>NC_056747.1:151918693-152261193 GCF_019279795.1 Protopterus annectens
TGCAGTGAAAAGCACAAAACTATACAAAATAAGTAATGCAGAGATGCAGAACTACCTCACAGAAAATGCTTTATTTTAACACTGCAAATACCTCGGACACTTCGGACACTTCAAAAAGTCTTAGTTACTGCGAAAAAGTCAAACATTGTGAAAAAATTCTGTCATTTTAGCCTTTTCGAACATTTTAAATACTTTGGAGATTATTTCAAACATTTTAATCACTATGTCACTATTTCGGACATTTCGAATAACTTGGTAATTACTTTGAACGCTATGCCACATGTTTGGTGACTGAAAATCATTTGAAACAAATTTGCAACTTCAAATAACCACTTACTTGTTTGCGTGTTCACTCCTGGATATTGCTCCCCTTCTAGTTGCATGCCTCATGGTTTGTGAGCTGCTTCAACTTCAGA
This sequence comes from Protopterus annectens, assembly GCF_019279795.1. Lineage (NCBI taxonomy): Eukaryota > Metazoa > Chordata > Ceratodontiformes > Protopteridae > Protopterus > Protopterus annectens. The sequence goes on from NC_056747.1 coordinate 151,919,110, forward strand.
TCTCATTCTGACACCATGTCACATGGCTCATGTTTTCAAATGAGACAATGACGCTGGGTATGTGTTCAAGTCCTTTACTGTACATAAATCCATCAGGAGCTATAACTGGAACATATACTTCGAACTTCATATGCTTACTAACTGACTCGTTACTTCATACACACTGGCATGTGCATTTCCATTCAGGCTAGCACTCGCACTCAATGACTATAGAAAATGGCACTCTTCTTGCACATGCTCTTTGACTACAGTGTCTGACTAGGTTCAACATACACATTGATCTACATGTATGACATGAAAATATAAACTTTTTACTTTGTATGTATGCTACACACTTTGAAATCTGTCTTTTAGGTAAAAAGCTGCCCTGCCTTACTTAATGTCTTTGGCTCTTGTCCAAGCTTAACATTATATCTGTGGTTCTTAGAGTTAGGCTTTCCACTGCTGCTTTATCTCTGTGCTCCATATACTGGATAACCTTAGCTGCTTAAAGGATTAGCCATGATAAGCTACTGAATGGAACACTGTCTGAAAAATTACTTACCTAAATTGCTTAATTAGTTTTATAAAGATGTGCACTAAATAATATAGCAATGAATGAAAATTATATACAGACAGATGCTCGGGGGTCGATTTAAGGCTGTATAGTAGTAATTACTGGAATTATTGACACAATACCATGGGTATTATACTGTAGATCAGAGAAAAATCATGCACATGTGACACAGTAGTGCATAGATGTAAAGTGCATTGAGTATGTGAAGGAGAATTAAATGTACCGTAGAACCTTAGGAGACAATTATGTTAATTTTCTGGTTGTGTAGAGAGAGAAAGCCGTAACCACAGTCCAGGTGGTCTGAGTTTTTAGATTAGTGCACTCAACAGCACATACAAGGAGGATGGACATGCTCATCCTGGAGGTGGTGGGACAAGATGCTTGCTCCCACCCAGTTTCTGACACTGTTCTAATGACTGGGCCTTGGCAATATACAGAATCATTGTTAGGAAGATGTTTGTGTTCGCCCAAAGTCATGATGGTAGTCCTCGATGGAGCATGTGGGAGAGCATTTATGTGCAGATAGAATGGTGTAGGTGGCCTTCATGGCACAAATGTAATGCCTCCACAAGGGTGGGGTTAGGACATAAAAATGAAAGTTGCTGTCATTGCCAGGATGTTATTGAGTGCGTAAAGCACACTTGAAGCTGCCTGGTTGACAGCCTCCAACATTGGATGGTGTAATATCTGATCAGAGGGAGGCTGGATGGTTGGCAAAAAAAAAAAAAAAGACTCTGGAAAAACAAATGTTTGACGTATGCAGAAAGATTCTGAAAAAAAAAATACATAAAAACAGAACAGAACCATAGACCATGCAATGCTCTTCATTTGATAGCTGCTGCTGTTACTTTAGCTAAATAGTTTGTATCGTGTCCAGACAGCTTCCAAAGCTTTCAGGGCACCTTACACTTGCCCAAACGTGTTAACTCGAGCTGAGCTGACTAAAAGACAGGTTTGGGTACCAAACCCCCTCAAGCTTTCCTGCCATGGAATAGAGCCCTCCTCTGAGGTGTTTTGGGGATCAGGGCCATCTAAGACTTCCCTTTGCTGGCAGATAAGTTCTCTTAGGGTAAAAATCTTTCACTTTACTTTTTATGGCAGAAAATATTGATTTTTCTATAAAACGTATTAAACTTAGCTAGGATAGTGTTTTAGTGACTGTTAAGTGATATTTGTATAATTTTTAAATGGGACTGTTACATTTTTACTTTTATGGGAAAATTAACTTTTAAAGGCATTATTTCTGTGGTAAAAGTTGTTATTTTTAGATGTTCTTCATCTCACATTGCTGCAGTCCTGACACTTGGGTAGTCCGCTGTCCACGGTCGGCCCGAATATCAAAGTATAAGGCTGACGTCGGTCATGGCGCATTTAACTGACGCCAGGACGCCAGGGTACAAATGCGCATGACCGGCGTCATATCCTCAGTCTTTTTTGCCGCATGGTCCGATGCAGAAGCAGCATTGCAAGTGCCGGTTGGCGTTCTGAGATTTTTCGATTTACAAGTTTCAGACCGAGTTCAAAGTTGGCTAAGTACTCGCTAGAATATTTTAGTTTTTCTTGCCTCAGTCATTTACCGGATGTCAGAAAAGTTAATAATTGCGCTTCTTGTGGGAAACAGATACCGCATAGAGATTATCATACTTTGTGTATTCCTTGCTTAGGGCCTGAGCACGACGTTGTTGGCTGTCGCTCTTGTGCTAGATTTAATAAACGCACTATAAAGAGACGGTTGGATTGTGCAAGGTTAGTCTTTGGGAAGCGGTGCAATTATAACATGCCGCCGGATGCTCACGCCCGCCTCAAGAAGCGCAAGCACAAGAGAGTTAAGCCTAGGCTAGAAGAACTGCCTGTACCGGACGCCGGTTCTTTAGAGGTGTCGGTGGAGCCGGTGGCTCCACCGGAGATTTCTTTGTGTTCCCAGAGTGAGACCTTATTATTGCAAGATGTGGCCTCTCAGGAGGCAAGTCAGGCTGAGGGGGCTTCTCAGGTTACTATACTCCCTTCCCTTCCTAAGGTGGCTAGGCCCTCTCCTTCTGTTTCTAAGGCTTCTCCCAGGAGCAGGCCAGGTTTAGCTTCAGTTGGTGTTACTCCTAGCTCTTCAGGTACTATGCCCAAGAAGCATATGCTTAAAATGGCAGAAGATTTGATTACTTTAATTAGGGTTCTATGCCCCTCCTGCTAAGAGGCCTAGGATGGAGCCTGAGCTGGGGGTTTTGAGCAAGCTTCAGATGTTTCAGAGTCTTCGCTGAAGACTTACAGGAGTACTCTCCTTATTCTGATTCTGATGTGGATGATTCTACTCCTTCTGCTACTCCTCCTGAGGATTTTTCTTTTCAGAAACTCTCCATTCCATGAGGGAGCATTTTAAGTGGGAGGGTCAGGACTTCTCTGATTCCAGGAAACGGCTTAGGGAATTTCTGTTTTACCCCAGCATAGGCCTTTGGCTATACCTCCTGTTTTGGATGTAGTGGAAGATGTTTTTACTGAGGCTTCTCTTAATCCTGATTCTTTGCCTCCTGCTCCTGTTAAACCGGATAGGTATTACAGGGTGCCTGAAGCTCATAAGTATCTTTTTAAGAGTCCTAGGGCAGACCCAGAAACTGTTAGCCAGGGGCCTAAGGGTGTTAAGGCTTCTGTTGTTAAGAACCCGGTTCCTACAGACAAGGAGGCTAGGGCCTTGGATAGATGGGGAAAGAAAGTTTATACTTCTTCCACTCTTGCTATGAGGGCTCTGAATTGCCAGTTTCACATGTTGAAATACCAAAACTATCTCCTTTCACAATTGAAGTCTAAGGTTGATGCTCTGGCAGTAGGTATTGATTGTAAAGAGTTGCAAGATTTAGTACATGTTTTTGAACAGGTGGGTAAACATTCTTTGCAATGTGATTTTGATGCTGTACAGGCCTCGTCTAGGGTGGCTGCCACTGGGACTGTTCTTCGCAGGCACGCCTGGCTGAGGGATCAGAATTTGTCTGAACATGTTAAAACAAGGATTTTAGATGCTCCTTTACAATCTGACGTGTTGTTTGGTCCTCCTGTTGAGACAGTCTTGAAGAAAATGGAAGACAAGGCTAAGTCTATGCAGACTGTTAAAGATTTTTTGCAGGTCCAGCCTCCAAAGTTTAGTAGAAATTGGCCTACTAAGGGGTGGACGTATCCTTCTTATGATTCCCAGTCTAGGGGTAGATCTAGACGTGGTAAGGGCAGAGCTCAGGGCTCTTTCAGGCCTTGGACAGGGAGTTCTCCTGCACAGGCTTCGGGTGAGGGCAGGGGTCAGTCCTTTCGTAAGCAGACCCAATGACCTACCTTTTCAGCTGCCAGAGCCTGCCTGCCTGGCAGCACCTTTGGGAGGAAGGATGGCACTTTTCAGAGAAAATTGGAGTTTAATTACCCAGGACAGATGGGTATTGGATATCATACACCACGGCTACAGGTTTTATTTCCATACCTTGCCTCCTTTCAAAGGCATGCCAGACGTTCCTCCTCAACTAAGAATAGAGGCTCACAAACAAGTTTCTCTGTTGCTCCAACTAGGGGCCATACAGCCGGTCCCTCTGCCAGAAGTGGGCCTAGGATTTTATTCTCGCCTGTTCCTAGTACCAAAGAAGGGGAACACGTGGAGACCAATTTTGGATTTATCTATCCTCAACACTTATCTGGACATTCCCAAGTTCAAAATGTTGACGTTGCAGCAGCTTTTACCTCTGCTGGGCAAAGATCATTGGATGGTAACTTTGGATCTCAAGGAGGCTTACCTTCATGTTCCTATCAGACTCAGTTGCAGAAAGTATCTGCTTTCGAGCTGGGACTTCTCACTATCAGTTCTCTGCATTGCCCTTTGGCTTATCTACTGCGCCCAGAGTGTTCACGAAAGTTCTGGCTCCAGTGATAGCTTTCTTCAGACTAAAAGGAATACAGATCTATCCTTATTTGGACGACTGCCTAATTCTGGCTCAAGGAAGGAAGAGCTTCTTCATCATTTGGAATATGTGATAGCAGTGCTAAGATGCCTAGGGTATTCTGTGAACGAAATAAAGTCCAGTCTAGTACCCTCTCAAGACATGTGCTTTCTGGGTGTGAGACTGAATACAGCAGCCCAGATGGCCTTGTTAACCCCGGACAAACAAAAGAGTCTATCCCTTTACTTCCATCAACTATCTCATCAGTCCGGGCTGACTGCAAGGACAGTCCTTCAAGCCTTAGGGTTCATGGCATCTTGTATTCTGGTGCTTCCCAATGCCAAACTGCATATGAGGAAGCTACAATGGTATCTCAAAAATGCATGGACACAGCACTGCCAGGATCTGGACACTGTCATTCAAATAATACCTTGCATTCAGAAGGAATTTTTGTGGTGGGCTCAGGAATGTCACCTAAACAAGGGACTCTCTGTGACCCGGCCAGAGGCAAGTCAGATTTTAACGACAAATGCCTCGGACAAAGCTTGGGGAGCTCATCTAAATGGAAAGTGGATACAAAACAAGTGGCCTGTCAGACTACAACATCTACATATCAACATGAAGGAGATGTTAGCAGTCCAGTTTGCATTAATAGCTTTCAAGGAATTCCTTCTTCCAGGACAGGTGTTGATTCTAACAGACAACACAACTGTCATGTGGTACATCAACAAGCAAGGGGGAACGCATTCTTATCCTCTATGCAGGCAAGCAATGATTTTGTGGGAGACTGCTCTCAGTTTACAGCTCCATCTTCAGGCAAGGCTTCTGCCAGGAGCACAGAACTCCTTAGCAGATGTGTTGAGCAGACGAATTATGGATCCCCACGAGTGGAAATTGGATCCTCATGTATTTCAGAAATTGACAGTGTCATGGGGAACTCCAGACATAGATCTGTTCGCTTCTCCACTAAACCATCAGCTGCCAAAGTTTTGCACAAAATGCTTTCATCCCACAGCTTGGAGAGTGGATGCTCTTTCTTTCAATTGGAGCAATCTTCATGTGTATGCCTTTCCACCTCTGCCTCTCCTCCCAAAGGTACTTCTGAAGGTCAGACAGGACAAGCCAAGGATGATTTTAATAGCTCCAGATTGGCCTCGACAGCACTGGTACCCATTACTAAGAAGTCTAGTACAGAAGCCTCCATGACCTTTGCCTTCGATTCCACACCTGTTGTCACAGGTGGACAGCCATTTGCTCAATGTCAAGCTTCACTCTCTGCACCTAACAGCCTGGCATATTCTGTTTTGAACCATAATGGGCCTCCACTTCCTCAGCAAGTTTTGAATGTTATTTTGGAAGCTAGAAGGCCTAGTACAAGGAAAGTGTACGCTGATAAATGGAAGAGATTTTTATTTTGGAGTGCAGCAATAGATTTTGATGTTTCTGAGCCTAATTTGTGTGTGGCTCTTCAATATCTTACTGAGTTACTAGACAAAGGTTTGTCTTTCTCTTCTATTAAAGTTCATGCTGCAGCAATTTCAGCTCACTATGATTGCGACCCGCCATTGTTTTCTCGTCCTTTGTTCAAGCAATTTCTTAGAGGGGCAAAGAATATAAGACCCCCACGAAGAGCTCCTACTCCTGCTTGGGATCTCAATTTTGTGTTGGAGAAACTCACTCTACAACCTTTTGAGCCTGCAGCTACTGCTGAGTTGAAATATTTATCATGGAAAACTGCTTTTTTGTTGGCCATTACCTCTGCAAGAAGGGTTTCTGAATTACAGGCCCTTATGGCAGTTGAGCCTTTCTTGATTTTCCATAAGGATAGGGTATCATTACGTACTAATCCTTCCTTTATGCCTAAGGTGGTTTCTAGTGTGGCTTTAAACCAGACTATTCATTTGCCTACTTTTTATGCAAATCCCCAAAATAAGGGGGAAAAGATTTTGCACACTTTGGATGTACACAGGCAGTTGCGTTATTATTTGGACAGAACTAAAGGGTTCAGGCAGTCTCAGCAGTTGTCTGTTTCTTTTGCTTTGAGTTCTCAGGGCAAGCCTGTGTCAAAACAAACTATTTCTAAGTGGATTGGGTTTTGCATTGCTTTCTGTTATTCCCATAATGGCAAGGAGGTTCCAGCTGGGATTAGGCCTCATTCCACTAGGGCTACTGCCACTTCAACAGCTTTTGAGGGGTGGCAACCAAGGATATTTTGGAGGCAGCTACTTGGAGTTCTGTGCATACTTTCTCTAAGCATTATCACCTGCCACTTTACTCTAAGTCCAGGGCTGGTTTTGCCACTGCGGTTTTGCAGGGCATTTTGGCAGCTCCTGCTTCCTTATAGTTAGCCATCCTCCCTTACCTCTGCTTTGGGATTCTACCCAAGTGTCAGGACTGCAGCAATGTGAGATGAAGAACATAGTGCAGTTTTGTACCTACCATAAATGTAGATGTTCGAAGATCCACATTGCTGCAGTCCAATTTACCCTCCCTCCTTCCCCTCTGTAGTTGGAGGTGGTTGTGTGGGTTGGGTTGTACATATTGTGTATATTGTATATGTATTGTACATATATAGTTAGTGCAAGGGTGGTTGGTTATTTGTTTGCTGTCTTTTGGTTTTGACCTTTGTTTTTAAGGTCTTCTGACATCTGGGGCAAGAAAAGACTGAGGATATGACGCCGGTCATGCGCATTTGTACCCTGACGTCCTGACGTCAGTTAAATGCGCCATGACCGACGTCAGCCTTATACTTTGATATTCGGGCCGACCGTGGACAGCGGACTACCCAAGTGTCAGGACTGCAGCAATGTGGATCTTCGAACATCTACATTTATGGTAGGTACAAAACTGTACTTTTTGGGGAATGTGGAAGTGTTTGAAGTGCTTTTTACAGGGCAGAATTTTTTTTTATTTTTTTTACAACTGCTGCAAGGGCCTTCCCTTAGCCTGGTAACTTGATTTGATTTACCGTGGTGCAACCTACAAGTTTCTCTGTTGTACCTTCTTCCAGACACACAACGAAAAAGACAGCTTAGCAGCCTTTGTCACCACAGCAGGTTGATAAAATACCTTTGTCTCAGATGGATAACTCTGCAGTGATGAAACCTGGATCCTTGTACCATTCATCTTTTTCCTTGGGTCCTGCTGGTGTGCTTCCTACAGCCACCATAGATGGACTGGGGAGTTAGAAGCTCGTCTGTGACAGTTGAAGTCCCTTTGGTGGGCAAGGGAAAGCCACTTTTGTCAGTCCTCGGAGAAGAGGCAGAGTGTGTCACTTTGCTTAGCCAGAAAGCATGCCCATTCCTGGAAGGATTTTTGCCCAGACTTTCCTATTGGAAAGAAAAAAAAAAACTTTAAACATACATTTTTTCTGTGTCGGAAACCATAGACAGGACTAATTCATTTTGTTTAGCTCTTGACCTTTCTTGTATGGTTAAAAAAAAGGGGGGAGGGGGTTCTTCATTTTCTGCAGAGATTTGAGAGTTTAACTTCAAATGGTTGTGAATCACAAAATGCATTATCTCTGCAGATTTCTGAATCAGATTCTGAGGAGAGGTTGGCCAGTAATTTTGAAGAATGTTCTTTTCTCTGAAACTATTTCTAGAATGAATTAGTTGCTTCAGTGGGAAAACAGTAATGTTTCTCATTCTCTCAGAAAGTATTCTGATTCATTACAACTGCAATTTCCAAAACCTACTCCTATTCTGTCTGCTTTGAGGATGTTTTTGTCACAGCCTGTAATTTCCTAACAACCAGGCTTTTGCCCTCAAGAAAGCAGATTATGTTTATGAAGTGCTTCAGTCATTTACATTTTATACACTCTTGCCAGATCTAAACCATCAGCCAAACTGCTGGTAATTATTTGGCTAATACTAGTCCCTCTCCTCCTGACAAAGATGTGAATGCTTTTAATAAATATGAGGGAAAAGTGTATTCTTTCCCAACACTTTCTAGAATTCCCAACTATCAAGCTCATGTGTTGATTTATGCTTGACTCAAGTGAGAATATAAATATTTTGGCATCTGTTTCCTCTTGTGTGGTGAAATCTGCTTTGTGCAACTTGGTGTCGTGTGTGTCTCATGTGACTACCCACTGTTTGAAATGTGCTTATGATTCTGCTAATGTGACTTTCAGGTTGCTGCCACTGGAACTGTAATGAAGTCTGCCTGGCTACCTTCTCAAAATCTCCTGCGGATGTAAAAAATTAAATTTTGAATTCTCCCTTGGATAGAGAACTGGCTTTTTGACCCCTGCCCCTGTGGAAATTAAAAAGTGTGGTAAGAGCGGAAACTGATTTGAGATCTTCTGGATTTTTTATCCCTTATCTAATTTTGCCAAGGGATTCAGCTTCTACCAAAATCTCCTGCAAAAACAGCATAACAACCCTCAAAAGTTCTGGGCAGACTTCAACTACTTCATCCAGGTAATTCCACCACCCCAACGCCAGCTAACTACACCCATCGTTCCCCAGAGACCATAGCTAGCACCTTTAATAACTTTTTCACTGAAACAGTCCAATCCCTAGCAAGTCAGCTAACTCCCTTTAACTTAAACCACACACCTAATTACCCAATAATCGCCCCGAATTTAGCTTCCAACTAATATCCACTAGTTTTATCAAAAGACTTATAAAAAACCTACTACCCTCGCTGCTGACCTCCTCCCTGAGAGTACCTACAAATAGCTGCAGATGCCATTGCATGTCCCATATCTATCCTCATCAACAGAGCCTTATCCAAAAATGCTATCCCCCCCCTCTGGAAAATATCTTGCATCATCCCACTCCATAAAAGTGGTAGCTCCTCAGACATATCCAACTATAAACCCATTGCCATTCTTTCCCCACTAGCCAAAATAATGGAGAAATGTGTAAACAAGCAACTAATGCAATACCTTACACAGACTAACTTACTATCCAACTCTCAGCATAATTTCAGGCCATACCACAGCACCACCTCAGCCCTCCTTTCCTTTACTACTGCCATAAACCAAAACCGGAATGACAGTAGGCTAACCTCCGCCTTCTTTCTTGACCTATCAAAAGCCTTTGACATGGTCAACTGTGAACTTCTCATTCTTTCACTAAAATCTATTTCCCTCAACAAGCCTGCTGTCCAGTGGTTCCAGTCCTACCTGACTGGTAGACAACAGGCGATACTATGGCAGGGCAAACTCTCCAGCCAACTGCCTCTCACACTTGGTGCCCCTCAAGGGTCCATACTAGGTCCACTACTTTTCTCTATTTTTATCAACAACCTTCACACTGCTATCCCTAAAGCTACCTGCATTCAGTATGCAGATGGTTCCACTCTGATGTGCTCAGCCACCTCCCCATCCGAACTGCAAACCCAAAATACATTTAACACTGTCGAGAACTGGCTCTCACCAACCAATGGCTACTTCTGAACCTCAATAAAACTAAACTTCTACTCTTCTCCCCCACTAGTAGATTTACCACTCTTTCATTCTCTGTCACATCTAACAATGGTACCACTATTGCCACAGATTCACACCAAACTGCTAGGGGTTATCATAGACCATAATCTCAAATTTTACAGGTCAACAGAACCATACAGACCCATCAATAAGAAGCTTGGATCACTGTATAGAAACGAGACATTTTTAATCCCACTGGCTAGGACTGCAATTGCCCGATGACACCTACTCTGTACTCTTTTATATGCCTCACCTGTACTCTCAAACCTCAACAAATCCGAACTAGGTAAGCTGTCCCATAGCTACAATCATTGCCAGATTCGCCACCGGCTCCACCTATAGAACCCACCACTGTCAGAACCTTAAACAACTAGAGTGACTAGAACTGCCCAGCTTAGTTCATTTCAATCAACTCTTAAAAGCGCACAAAATTTTATACCGCCATGAGGATACCCCCTCACTTAAAAATATTAAGCCATATAGCAACCTGAGATCCCTATGGTCAGCCGATAAAACTACTGATCCAACCCCACAAAGGTAATAACTCTGCCGGTGAATCCCTGTTTGCCAACTTTGTTGGCAAAACCTGGAATTTGTTGCAAAACTATATAACCCTACAATCCTCCAAATGTCTCTTAAAAAAAAAAAAAAAAAAAACTCAAACAGTATCTCAAAGTGAATTGGCTATGCCCGTGTACCAACCCTGATTAAGTTATAAACTGAAAGCATATTCTGTAATTATCATAACTTGTAACTACGTCACCAAGCTCTGCTTCCAATATGATGTCTCTTACTTTTAATTGTGTCTGTCCATGAGAATTGCGAGTCCCTACTAGGGAACACTACTAAGCCACTGTATATAATCACTTTGTTTTTATAATAGTTTGCTAACTTCTGTCTACTCTATGTAAGTTTGTCTATGTGGAGCTTTTCTCCACGGGCCTCCACTGAAAGTGGACATGTTTCCAGTCGGACTATCCTTATAAAAAAATGTAAAATAAAATAAATTTAATGCTCCTTGGACAACTTTCTTTAAAAAATAAAAATATACATTCGTAGCAAGCTGCTGAAAAGCAAATGTTAGCAGTGGCAGGGAGGTTTCTTAATGGAACAAAGGATAGTCTAATAAAAGTGTGAATGACTATATGAAGTATTTCCAACCCCCCCCACCACCACCACCACCCTGCAGTTACTTAATCCTCCCAGAATATCTGATCCTCCATTTCTCTGGGAACATATTGAGACAGATGGGTTCTAACAGTAACCCGTCAAGGTTACAGATGACTGTAGGAGTCTCTCCTTCCCTTTTGGATGATTCCTCCTCACCTGCCAGACCATACTTTTCTTTTCCATCTTGTAATTCAGCATATACTTGCTCAGGGAGTGATACAAGCTTTTTCTCCCCCTGAGGTGGGGGAAGGATTTTATTTCTGGATGTGCTTGGTCAAAAAGAAAGAAGGTTGTTGGAGACCAGTTCTGGATTTATCTTTTCTAAATCATTTTGTGACAATTCCCAAGTTCAAAATTCTGTCACTTCACAACTTGTTACCCCTTATTCCCCATTTGAGTTTTCTTGTGACTTTAAATGTAAAATATCCATATCACCACATTCCTATAATTCCAAATTTCAGAAGTTTTTTTATTTTTAAGGTTTTGTATGTCTGGATCTGTATCACATTATCTGTAATGCTGCATTATTAACCTTTGGTCTTTCTTCTGGTCCAACGGTGATCAAAGAGTGCTTGGTTCCACTGATAGTACTGCAGACCGCAAGGTATTCACATTTTTCCATATTTAGACAAATGCTTATTTTTGCAGAATCTTTTTCAAAGCATCTGTAATCTCTCAGTTGGATAAGAGATCTCCTTCACAGGCTGGGATTCCAAGAGAACTTGCATCAGTCTTGTTTGATGACTCCTCACAAGATTGTTTTCCTGGGGTATCTTCTGGACATCTTGTTTCAAAGAGGTTTTCTTCCAGAGGAAAAAATAGATCTATATTTAGATCTTTTCCTGAATTTTCCACTCAGACTTCCATCTCAGCAAAGGAATTCCTTGGGATACTGGGTCTCATGGCATCTGTGATACTCATGATACCTGTTGACTTCATACGAGAAGAAATCCAGTGGTTCCTGAAGTCTCTCTGGCCTCAACGTTAGCATCCCCTGAAGTTTCAAATTCCATTTTTCAGATTTGTAATAAGGGAAAATTTGTGTTTAAGAAACAAGATTTCTCAAAATCCAGACCTCTCATTCCCCCTTTCTGCTCCAGCATAGTCCGTCACAACAGAGCAGAGGCTTTGGAGTGAAAAGATAGAGCAAAACACAAACATAAAAGAGATGTTGATTCTTATAAATGTTCTTAGTTCCCCACCATTTATGGACTCTTGGAACCCTTCAAGTGTTTACAGACAACACCACAGTAATGTAGTACACAAGCAAGGTGGAACCAGTTCTTCACCTGTATGCAGATTAGCCATGGTAGCTTGGGATATAACTATGCAGATTAGCCATGGTAGCTTAGGATATAACTTTTCTGCACAGTCTCACTTTATAGGGATCTTAGGTGCTGTCAGATTTGTCAAAATTGTATGCTAAGCAAGCTGAGCAGGACCACAGCAGACCCTCACAAATTGAAAGTGAATCGTGGGTCTTCCAAGAATTAATCCAGCTTTGATGAACATCTCAGATACATCTGTTTGATGCTGCTTTCAAACAGTTGGAAAAATTCTATTCCAGGACTCTGCAAGAAAGCCTGTAAGAGCGATGCTTTTTTTTTCTATGGACAGGAATGTTCCAGTATGCTTTTCCATCCTTTTCATTAATATCCAGGGTTATTCCAAAGATTCAGTGTGGTGACTCCCTTCTGGATCAGACAAAAGTGGTTCTTCCTTTTCAAAATGGTCAGGGGAAATTATTACATATTTCCACATCAACCGTATTTGTTCACAGAAGACTAGGGGTGTTTGATACATCCCGACTACAACAAACTGTAACTGACTGCCTGGATGATGTAATTTTAATGCTTTTGCACCCTTTCTCTGAAGATGTGCAGCAGCTATTAAAGGAGACAAGAAAGCCTGGTACTAGAAAATCATAGATTAGCAAATGGAAAAGGTTTTCTAGTTGATGCCAGCAAAGGAACCAGCACCCATTCAGGGCCATTGTTTCTGTGATTCTGTTGTGTTTGTGCAAGTTACAATCCTATGACCTGTCCCACTTCTCCATCAAGGTTCACTTGCTAGCCATTTCAAGATGTCTGCCATGGATCCCCCTCTCTCAGTGCAACCTCATTTGAAATTGAAAGGGGTGTTGCATAAGAATTCTTCTAGAAAGCAAGTGGGTAATCATTGAGATTTTAATTTTTTGTTAGAAGAAATACCTCTTGCTCCATTTCAACCATCTTATCAATCTGACTTGAGGTACTTAACAAGGAACTTAAATCTTCTCACAGAGGTCAGAGCAATTAATATCGGAATTGCAAGCTCTCATGGCAGGTCTTCTTTCTATCAATTTCCCCAAATGTAGGCTTTCTTTAAAAACTAATCTTTCATTTATATCTAAAGTCATATCTGAAATTACTTTAAGCCAAGCTATCCATCTCCCTGTCATCTTTCCAGAACCTAAAAATGAGGGAGAACGGATGCTTCCTATCTTTAATGTCTACAGAGAACTCTGGTACTATCCTGACAGAGCAAAATCTTTCAGAATTTCTGATCAAGTTCATTCATTGTGAATTAAGAAAAAAAGGGCCAACTGTCAACAGACTATTTCAAAAATTGTTGTCTTTATGCTATTACCACAACAAAACATTCCAGACAAGGTCAAGACACACTGTACCAGGACATTGGCTTCATCTGTGGAGATTCGGAGAGGGTTGGATGCTAGAAATATTCTAAAAGCAGAAACTTAGTCCTCTGTGTACTCTTTTACAAAGCACTATAAACTAGATTCCTTCTCTAGGTCTAGAACAAGCTTTGCTATGACCATTCCCCAGGTGCTCCTGGACCCTCATCTTTCCTGTTCCCAGTCAGTGTAAGCTGTAGTAATCTAATCTTATAGCTAAGGCTATGGCAGTAGTTATAAAATTAATATAGTTGTTTAAGTAAATGTACCATAACAGTCGATACTGTAAGGATCACTGCCTCCTCCACCCCTCCTCTTCATTTTTGTATGTTTTTATGCCATGGTTGGACTTTTATTGTTATAGTCATAGCATTCTCCTGTCAGTGCTGTAGCCTCCCTCTGTCTCTTGGCATGACGTCCACACCTGACTTTGTCAGCTCACCTCAAGTTGACTGATGATTTGGGTGCATGGAATGTACTCTGAAAGCGTTGGAAGCTGTCTGGCTGTTGCATGCTGTATACGATGCAACCCATATTTTTAAGGCTATTGCAGCAGTGATCACTTTAAGTACCTACTATTAAGGTAAGTTTACTTACACAACTGTACTTTCACTGTAGAAAAGAAATTATGTATCCACTTAATTTGACTTCTTTTTTTTTAAATTTAATTTAAAATTCTTTTGGTTCCATTATAATATTAGCCCACCTCCTTATCACTAGTGACACCCCAACTCTACTGAGGACTTCTTCCAGTATTTTGTCTTGGATTTGAACTTCGTGTCTGTTATGTCTGTCTCATACATTTGTACCCACCTAGTTTGTTTGAACTTTTATCTGTCAGGTGGTAATACTTCTGTGCTTCATTTAAAATATTCATTAATCTGACTGACCTTCAGGGCATTTCTGTGCTTCTAAAAGAAAAAAAAACTGCCCTTCCGGTAATTTGCCTCTCCTTTCCTGGCTCTTGCATCAGCAGTATTTCTACTTGTGAACTGGTCTGTACTTCACTTTGCATGCCTTTAAAGTTTTCACGCCATATAATTTCCTTTGTTCTGCATTATTACTGCTGTCTCTTTCCCTTTGCTTTACTTTGTTTACTACTGCTCTGTGATACTGTTTATATCCGAGTCATATCTTACAATTGTTTCAGCAAGCAGCTGTTCGTTATTAGCTGTTTCTTTAGAATATAAAGTAGAATTTTCACCCTGTCCTGCAGCAGAGTTTTATTTTTTCCTTGGGTTATCCCCCCCCCCCACACACACACACACACCAGCACCTATGTATAATTTTGACTATCAGGTTCTTTGAGTGTTAACTTTGCAAGCAGAATTTCAACTGTTGTTGCTGGGGTTTAAGAGGAGAAAAATGTTTTAAGTTCATCAAGATTAGGGAAGCAATTTGAAAATATTCTAATTGATGTATATTGTATCACTTTGGAGTAGTAGCTAGAAATCAAAAATTTCCAGAAATTACACTGTAGGAAAATGAGAAGTGTTGCAATCCTACAAATTAAGATGAATAAATAGCAGTGTATAAATAAGTGTATATTCTTTTGGTATTCATGGACATGCATGTTTGTGTTTTTTTGCAGAAGGAGCAATTGAGCCCCAGAGATTTAAAAGGGAGATCAGGAAGTGGTATAACAGAAGAGGATGTTTTTGCTCAAGTTGCCAGTCTTTTCAGGGGACAAGAAGATTTATTATCTGAATTTGGGCAGTTTCTTCCAGATGCAAAACGATCTTTGGTAAGCTTTGTATCTTATTGTTGTAGCATCTGAAAACATCTGTTTAAAAGTCCATAGCTTGCTAAATACTGTCTTATTGTCTGGCAGTTTTTTCCAGCAGATCTTTGTTACACTAAATATTTTCATCAGATATGTAATACTCTTCTAGAACTTTCACTTAAGATTCATTTTGGATTATGAATAGCCATGGAAGTTACTTGTTTAGGTATGAATTGTACATATTAAGTAATTAATAGGTATGAATTGTACATAATAAGAAGGTTCGTGGTCTGCACTCTTGTGGGAGGAGAGGCTGGACTCTGCTCTTCTGAGCTGGGAATCTTTGGTTAAAGGCTTATAGTGCCTGCATATTTGAACTGTTTCTTACTGAAACTGGTGCACCTTGTTTGCTGTAGCATAGACTAGATCCAGACCTGCTGAATCTAGCTTTGTTTGCATAAGTTGAGCACTAATCCAGGCCTTCTTAAAAGTATTCAGTTGTATTTATTTCTGCTTGGTAGTAACCTGATTAAAGTGTAGCTATCATTCTAAGCCTTTTGGTTTAAGCACTTGGGCTTCTGACCAGTTGTTTTACATTAAGAAGGTTTGTGGTCTGCACTGTTGTGGCAGGACAGGTAGCTTACATCCTTCTAAGTTGGGAACTGCAGATTGAAGGCTCAGTGTCTGTTATTCTAAAAGTGTATTAGTTCTGGTTTAAGCACTTGGGCTTCAGGCCAGTTGTTTTACATTAAGAAGGTTCGTGGTCTGCAGTCTTGTGGGAGGATAGGCTGGACTCTGCCCTTCTAAGCTAGGAATTTCTGGTTAAAGGCTTATAGTGCCTGCATATTTGAACTGTTTCTTACTGAAATTGGGGCGCCTTGTTTGTTGTAGCATAGACTAGATCCAGGCCTGCTGAATCTAGCTTTGTTTGTATAACTTGAGCACTAATCCAGTCCTTCTTTTTAGAGAAGGTTCCCCTGCACCCCAGTGGCAGGAGTGTGCAGTTAGAACTTGTCTGAAGACTACAGGAACAGGGCTCAGTTTTGAGTTTTTTTTTACTGGTTAATTGGGTAATTTGTTTAAAAGCATTTTCTGATTGCTTGTAATCATCCAAAGCTGTTTTAAATGCATTTTTTACTGTTTGTAGTCGTTTAAAGCTGTTTTAAGTGTATTTTTGTACTATTTTTGCCTTATCTTTTAAAAAAAAAAAATTTCCTTGTTTCCCGCTTTTCTAAGCTAGTATAGTACAGTTTTCAGGCTAGTGCGGAATTCAGGGCTGTGTTACAATTTTCTGAGTTGCCCATACCTTACTTGGATAGAGGGAGGTTTCTCTGCTCACCTGTGAGAGAGGGAGCTTTGAGCAGCCATCTGTCCCTGGAAGAGTGGTTCCAGCCCAGAAGTTAGTAGTTTATAGGCCATTTTGGGCTAATTTCTATCTCTTTCATTTCCCTGCTGTAAAAACCGTGTTTGCACGGTTTTGCACATCCGGGCAGCGCCGGTTAGCTAGGGCTAAATTTATCTTGGCTCCACCAAGTCTCCTCTTCAGTTTGTCTATTGAAAGTAGTCTAGCTCTCAACCTAAGCACTTAGAAAGCATCCTACAGTCCAGCACTTGCTCAGACCTAATAGCAAGCACTAATATACCCCAACACTTGATTGCCCAGCAGGGCAAGGCTCATTATTCACCCCTCACCAACCAAGCAACTAAGCAGCTCACCCTATTGTTCAGGCATGACCAAAGGGCAATTTCAGGTATACCCTCCAGTCCAGCTGGTGAACCTGGGTATCCTGAGGCAATGTTGCAACTATCTCATGTACACAGACAAACCCTCTCTTCCTACCACAAAACATTAGCATATGTGAGAGATGCCGTTATATAGCTAAATTGGAGGCTAAGCTCTCTCCACCCAAGACTGGAACAGGCAGTCATAAGGAGAAGGTTAACACTTGCACCAACACCTCCAGCCTCACATAGACCTACTAAACCAGCACTGGCAAAAAATACACACAAATACACAAAATCATACTCTGAGGCTGTAAATAAAAACCTCCAAAAGCATCACAGACCTCCAAAGCAGACACACAAAAAACCTGCACCTCCCATCACAAACCAGAGAACACATAAAACACAAACTCAGTGTGCCGCACAATCACAGCCCTTAAGGCGAAATAACATACCTAACACACTAGTAATAGGCGACTCTGTAGTCATGCACACTGACGTCCCACTCACTAGGCTGGACAAGGAGAATGTTACTGTTAGCTGCCTGTTGGGAGCCAGAATCCGCCACATAGCACAAGCACTCAGGTCACTCCAGAGCAAGTACAAATATGACTCTGTCATTGTTCATGTTGGTGTGAATGACCTGAGACGTACCTCCCTGGACTACATGAAAAGAGACATGGAAGAGCTCTCTGATCATGTAGCCCAGGCAGGTATGACCCTGACCCTGAGTAGCATCCTGCCCTCACCATGAGTGATACCGCAGTATAAAGAAAAAATGATCAATTTCAACAATTGACTAAGTTTCTGTTGTCATTCAAAGGGGGATCCAGTGTCGGTCAGCCTGGGACGACATGCTCGACCAGCCTCGTTGCTTCGCAAGAGACTGCGTGCACCTGTCGCCCCCTAGGCTTTCGAATACTGGCCAAGGCTCTTGCTGCCCCCATAGTGCCTTTTTTAGGCAAGGCTCAAAAGTCAAATCCACCTCCATAAACATCACAAATAAAAAAAAAAATGAGGGTTATGCTACTCAATGCCAGGAGTTTAAATCTCAAAATGCACGCGCTCGAAGCACTCCTCAGTATGGAGAATGTAGACATCTGTGCAGTAACTGAAACCTGATTCAAGGCTCCACAGAGCACTCCAGCACTACCAGGCTACAACTCATACTACACATTTCGGCCACAGAACATGGACCGAAACACAAAAGGAGGGGGTGTATTCATATTCATCAAGGATACCTACACCTCCAGGTTAGTGGCATAGCATGATATCTACAAGATCATCCATGTGCAGCTAACATCAGGCAAATCTGCAATGCAAATTGTGGCCCGCTACAGATCACCCTCCATGACCCAGGACCACCACTCCGCCTTTCTGGAGACACTAGAAAACATGAAGGTCTTACCAAACACCCTGATATTGGGCAATTTCATTTACCCTACCGTTAACTGGGAAAACTACTCAAATACAAACTCCCAGGTCCAGCACTTCTTGGAATTTATAAACTCAAATGCCCTAGATCAGCTGGTAAACTTCACTACCAGAGGTGAAAACATTATAGACCTGGTCATCACCAACATGGGCGACAGGTGTTCCACACCGGAGGTCAACCTGTCACTGGTTAGATCAGACCATAAACTAATCACTCTGGATCACCACACCACCACCTCCAACCAAGGAAACCACAGTGAAAAGGATAACAGTGTCCAAGATGCAGGAACCTTTACAAATGCACTCTACGAGCACCTACAAGGATGCATGGATCGTGCCATCCCTAGCAAAACCAAGACTCACTCCCCTAAGAGAAGGAAACCAGTCTGGTGGACCCCTGCCATAAACAGGCTATACAATAGGAGGAGGAAACTAGTTCAGAAAAAAGCAAATCCCAAGAAGGAAAGACATTCCTGATCAGTATCCGTAAGAAACTAAGGTCCCTCATAAAATCCTCCAAGGCTAACTTCGAAAGAAAAATTGCCAAGGATTTGAAAGATAACCACAATGCCTTCTTTAGCTATGTCAAGAATCTAAGTGACAACTTGCAGATATGCTCTGAGCTAGTACAAAATATACTGAACCCATTGATATTGCCAACATCCTGCAGATGGATTCAGTGCAAACTTCACCCCCCTCTCACCCCCAAAAAGGGCCCACAACAATACCGGAAAAGTGTAATGTCCCGGAAATCAGACGCACAGGTGAAAACAGCCCTTTCAAAAGCCAAAAGCACAGCATCAGTGGGGCCAAATGGTGTCCCAGGCTGCGTCTTGCATGAACTGCAGAACGAACTAACCCCCCACCTAAACACACTGTTCAACCTCAGCCTCTCCACAGGCTACGTGCCCATAGAATGGCGCACAGCAACGGTTATTCTGCTCCACAAAGGAGGGGCCACAACTGATCCTGGTAACTATCGCCCCATAAGCCTGACTAGCCTGGTCTGCAAGGCTATGGAGCGCATCATCACGGAACTGATTAACAAAGACATTGGGAACCTCCAAGCACTTGACCCGACCCAGTTCGGCTTTAAGGGCAGATCATGCCTACTAAACCTGATTGACTTCTTCGAGGCAGTCACCAAGGACATAGATGAGGGGAAGGTAGTTCACACAGCCTACCTTGACCTCGCCAAGGCTTTTGACACCATTCCCCACTCGGGAATTATAGAAAAACTCACCAGCCTGAACATAAACCTCTACGTCACGAGATAGGTTGCCAACTGGCTTACAGACAGAACTCACACGGTAAGAATAGCGGGCTCCAGGTCCGACTCTAAACCAATCACAAGTGGTGTCCCACAAGGCTCAGTCCTGGGACCCCCTAATGTTCGACATATACTTCTCAAAAGTACAGGCAAACACAGGAGGACTATGGCTAACCAAGTTCGTCGATGACTGCAAACTGGGAGCCATAATTGACTCCTTTGCTGACAGCGACATTTTCCAAAAGGGCCTTACTGAGACGGACACCTGGTGTCAAAGTCATGGTCTCAAGCTAAATGCCAAAAAATGCATAGCATCCCATTTGGGAAAAACAAAACACCCATGAATTACCACATAGGTGGCAGCCCCCTTAATACAGAAGAGGTAAGAGATCTGGGGACCCAGGTCGATAGTAATCTCTCCTTCGACAATCATATTGCCAAAGTAGTTAGTAAATCCTTTTATGTAGCCCATCTAATTACTAAAGGGTTCGCATCTAGAAGTAAAGAGGTTATAGTGCCCCTCTTCTCGTCACTCATCGGACCCATCATAGAGTACAATGCCCCATTTGGGATGTACCTCACAAGACACTTTAAACAGCTGGAAAGACCACAAAAGTACCTCACCAAGAGGATTATTGGCGTCAAACATATGTCCTATGCAGCCCAGCTGGAAAAACTCCAACTGTACTCAGTCGCATTTTGCTTACTCAGAAGTGATCTCTGCCTGACTTATAAAGCTATGTCCAACTCAGAATTGATGGACATGCTCCACCTAAAGAAATCCAAGTCACTGTGATCCACTTGCTCTAGTGAGCTAAACCACGCCACAACAATAAATAGAAAATGTTGGAGTGATAGATTTCTGTCAGAGACTACCCGTGCTTTGGAACAAAATGCCTAACTACATTAGGCAGAACCCCTCACTAACACTCTTCAAGAGAAACCTTGACGAGTGGATGGTTTACAGAAAATACACCCCTGGGATCACTTCATTGGCTCTTCTTGACAGAGACTCAGTTAATCAATGGGGCGGCGAAAGCTGACACACTCTGGCTAGGCTTATAAATGCCCTCGGACAGATAGCCTAGTACCTACCTATGAACCTATAATAAACAAGTAAAAACGACAGTATTTCCAGATGATTTAACTGTTTGCTTGTTTATTAAGTGGGTGATTGGGCTGTTAGAAGCCCCTTTTCAGCAACAACCCAGGCCAAATGGCAAACATACTAGAACACCAAGAAAAATCATAAGTAAAAATGTAAGTGCAAAGGATACAAGTAGTTTTTACAATAACCACTATATCATAGATCAGTATATAAATAACATTGCAAAGGATATCAGTAGTGGTAAGGGAAGGTGGTAAAGGAAAATGTGCAACACAACAAAATAATCGATTTAACTGAAAAATAGCTGTCAAAGACAACCACAAGGTCTTCTGAAGCTGTGTCCGTAGTCTAAGAAGTGCAATGCTGCAGTGCACTGATTAGATTGTAAATGACACCACTAATACTGAAGCTGAAGATATAGCAAAACCTACTCATCGATAAATTCAGCTCAGCTTTTTCACCCTCTTCTCATGTCCAAAATTCTCACAATAAATATCAGAAACCAGTATGTCCCCAGCTATCACACAATCCCAAGTCTTGGAAACTTTCTCAAAAGCCAAAAATACTGCATCTATACTAATTGTGATGGCTGCCAAAAAAGTGATTCCTAGAAAATGGAAATCAAAGTTTAAAGTAACTTTACTAGGAGTAGAGAAGGTACTAACAGAGATAAAATTACTGAAACTGGGATCTTCAGAAAAGGGTAGGAGCAAACTACATAGGAAAAAAATGGGAAATGTGGGATCAACTCATAGGATTATAGGAAGTTACTAGGCTGTTGGCCCTGAGGCCCTTAACAAGCCTAGCCAAGAATTTAGCCAATGTTCCAACAAGTCAGCACCTGATGCCACTGTCCAGCAGGGGGATGGGTGGAATCCCAGGTGTGTATTTTCTGCTCCCCATCCAGTTATCTAGGTTGCGCTTAAAAAGGGTTTGAGGTACGCTGCTTGACGTGGAGAGGGAGTCGGTTCCACAAAAGGGGTAGTCTCTGACACAAATCTGTCCCACCAATCAGTCCTGTTGATGCCACGGACCTGGTTGAGGTCGCATGTGTGAGTTACTCGAGTGGAGCTTGACTTGCGGATATGCAGTAAGTACCATCAATGCGGGGTCTGATATTGCTTTGTATGCCAGACAGAGGTCACCTCTGACGAGTCTGTAGGAGACTGAGTAGAGGGACAATCTGTGTAGGGTAGATGTTTGAGGCCCTG
The DNA here is from genome assembly GCF_019279795.1 of Protopterus annectens. NCBI lineage: Eukaryota > Metazoa > Chordata > Ceratodontiformes > Protopteridae > Protopterus > Protopterus annectens. Next base: position 151,941,317 of record NC_056747.1, read on the forward strand.
GATTCTCCTGTTGAGGAACCTCTGTGGTCTCTCCAGCTGCAGCTTGTTTTGTGAGGTACATGCCGAAAGGGGCATTGTACTCAATAATGGGTCTTGTAAAGGAAGAATACAGGGATGTTATGACCACATGTTCTTCGTGTTTCACTGTTGCAGTCATTACATTTGGGTAATCCTGCTGGCAGGTTGCCCTCAGTCTGCCTGAATTCCAAAGTCTTGGGTCCTGCGCCGGCTGCTGTCGCCCCTTCCCTGACATCAGGTCGTCAGGGGTATAAAAGATGCGACCGACACCATTTTCTTTAGTCTTTCTTGCTGCGCGGTGCCCGAAGCAGAAGCGGTTCTCAAGTGCCGGTCGGCCGACTCCTGAGATTTTCATGTTCGAGTTTCAGATCCGAAGTCTTCAATAAAGCTAAGTACCCCATTGGGGAAACTTTTTTTCTTGTTCCAGACCTATGTCACAAAAAGTAAATAATTGTATTTCTTGTGGAAAAGCAAATAACTCATAAGGATTTCCATTCTTACTGTATTCCTTGCCTAGGCCCTGATCACAATGTTTTTGGTTGTCGGTTTTGTGCTAGTTAACCAATGTACTATTAAGCGTCGGTATGATTTTGCATTAAACTATTTTGGACGCTGGTTTAATTATCCAGAAATGTCGTCGGATAGCCATCCGACTACCGGAGTTCACAAAGAATGCAAAGAAAAGGAGAGAGAGAGAGACTACTGAGGCCCAAAGCTGACGACAAAGCTTCTCCTAAGCCGTTCTCCGGTTCTCAGTGAGGCACTTTCTCAGCCCCTGACGCCCGCTACTTGAGTCGCAGGCCGCTACCGACTCCCACGTGGAGTCGGCCATGCCGCTGGAAGCTCAATATTGGAGCCTTGGATACTATTCCTTCAGATTGGTCTTGAGCCGCTGAGCCAGCACTGGCTTCAGAGGGTGTATTCAGACCTAAACATCTTTACATTAAACCAACTTCAGCTTCAAAGGCAAAGATTAAAGCACCTTCTAAAGCAAAGAAACAAACTCAAGAGCCACGTGGTCAGGCCTCTATGCCCAAAAAAACAGATGCTCAAAATGGCCGAAGACTTGATTACCTTGATCAGGGATTCCCATCCTCCTCCTGATAAGAGGCCTTGGCAAGAGACTGACTATGAATCTTCAGTTCAGATTTCCTTTTCTTCTGATTCCTCTTCTGATCAGGAATATTCTCTTCCCCCTTATGAGGATTCTGATGCTGAAGAATCTATACCTTCAGCTTCTCCTCCAGAGGACTATTCTTTTGGGGAAACCTTACATACCACGAGGGAGCATTTCCACTGGGACAGCCAAGATTTTTCAGAATCTAAAAAGAGGCTCAGAGATTTTCTTTTACTACCTCAACACAGGCCACTAGCCATTCCACCTGTGTTAGACATTGTAGATGATGTGTTTTCAGAGTCTAGTCTTACCCCTGACTCCTTACCTCCAGCTCCTGTTAAGCCTGATGGATATTACAGGGTTCCTGACTCTCATAAATTCCTTTTTAAAAAACCCTGCTGCAGACCCAGAAACTATTTCACAGGGTCCCAAGGGAGTTAAGGCTTCCGCTGCAAAAAACCCTACCCCCTCTGACAGAGATTCTAGGGCACTGGATAGATGGGGAAAAAAGGTATACACATTTGCTACCTTGGCTATAAGGGCCTTAAACTGTCAGTTTCATATGCTCAAATATCAGCAACATGTCATGGCGTTGCTTAAACAGAAAATGTTATTAAACTCTGAATGTGCAGAAAACAAGGAAATGCAGGATTTATTGCATGCAGCTGAACAAGTTGGAAAGCATACTTTGCAATGTGGTTTTGATTCTTTGGAGGCTTCCTGCAGGGCCGCAGTTACGGGTTCTATAATTAGGAGGCATGCTTGGTTAAAGGAACAAAATCTGCCTGATCATGTCAAAGTTAAATTATTAGATGCATCTTTACAGCATGATACTTTATTTGGTGTTAAGGCAGAAGAGGTGTTAAAGAAAATGGAGGACAAAGCTAAATCTATGCAAACTGTCAAAGATTTTTTACAAGTACAGCCACCTAGGTTTAGCAGACACTGGCCAACAAAGAACTGTTCCTTTCCTGTGTCAGACAGACCTCAAAGGGGCAGACCCTGATGCTCTAGAGGCAGACCCCAGGCGCAAGGTTCATACAGGTCAAAGCAATGGGGTGCATCTACCTCCAAAGTTGGAGAAGACAAATCTCAACCATACAGGAAACGGTCCCAATGACTTCCCCCTGCCTGCACCAAGCACTTATCTCCTGGCAGCACCCTTAGGGGGAAAATTAGCACTTTTTTCTCAAAATTGGCACATCATAACCCAGGACAAGTGGGTTCTAAATATCATGTCACAAGGCTACAAGTTCCTTTTCCATACCCTGCCAAAGGCAAACGGCTGGCCAGATCTGCCAAAAAATCAATGGGCAGAGGCACAAACACTAGTCTCATCTCTCATGGAAATGGGGGCCATTCAACAAGTACCAGAGCAAGAGCAGAGACAAGGATTTTACTCAACTGTTCTTGGTACCCAGAAAGGACAAGGCATGGAGGCCAATACTGGACCTATCTATTCTGTACACATTCCTGGATTTACCAAAATTCAAGATGTTGACTTTGCAGCAGCTTCTGCCCATGCTGGGCAAGAACGCTTAGCTTGTGACGTTAGAACTAAAAGAGGCATACCTGCATGTCCCAGTCAGACAGATATGCAGAAGATGCCTCAAATTCAAGGCTGGCTCAATGCATTACCAATTCTCTGCACTGCCCTTTGGCTTATCTACTGCGCCCAGGGTCTTTACAAAGTGCCTGGCACCAGTAATTGCATTTCGCAGACAGAGGAATACAAATATATCCTTACTTGGACGACTGTCTAATTCAAGCAGAGAACAAGGACATTCTTCTACAGCATCTGGCGTTTATGAAAAGACTTCTCACATGTCTAGGGTACACAGTCAACGAAAAGAAATCAAAACTAGTACCCTCTCAAGAGATAATATTCCTGGGTGCAAGCTTAAATACAACTGCCCAGATGGCTTATCTCACGCCAGACAAACAAAGGCAACTGACTACCTATTTCAAAATGTTGGCAATAAAGGCCCAGTTATCTGCAAGAAAAATTCTGCAGGCTTTGGGCTTCATGGCATCCTGCATCCTACTAATTCCATATGCAAGACTGCATATGAGCGAACTACAATGGTATCTAAAAAGTGTTTGGACTCAACATTGCCACAGCCTGGAAACTATGAGTACTCTCATTCCCTGCCTGCAACAGGAGTTTCGATGGTGGGCAAAGGCTTGTCACCAAAACAAGGGACAACCATTCACATTACCCCCAGCCAGGCAGACACTAACAACGGATGCATCAGATTATGCCTGGGGGGCCCACATGGCAGGAAGATGCATCCAGGGCACATGGGCCTCAAACCAAATGCATCTACATATCAATCAAAAAGAGATGCTAGCTGTTCAAAATGCCCTGACAGCCTTCAAGGACTTACTTCATCCAGGACAACTACTGAAGGGTGGGAGGGTGGCCTAATGGTTAAGGTATTTGCCTTACAAACACAAGGTGCAGGGTTCGATTCTCACAAGGGATAATTGGCTGGGCTTACAATGGCTCGCAAGGGCAGTTAGCCTAGTACTAACCTATGAACCTATGAACAGTCTCTAATATAGCACTAATGTGGGTTTGTTCCTGTGAGGAGCTGTTAGTCAAACCTGATCCAGATTTATGAATTGATTGCAGAAACATTTTGGGGTTGCAGGGTTTGAGTCTCACAAGGAACAATTGGCTAGGCTTACAATGGCTCGTGAGGGCAGTTAGCTTAGTACTAACCTATAAACCTATAAACAGACAATGCCACGGTCATGTGGTATATAAACAAGCAGGGGGCACACATTCTTGCCCCCTTTGCAGACTAGCCATGAATTTGTGGGACACAGCATTGACTTACCAAGTACATCTGCAAGCACAATTGCTGCCAGGAAGGAAAAATACTCTGGCGGACAAACTAAGCAGAAACCTCATGGATCCCCATGAGTGGCAGCTGAATCCACAAGTCTTCAGCATGATAACAAGGAAATGGGAATGCCTGGACATAGATCTATTTGCCTCCCCTCACAACTACCAACTAAAAAGATTCTGCACAAGGAGTTATTACAGACAAGCATGGAAAGTGGACGCCCTATCTTTCAGCTGGAAAAACCTATCAGTATATGCCTTTCTCCCACTGCCTCTCCTCCCCAAGGTACTCCTAAAGGTCAGACAGGAAAAGCCAAAGGTGATACTAATTGCCCCAGACTGGCCCCGCCAGTACTGGTATCCAATACTAAGTTGTTCTTCCAACATGGCTTTCTGTATAACTCTGCATCAATACCAGTCAAACCCTTTTTTATCTTGACATCCAAAAAATCAATTTCCTGTCTCGAATAAGTACTGTCAAAAGACAAAAAATCAGTGATGCCATTTAAATAGCTCACGAATTCCATCAACTGTTCGACAGACCCTCCCCAAACAATAAAAACGTCATCCACAAATCTGCTGTAGTGTTTCAAATGTGCCTTAAAGTCAATGTTGTTAAGGACATATGTGTCCTCCCAATGTGCCAACACCAAGTTGGCATAGGCGTTGGCACAAGTGGTACCCATAGCTACTCCCTTGATTTGTAAATAATATTCGCCATTGTAAAAGAGAACATTGTTGTCTAGTACCAACTCGAGAAGGGACATCCATCTATTGACTTTGTCAATTGGTAGTTTGTTTTTAACTAAAATTAACCTCACATAGTCCATACCAATATCATTAGGTATCGAAGTAAATAACGATTTAACATCTAATGTAACAAAGATATCATTAATGCTGAAAAATGAAGATCTGCTAAAAATAGCAAGATCTTCTAAAAAGTGGGTGGTGTCTCTGAGCACTTGTTTGACTCCTAGTACTACTGGTTTGAACATCTTATCCAAGTAAATTGATAATGGCTCCGTTAACCAGCCCCTACTAGAGACAATAGGTCTCAATGGTGGATCAAAAGGTTCTTTGTGGATCTTAGGAAGACCTCTGAAAGAGGGAACTAAAGGGTTCTCAACCAAAAAATACTTGTATAGGTCATTGTCAATAACACGTGTTAATAATAGATCATATAAACAACCATGAGCTCGTTTAATCAAGTTATTAAGGTTGTTACCATGTAGAGGAAGGTAGGTATCACCATCTGATAACATCAACTCCATCTTGTCGCAATAGGCAGTCCTATCCATAACTACTATGGCCCCACCCTTGTCAGCCTGTCGAACAACGATATTGTCATTGTTCTTCAGGCTGACAATAGCTTCTCTCTCATCTAGCGTTGTGTTATGAAAACAGGGTTTAACATACATAGCTTTAAGTTCAGGGTAGTCGAGATAGTATTTCGGAGTGGTAGATTAGGCAACATTAGAAATTACACTGAAGAGAGAGAGAGCAAGTGGATCCTAAAATTACAAGCCCATAAATATGGACTAAACGATAGGATCACACTCAAACCCTTTCTAGCGGGTAGACCGCTGAAACATTAATAAAATTGTGTTTTTTCATGAATGCATTTGTTGACTATCAGTGTATATGGTTTTATCATTCACATATGTTTTTATTGTTTTTAGTGACCCACACAAATCATGTTGTGTAATTTTTATACATACACGAACAGATTTTTAAATGGAAAGTTTTTTGTTTGCACTCCTAAGTCTTAATAGATAGTGTGACTTAGTTGTAGATAATTATTCATTTAATCAATTGACTTAATTAAGCTGTGATGTCATTTAATGTATATAAGTGAATGTGTCTTGGTTGCCTTTTGAAGTCTGATGAAGCGTTATTTTAACGTGAAAGCGCTTACCACCTGCAGTTTGTTTGTCCGTCTGTTTTTATCAGATTAAATCTTTGGATTGTTTGGAATACTCGTGATTTTTGTTACCATACAGCGCATGGTGCACCTCTCTGTTATTTGTATTTTTGAATACTTGCGTCTTGAATTGAGGGTGCTTTACCTAGCAGACATTGTTTTTTTTCTATCTTACTTCAAATACCTCATCTACTGTCCCAGCAAAACAATCGGATCCTGCACAGCCAAATCAGGACTTTAAACCTGGCAGCATGGCGAATAATGTAGTCATACAAAACACACCTCTCAGTACAGTTGTGATGGATGTCATTTTGGAAGCCAGAAGGCCTAGTGCTAGAAAATCTTACGCTGGAAAATGGAAGAGATTCTGTGCTTGGAACCAGGCACAAGGAACTGATACAGCTGTGCCAAATATTCCTCAGATTTTTCAATACTTAACTGAGATGCTAGACAAAGGCCTATCTTTTTCATCTATTAAAATTCATGCCTCTGCCATTTCGGCTCATTACAATACAGAACCACCAATCTTTTCTCATCCCTTATTAAAGCAGTACCTCAGAGGAGCCAAAAATTTAAGGCCTCCAAGGAGATCACCAGTGCCTGCATGGGAATTCAACTATGTCTTGGAAAAACTCACCTTGCCTCCTTTTGAGCAGCTGCTACTGCTGATATAAAGTTTTTATCTTGGAAAACAGCTGTGCTCCTAGCAATAACTTCTGCATTACGAGTTTCAGAGCTACAGGCACTCATGGATGTGGAACCTTTTATCATTTTTTATCCAGACAGGGTCTCTCTGAGGACAAACCCAACATTTATGCCTAAGGTGGTGTCCATTGTGGCTTTTAACCAATCTATTCATCTGCCAACTTTTTATCCAAATCCACAGAACAAGGGGGAGAGAATTCTGCATTCTTTGGACGTACATAGCTTAGATTCTACTTGGACAGAACCAAAGTTTTCAGAAAGACAGAGCAATTACTAGTGGCATATGCTGCAGGATCACAAGGAAAGGTCATCTCAAAGCAGACTTATTTCAAAGTGGATAGGCCACTGCATTCGTTTCTGCTATGTACACCATGGCAGGCCAGTACCGAAGGGCATTAGGCAACATTCAACCACAGCTGCAGCCACTTCAGCAGCCTTTCTCAGGGGTGTTACCTACCAAGGACATTTTAGAGGCTGCTACTTGGAGTTCAGTGCACACCTTTACAAAGCACTATCATCTGCCATTCTGCTCTAAATCCAGGACAGGCTTTCCCACTGCAGTTCTGCAGGGCCTCATAGCTGCTCCTAATGCTGTTTAGCTCCAGCCTCCCAACCTTAGCTTTGGGACTTTATCCAAATGTAATGACTGCAACAGTGAAACACGAAGAACATAGTACAGTTGTGTACACTTACCATAAATGTAGATGTTAGAGGGTATTCACTGTTGCAGTCCAGGTTACCCACCCACCATCTCCCTTTTTCTTCTGACTGAGCCTATGTGGTGTATTTGCTTATAGATGAAGGTAAAATTTATATTGGTGCATGTAATTATAAATTTCGGCAACCCTTTTGAGGGGCACCTGACATCTGGGGCAAGAAAAACGAAAGAAAATGGCGTTGGCTGCTTCTTTTATACCCCTGACGACCTGACGTCAGGGAAGGGGTGACAGCAGCCGATGCAGGACCCAAGACTTTGGAATTCAGGCCGGCTGAGGGCAACCTGCCAGCAGGATTACCCAAATGTAATGACTGCAACAGTGAATACACTCTAACATCTACATTTATGCTAAGTGTACACAGCTGTACTTTGTATCTTACCAGGGATGATGATACTGTAGGGATGTTGCAGTGGTTACTCATGTTGGTTAGTACCAAGTCCAAGATATTTTCACCTCTTGTGGGGGTGTTGACCAACCAGTCCAACGCATTTGCACTGACAAAATCAAGGAATCTGTGGGTGTTTGTGTTTTGGCATGAGTATTTCTTTCAGTCTATGGTGGCATAGTTAGTCGCCCAAGGTCAAGGTAAAGGGTTGAATCTTGATAGATTCAAAGAGGTCCAGATAGGTGGAGTGGACATCTTTAGTCAAAATTGGAGGGTTGTATCTAGCTATGATTTGAATAGGGGGTCTTGTCAATTGTTATCTGCACTTTGGAGTGTCTCCTGTGCATCCTGTTTGACCAGTCTGGAGGTGTGTACGTCTTTTACATAGTGCGACTTCACCTCTTTTTGCTTTGCTGCCCATGGTCTGAATGTATGATAGGATGATTAACCTGGTATGGCTGGGTGCTTTCCGCAGCTTTGGACCAGGTTTTTGTGACTGCACAAATCTCAGCATCTTCCAGGGTTAAGAATGCTTGGCAATGAGTGCAGTTTCATGTTTAGACTCCTAGTGTTTAGCAGCATGACCTTTAATTTACGTATTGATGAAATTTTCATGTTGATAATTTTGACCTCATGGCATTGCCTAAAAAGGCACTATGGGCGAGGCAAGAGCCTTTGCTAGAAGCCTGAAGCCCAAGGGAGACAGATGCAGGCCATGGCAAAGTAACGTGGTTTGTCAATCATCTCATCTCAGGCTGTCGGGTACTGGACCCCTTGGAATGACACCAGAAACTAAGTCAATTGTTGGTCAGTCATTTTCTGTTTGTATTGAGGCATCATTCTGGGTGATGGTAGAATGCTGCTTAAGGCTAGGAACATACCTGTCTGGGACACATATTCAGCGAGCTCAATCATGTACGTCTTCATATAGTCCAGGGAGGTACGGCTCAAGTCATTCACACCAACATGGACTATTACAGAGTCATAACAGTACCTGTGAGAGACTTGAGTGCATGGGTGATATGGCGAATTCTGGCACCTGACAAACAACTATCCCTGACTTTCTCTTTATCCAGCCTGGTGAGGGGCACATCTGTGTGTGTCATAATGGAGTCTTGTGACTAATATGTTGTGTTTATGTTTATGCCTTAGTGGTTGTGAGAGACAGGTGTGTGGGCTGTGTGTGGTGGGCAGTGGAGTTGTCTAGGAGGTCTCTCTTGTTTGGGTAGAGTAGGAACGAGGTGTAAAAGAAGCCATAGTGGTGGGCTTAACGATTCTGTTAATATAAAATGCTTTCTGTTAGCACAAAAACTGTGGAATTATTTTGTGTTGTTCGAAAGTCTTTTTCTTAACTAAACCATGCATAGAACATAGAGTTATAATTTTGATGCATTTATTGCTTTGTAGAGTTTCACTGCATGCGTACATTACGTGTTTCATTAAGTATGTTTTTAGATGCAATGTTTCTTTAAATTTACAAGCTGTTCACAAGGTTGTTTGGCTCAAGTAGGTCATGTGATTCACAACTTCATTTTTAAGTGTTGGGTCTGATTATGTATTTTTATCTCTGAAGAAGTTCAAGGATATATATTAAATGATTGGAAGCGCTTAGTTAATCTAGACCAGCGCTGGAGACTGTTTCTTGTACTGGATTAGTGGAATCGTTTGTTTTATGGTTTCATTTATTTATTCTATGCCTCTTTGGTTGGTTTTTGAAGATTAGAAGAAGGCAGGATTTGAATGAACTATGCAATGGTTGACTGACAATGACTGGATATATTAAAAGTGATGTATAATGTTTTCAACTACAGTTGTGTCGGCTCGTTTGTAATGTAAAATTGCAACTGGGATTGTTTCTCTATGGTTTATATAAATGTAGCATTGCTTATGTCATACATGATTTAATAAAGATGTTTCTTGTTTAAAAAAAAAGAGAGATCCTCACACAGCAAAGAAACTGTTGACAAAAAAAAAAAAAAAAGAAAAAAAAACTTACTGCATTTGTCCTCCTGACAGTATCTCTGGATGGATCTAAAATAGCACGAAGTACAACTTATCCATGCCTCCAACAACACACTTCAGTCTCATCCTCCAAATGTGCATCATACCAACTGAAATGAGGACATCAACAGCCATACCCCTGCAAAAGGGAGGGCCTTCCACTGACTTGAGTAATTACTGGCCAGCAAGTCTGACCAGCCTCATAAATCCATTGAAAGACTTATCATTGAATTAATCAATAAGGACACAGGAAACCTCCAAACACTGGACCCATCCCGGTGTAGTTTCATCAGAAGTAGGTCATGAATGCTTAACCTAGAGGATTTTTTTCGAAAGGGCCACTAAAGCATTAGACAAAGGCAAGATGGTACACTTCACCTACCTAGACCTGGCCAAAGCTTTTGACAATGTACCCAGTAAGACATTTTAGAAAAGCTTACGAAATTAGGAATAGACCCCTATGTCACTCACTGGATTGCCCATGCCTCACAAATATAACAGGAAGTGAAGGTAGAGAGAGCTACCTCCACAAAAAAGACCAGTCGCTAATGGAGTCCCTCAGGTCTCTGTGCTGGGACCACTCCTGCTTGGTATCTACTTCTCAGAAGTCCAAACAAATGTCAAGTGTCTTTGGTTGATCACATAGTTGTAAGCTGGAAGTGGTAATTTAATCACCAAAAGAGTCCGCCATCCTACACAAGGGCTTGTCCCACACAAATTATTGTTGTAGAGTCATGGCCTAAATCTAAATGCCAAAAAGTGCATTATTATATACTTTGAGAAACCAACTGTCCTGGGAACTACCATATTGACAGTGCACCTTAAGTTTGAATCCCGTAGTTAAATATTTGGGAACATATGTAGATAGTGAGCTACTATTTGGCCAACTTGTGTCTACTGTTATGATGAGCCCTTCTGTGCTGCTAAACTTATAAGCAGTGGGATGGCATCTCAGTTCCCAGAAATCATTGTCCCACAGTAGTCAGCCCTCATCAGGCCTATCACTGAGTATAATGCCCCCTTAATGTGTACCTCTCCAGACATTGGCAAGAACTAGAGTTCCCACAAAGGTTCTTCACAAAGAGACTACAGAGACTAAACCACATGACCAAGCCTTCAGACTATTAAATTGCCATGAGTTCCTCCACCAACTCATACTCTACTATCATCCTGTTATTCACTCCATCCTCAGTAAGCCCACAGCTTGTCCCTCTATTGCTACATTCATTTCACCATGTACTACTTTTTGATCCCTTAGAAGCTCTGACCAACAACTTTTGGAAATCTACAAACCTAAAAAAAATCTGTTGGCCATAATCTATATAGCTGTACTCCTCCCCTTGCCAGGAACAAACTTCCTTTGCTCTTCAGAAAATACCCCATACCCATGACTTCAAAAAAGCTCTAAAAGAATACCTACTCAATAATTGGATTTGTCACTGCAAATTGCCCAGTCTACTCCTTCCTTCATAATCTCTCTCTATCCTACCTTATTCTCTTCCCAGGTACTGTTTCTCTCTGCCAATCTTGGACAGTCTCCCTTACACTTTTATATCCTTTTAACCCTGTTCATAATTACTCCCTCAACCTATCCTATAACAACATATTTTCCCAAGTTTTATACCTTCCTTTATTTCTACATTTGAACATGTACATTATCACACTTTTTCCCAACTTGAGTACCTTCCTTTATTTTTCCATATGAACTCTGCTAACAATTTACACTAGACTATGTGCTTGTCATTTAAATTGTTTGGTTTAGTAAATTCTTAAATCAAATATATTTTTTTAACTTTTCTACTTGTGTATTTATACTCATTTTACTGCATATGTTTCAGATGTGACAAATACTACTTGCACTGTATTGATCTCTTTAACAATTTGTAATGTATGTTCTTAGTGGAGCTTTTCTCCCTGGGCCTCCTCCGAGAAGGGGCTGAAGCTCACTCGAACTTCCCAGTCAACCAAAATCAAATAAATAAGTAAATGACCTACACAAACTGCCTCAAAGATGTATGGCTATACTCTGTCTCTTGCATATTAAGAAGTGATCTGTGCCTGGACTATAAAGCATCCTCTGTCTCAGTACTAAGAAACCTACTGTGCATCCACAAGTCAAATGGTATAGGAAATACTGATCCAGGGACCTTGAACCTCTTCTGCAATATAAACAGAATGCTTTGGAGGGATAGGTAAATATCCCAGAGGATACCACTCCTCTGGAACATACTCCTCATCCACATAAAACAAAGCTCATTCCTGTTCCTTTTCAAATGCAGCTTAGATCAATGGATGAGAATAAGGAAATTTACCCCAAGACTGGCCCCTGTGCTGCTAATGTGCAGAGACAGTGCCTAAACACCCTATTCTGCATTGTGGTCCCCTTTCAGTACTCAGTGGTATGACCCCAGAAACATTTATTCACAAATGGGAAGTATATGAAAAAAATCATAGTGAGGGTAATGTGAATGCTTTATGGGATAACCCTGCTAGGGTCAAAATGGCCCTTCAGGGCAGTTAGCATAGTATTCAGTTATGAACCTATGAATAAGGTTTAAGCAATTAGGAAGCAATATTAAGTTTAAGTAGGTTGTTCAATGACCCCAGCTGGCATTGCAATAAAATCTTACAGTATTATATTGCATCTATATTAATATTTTAATATGATGCTATGTCTGAGTAAACCAGAGCAAGATATAGTCAGTTTACTAGACATGTTAAGGACTTTTTAGATGCTGTTTGGTTTTAAAATAACTGAAGGCAAAATCAAAGCCATCTCATTTAACTACTACACAACATAAGAATTGATGCAGACCTATCCCTGGGTGTGGCTAGCATGACAAAAATATTTAGGAGTGCATTAAAAACAGACAAGTAACTGTAGCAGCAAAGGAGTCTTGGGAAGAAGTGAAACACAAGATTATAAATAAGCAGCATGGAGAGTAATACCATTGAATCTAGGTAAAAGTGCAATCTGTAAAAATGTTCAGTATTAATAATGTATGTAGAGCCATTTTTCCTTATATCCTTGAAAAGAAACTGTGGGTAGTATTAATGAAGGAAGTACAAGAATTTATCTGGAATGGGAAACAAGCAAGAGACAAAAGAGGGCTATATATGCCAGAATTGTAAGCCTACTGTAAGACCCGACAGGTAAGAGTGATGTATCTTAAACAGTTAAGGTGGAAAGATGTGATGCTGATGCAAGGGAAATTATCAAGAAACATAGACCATCACTATGGACACAGTTTGAAAAGTAAGAAGAATGTGCGTACATTAAAGTATATTGTTAAAATAGCAAAAAAAAAAAAGTTTTAAATGAGAGAAGTACAACCTTGAAGAAAGGAGGTAATGCCATTTGGGATATGATGAGCTGTAAATGGAAAAGGAGAGGCAGAGATCCTAAACACGGAGGACAAATGGAAAGGGGATAAAGTAACAAACTGAGTCAAAGCAGTGAAACAATTTGAAGTTGTGCACAAATGAGTTTTATAACCAAGACAAACATTACATTGACTGCAGCAACACAGTAAGAACCAAAAGTAACGGGAGACACTTACCCTCATAAAGAAAACGAGGAAGACCACCACAAAGTCAAAATAAATATTTTTATGAAATTTATTTTGTTGAGTACATTTGTGCCTATGTTTGTCAAACAAAGGGACTTTCTGGTTTGCCTTGTTTTACTTGTGAAGGGGATTGGCTGCTGTTACTTTTGGTTCATGGGGACTTCTGTATCGTATCAAGGCTGAATTATAGAAGAATAAAGCAGAAAATGATAGAGGAAAGGTCATCTCTGAATTAGCAAAAGTCATGATTGTTCTTGATTTGAATCTGGAACAGAGGTGATAGGTGTTAGGAAACTAACAAGCAGAGCATACATATTATTACAAGAGAAAAAATAAGTTAGAGCCTGGCAAAGTGAAGCCAGAAAGGAAAAGAATAGGTATAGAATTAAGCTGGGATCAATGGGAAAATATGTAGGCAGTTAGAATGTGTGCTTGAGAATGTCTGCACAGGTATTTCTGTACTCCAGCTAGGCTCTAAAAGATGTTCCCTTAAACTAATGAAAGTTGTTGGAGATGTATTGAAAATTAGAGAGAGCGCTCATCCATTGATCTTGTCCAGAATTAGTTTCAAAACATTATTCTAGAACATTTTATTTATTTGATTTTGCTTTTGTTTACTGAGTGTGAACTGAGTTTTGTCAATGTTTTTCAGTGGAGGCCTGAAGTGAAAAACTCCAACATAGTACACACACTTTTAAGTAATGTGCATGAACAGACATTAAATATGTATTACCAGTTATACATATATTTGCTTGTTAGATCACATGTATATGAAAGAGAGGCAACTATTACACTATAAAATATATTTATACATAAGCAGATGTTGAACATTGACCAATTGAAGAGGTATATTAGTGGGCTTGTCTGGTAGATAATAGATCATGTGATTAGTACTTAGAAATTCAGAGAAACTGAGGTTTGGGAATGAACTAGGTAGGGCAGAAAATGTTACTGTTGTAGTTAAAAGGTGGTGTATAAAGATGATTGAGGCAATTTTGGCTATATAGCTGTTTGTTTAATTATTGACATTTGATTTCTGGGAAAGTATGACTGGGTAGTTGCCCATTTTCAGTGGAAGCCCAGGCAGAAAAGCTCCAAAATATGCCAAAAACATTAACTATGATTTTGCAAACTTCAAAAATACAAAAACATCAAGATTTTAAGTAATTATACCAAATTAGACATAATGTGACAGCATTGGTTAAAGATAGATATAACTTGTATGACAATAATTTAATATTTAGAGAAACATTAGCCAGCTTAGCTAAAGTAAAGGTAAGCTAGTGTAATGCAAACAGAAATTGCATTTTGAGTTGAGAGAAAAAAATAAGGAAATGGCATATTAAGAGAGTCAGGGGAGAGCAATTGAAGTTAGGAAGTGAGTAAGGAAGAGGAAGTAAGGAAATGTAAGGAATGAAAAGGTGCTTATACTTAGGGATGTAATTTATCTTGGGGTTGAGCAAGAACCCAGCCAGATTTTGGCTAGGAAGTCTTCTATGGTCTTAATGAAGTTCAGTATAGAGGTGGGGTGTATACATACTGGCCCAGGTTTTAATAAGTCAGTATTGCTAGATAAGGAAATAATAAGTTTGGATTCAGAAAAATCTGGGCATAGTAAAAAAAAAAAAAGTATATACCCCTTTACTGCTTGCGGCAAAAAACAATAACTAGAAAATGAAAATTGATTAATGTCAAGAAGTGAGGATATAGTGAATTTTATAGAGAACTAGGGAAATGTAGCAAAGAACAAGGTTAATTAAGGGGAGCGGACATCCATTAAATGGCAACCATGATAACAGATTAAAAAGCATGAGTCAAAATAAAAGAGCGGTAGTGAAACTCTAGCTGTCAGGCAAGAGAAAAGCAAGTATTAAGTTAAGCCACATGATTGTAATGAAAAAGGGAATGTTGCATTGAGAATGTGAAAGGAAAAAAATGTGTGTCCAGTGAGTTCAAATTTTGAAAACTGTGTAGTGAATTGTGTGTTGACATTGACGTTTTTGGTTTCAATTTTTTTAAACAATTATTTCATGCAGTCAAGAAAAATATTTACAATATTTACATTGATGATGTAATATTGGTAACTAATCTAAATACTACACTATAAAATTGACATTATTATTAGCAGACATTAAAGGTATTTATCCAAAAGCAGTTTCAGTTTTATCCAATACTTAAAATAATTTTCTATTAGATCTTAGAAATCACATTTTGTTCCGACATACAATGGTGGCTAAGTTAAGAAATTCATTGAAGTTAGGCGAGTTATTTTTCCACTTCATAGTAATCTCGTTCCTTGCTATGGCCAATAAAGTTCATAGTAATAGGTATTGCGAAATACTAATACAGTGTGCTACGGGTGCATTAGTTAATAATAATGAATTGTCAGATTGGCTTTTGAACAATTATCAGACCACAGTGCTCTAAAAAAAGATTTAATATAATTCCAATATGTAATTTTCACATTTAAAAAAATGTGATACCAATCTGATTTTAAGAACTTGTTATAGCTCCAACAAGTAGCTGTATTAGTTTTGTATAGTGTATATTTTATTAATTTTACAAGGAGCAACATGTATTCTAAAAGTTTATTTCCATGTAAATATTTCCAAAACATAGAGGAGATTCTTAGACTAATAGATTTCAGTATTAGATCTTTGTTAGACTCATCCATTTATTTTAAAATATGTATTCTAATAATGTCATAATGCTGTATTAGCCTTGCACTTCAACTCTGATGTATGTTTATGTAATTGTGATTAAGTATTTTTTTATATTTCCGTTTTTCCTAAGAAATAAAGATTAGTAGAACAACAGCTCAGGCAACAAAAAAAAAAAAAAAAAGGGAAGAAAGGGCTGTTGGCAAACTTAGGGAGCCTATAACAAGGAAAATATCCAGCGATTCAGTAGATGTATTAGAAATATTTCTGAAATGTTAGGAAAATCTGTGTAAAGAAGAGGAGTGTGGAAATCAAGAAAAAGTAAAAATGGAAATATTTATGAAAGAATTAAATATGCCAAGGTTAGAGGTAGATGAGGTTCAGTTACTAACAGGATAGGAGGAGGTGGGATAAAAATGGTGATGTATAACCAATCTACAGGAAAGTCTCCAGGAATAGATGGTATTCCTGTGGACGTTTGGAGGCTGAAATGGAAGAAAGTGATAAAAGATCTGTGAGGTTTTAACAGTATTTTAAAAGGAGGGGAAGCACCAACATGCTGGAAGAAAGCTGTAGGGGCTGTAATACCTAAAGATAACAAAGACCCATCAGATTCAACTTCATATAGGCCCATTTTGATTTTGAACCATGAATATTAAGTGTTTGTCTGTACTGGCTAAAAGAATGGCAAAAGTATTGCCATAATTGTTAAATATCAGTGTGATTTTTGTGGAGAGGAGGCAAATATTTGACCACATTAATAGAAAAATTATGCAGACGGAAGGAGAATGTAAGAACACGATTAGTGGGTATTAATGCAGAGGAAGCATTCAGCAGAGTAAGCTGGGATTTTGTGAGTAGGGCAATAGAAGCATTTGCACTCTCTGACATAGTAATAAGGTTAATTAGGAAGTTATATGAGTGATCAGAGGTGACAGAGTGGGGTGGGGTCCTCTCTTTTTGACCAGAGGAACCAAGCAGGGGTGTCTTCTTCCCCCTTTGTTATTTACGATATATTTAGAACCATTGGATAGAGAATAAGGGTCTTGGAAATTCATGGTATGGTAATAAAGAGAAATTGCCTCTGTGCAGACGATATTTTGTACCTGATAAAACCAGAAAAGGACATTTCACTGTTGTAGAACATTTTGTGACAGTTTCATGTCTTTTCAGCATACAAAGTTAATGAAGATAAAACAAAGGCAATAGCTGTAAACTATGTGCCCTAATGCAAATTGTTTCAGCAATACCCATATTTTTGGGGACATGATAAAATGAAGTACTTACGAATATGGGTTAAAAAGGATTCTGTTATGATGGCTAAGGATTTGTGGGAAGATGCTAAACAAAGATAATACTAAAGCTGAGAAACTGGAAAATCTGATGTTCATCGTGTTACCCTGCTGCAGTCATCACACTTGGGTTATCCTGTCATCAGGCGGTCCACAAAGTCTTGGTCCGCGTCGGTTTGTTGTTCGCTTCCTTCCCGCCAGTGCGCCAGGGTATATATATATATAATCAATGCCATTTTATTCCGTCTTTCTTGCGGGCGCCTGAAGCAGAAGCAGTTCGCAAGTGTCGGGTCGGCCCGGGGAGATTTTTTTCAAGTCGAATCAGATCCGAAGTCTTCAATAAAGCTAAGTACCCCATTGGAAACTTTCTTGCCTCAGACCGATGTCAGAAAAAGTTAACAATTGTATTTCTTGTGGGAAGCAAATACCTCATAAGGATTTCCATTCTTACTGCATACCTTGCCTAGGCCCAGACCACAACGTCATTGGTTGTCGTTTTGTGCTAGGTTTAATAAGCGTTAAAAGACACTTTGATTTCGCACAACACTTTCTCGAAAAAAAAAAAAACTACACACTGCCGCCGAACAACCGAACCCGACACAAAGCAAAAACAAGGATAAGGACAGGCAGCCTAGACCCAAGCCAGACTCTGAGGCAGGTTTATTTAGCCCCTACCGACGACACTGCTGAAAAATGTCGGCGGTAGAAACACCTTTGGTTGATTCTGCTTCAGACCCGGCGCTCACCATAAAAACGTATCCTAAGACTCCTATTAAACCAAAAAAGACTGCACTTCAGTCTCCAGTTCAAGGCCCCATGCCTAAGAAACAGATGCTCAAAATGGCTGAAGATTTGATCTCTTTAATCAGGGGTTCCCAACCCCCACCCGACAAAAGGCCTAGACAAGAGGAAGATTATGCCTCCTCTGAACAAGTGTGCATTTCCTCAGGCTCCTCTGAGGACCAAGATTACTCATTTTCCCCTTATGAAGATTCTGATGCTGAGGATTCCATTCCCTCAGCTTCTCCTCCTGAAGATTACTCCTTTGGGGAAACTTTACACACTATGAGGGAATATTTTCACTGGGAAGGTCAGGATTACTCTTACTCCAAGAAAAGGCTCAGAGAGTTTCTTTTACTCCCCCAGCACAGACCACTTGCCATCCCCCCAGTTTGAACCCAGATTCTCTGCCTCCTGCTCTGGCCAAACCTGACAGATACTATAGAGTGCCTGATTCCCACAAATTTCTTTATAAAAGCCCTGTTGCTGATCCAGAGACTATCTCCCAGGGTCCCAAAGGGGCTAAGGCTTCTATGGCAGAGAATCCTGTACCCTCTGAAAGGGACTCCAGAGCACTAGACAGGTGGGGGGAAAAAGGTTTACACCTCAGCCTCTCTGGCTATGAGGGCACTAAATTGCCAATTTCACATGCTAAAATATCAGCAATTTCTAATGTCTCAGTTAAAACAAAAAATGAGCACACTCCCTCAACAATCTGATTTGAAAGAAATGCAGGATCTGTTGCATGCAACTGAACAGGTGGGCAAACATACTTTATAATGTGGGTTTGATTCTTTGGAGGCTTCCTGCAGAGCAGCTGTCACTGGGTCTGTTATACATAGGCATGCTTGGTTAAAGGAACAAACTCTGCCTGATCATGTTAAAGTAAAGCTTCTAGATGCTCCCTTACAGCAGGATGTTCTTTTTGGAGTTAAAGCAGAAGTCGTCTTAAAGAAAATGGGGGATAAGGCAAAATCTATGCAGACAGTCAAAGATTTCCTACAGGTACAGCCCCCTCGCTTCAGCAGAAATTGGCCAACAAAAAAATGGTCCTTTCCAGCTTCTGACAGACCACAGAGGGGTAAATACAGACGTCCAATAGGCAGAGGACAACCACAAGCCCGGTACAAACCTTGCCAATGGGGCACTGCAACACAGAAGAGAGGAGGAGAAGACAGGTCCCAAATTACCAGAAGGCAAACTCAATGACTTGCACCTCATGTGGCCAAGCAACACTTTCTTGGCAGCCCCCTTGGGAGGAAAACTCGCACTTTTTTCAGACAACTGGCACATTGTCACAAAGGACAAATGGGTCCTAGACATAATTTCACGAGGATACAGATTCCATTTTCACACCTTGCCAATGAAAAGAGGAATGCCAAACCTGCCACAAAATCAATGGGCAGAGGCACAAAAATAAATTACAGCTCTCATGGACATGAGAGCCATTCAACTGGTACCTACTCGAGAGCAAGGCCAAGGATTTTACTCAAGACTCTTCCTAGTTCCCAGAAAGGACAATGCCTGGAGACCAATTCTGGACCTTTCAATTCTAAACACCTTCTTACAAGTACCCAAATTCAAGATGCTAACACTACAGCAGCTTCTTCCCATGTTGGGCAAGAAAGCATGGCTAGTAACGTTGGACCTCAGCCTCCTTATCAGACAAAGTTGCAGAAGATACCTCCGTTTCATTGCAGGTTCAACCCATTACCAATTCTCTGCACTGCCCTTTGGCTTATCTAGGGTCTTCACAAAATGCCTGGCACCAGTAATTGCATACTGCAGACAAAGAGGAATTCAAATATACCCATACCTGGATGACTGCCTCATCCAAGCAGAGAGCAAGGACATCCTCTTACAACATCTGGCTTTTGTAAAACATCTTCTAAGTTGCCTGGGGTACACAGTAAACGAAAAGAAATCAAAACTAGTACCCTCACAAAATATGACATTCCTGGGTGCCAGTTTGAATACAACGGCCCAGAAGGCTTATCTGACGCCAGACAAACAACTACAACTGACTCAGTATTTCAAAACAATGGCAACAAAGACCCAACTACCCGCAAGAAAAATTCTGCAGGCCTTGGGCTTCATGGCATCTTGCATACTACTAATACCATTTGCAAAGCTGCATATGAGGAAATTAGAGTGGTATCTAAAAAAACGTATGGTCTCAACACAGCTACAGCTTGGACACAATTATATCTCTCATTCCCTGCCTACAACAGGAGTTTCTATGGTGGTCACAGGCATGTCACCTCAACAAGGGTCAGCCTTTCACCTTGCCCCCAGCCAGCAAACTATGACAACAGATGCATCGGACTACGCCTGGGGGGCACACATGGCAGGACAGTGCGTTCAAGGCTTATGGACTGCAGATCAAAGGATTCTGCACATCAATCAAAAAGAGATGCTAGCTGTACAGAATGCTCTGACAGCCTTCAAGAATCTATTACATCCAGGACAACTTACAATAAGGACGGACAACACCACAGTAACGTGGAACATAAACAAACAAGGGGGTACTCACTCCTACCCTCTGTGCAGGCAAGCAATGACCTTGTGGAACACAGCTCTGGCTTACCAAGTTCAGTTACAAGCTCAATTCCTGCCAGGAAAAAAGAACACATTGGCAGACGACCACAGCAGAAACATCATGGATCCCCACGAGTGGAAACTGGATCCACAAGTATTTGCAATGATAACTCAAAAATGGGGCCTTCCAGACATATACCTGTTTACCAGTCCTCAAAACTATCAACTAACAAAATTTTGTACAAGGACACTTCACCATCAAGCTTGGAAAGTGGACGCACTCTCATTCACTTGGAAAAACCTGACAGTATATGCCTTCCCTCCACTGCCTCTCCTCACAAAGGTGCTTCTGAAAGTCAGAAAGGAGAGACCATGACTAATACTCATAGCCCCAGCTGGCCACACCAGCACTGGTACCCACTATTGAGGAATATGGCCCAGGGTCCACCTTGGATTTTACCACAAATTGCCCATTTGATCACACAGCAAAACAATCAGATTCTTCACAGCCAGCTCAAAACCTTAAATCTGGCTGCATGGCAAATCACCTAAGCATCCAGCCAGCTCCTCTTTCCCAAGCAGTTATGGATGTTATTCTGGAAGCTAGGAGGCCCAGCACCAGGAAGGCCTATTCGGACAAATGGAAAAGGTTTTGTGCCTGGAACCAAGCTAAAGGCCAAAACACTCTTCAGCCTCACATGCCTCAGATTCTACAGTATTTAACTGAGATGTTGCACAAAGGACTTTCTTTTTCTTCCATCAAAATCCATGCATCAGCTATTTCAGCCCAGTACAACACGGATCCACCCTTATTTTCGCATCCACTTCTAAGGCAGTTCCTCAGAGGGGCAAAAAACTTTAGGCCCCCCAGGAGAGCACCTACACCAACATGGGACCTCAATTTTGTTCTGGAAAAACTTACGCTTCCTCCCTTTGAACCAGCTTTCTCTGCAGATCTACAGTTTCTATCATGGAAGACTGCCCTGCTGCTAGCAATATCTTCAGCTAGAAGAGTCTCAGAGCTGCAGGCACTAATGGCAGTGGAACCTTTCCTCCTTTTCCATCAAGACAGTTTTTCTCTACGAACTAATCCTTCCTTCATGCCTAAGGTGGTTTCCAGTGTGGCTTTAAATCAAACCATCCACTTACTCACCTTCTTCCCAAATCCACAGAACAAAGGAGAAAGACTCCTGCATTCCTTGGACATTCACAGGCAACTTCGTTACTACTTGGATAAAACTAAGGCTTTCAGAAAATCTGACCAGCTCTTTGTATCCTATGCTACAGCTTCACAAGGGAAGGCTGTATCAAAGCAAACCATTTCCAAATGGATAGGACATTGCATTCGTTTTTGCTATACTCATCATGGAAAACCATTTCCTGCTACCATTAGGCCCCACTCTACCAGGACAACAGCTACATCTACAGCCTTCCTCAGGGGGGTTCCAACCAAGGAGATTTTGGAAGCTGCAACTTGGAGGTCAGTACATACCTTTACCAAACGCTACCACTTACCACTTTAAGACTAGAGCTGACTTCGCCACTGCAGTTCTGCAGGGCCTTCTAGCCTTCTCTAACCCTCTATAACTCCTCCACCCATCCTTAGCTTTGGGATTCTACCCAAGTGCGATGACTGCAGCAAGGTAACACGATGAACATAGTACAGTTTTGTACCTACCATAAATGTAGATGTTCGAGTGTACACCCTGCTGCAGTCCAGGTTACCCTCCCTCCATCCCCTCTGATCTAACTGACTAAATCTCTACAATACCTTCCTGATGTATTTGTTTATAGCTGGAGGGATTTTGTGTTTGTGCAAAAATTACTTAATTTGGTACTAATTACTGACCACCTTTTTGAGGGCACCTGACATCTGGGGCAAGAAAAACTGAAGAAAATGGCGTCGGATGAATTATATATACCCCTGGCCCACTGACGTCAGTTAAGAAGTGACAGCAACCGATGCCGGATCAAGACTTTGGAATTCCGGCCGACTGCGGGACCGCCTGACGACAGGATAACCCAAGTGTGATGACTGCAGCAGGGTGTACACTCAAACATCTACATTTATGGTAGGTACAAAACTGTACTTTTTAAGGATATGGATAGCAAGATACCAACAGTGAAAATGTTTGTAGTCCCTTTAGTTTTATACCCAGGTCAGACTTATTTTTATAACCAGAGGATTAGTTGTGGCTAGCAGTTAGTAAAGAGGTGAAGGATTTTATCTGGGAGGGAAGAGGACAAGAGGCAAGTGGGATAGGTTAATCCAGTAGAACAAGGTGGTTTAGGATTATCTAATCTGAAGGGAGATTTCAGAGCTGAACAGTTAAGATTCCTTTACATAGCACAAGCAGAAAGCTATAATTCAAAGTGGAAATGGATGATTTTGATGATGATGATGATGATGAAATGGGTAGAATCTCAAGAAATAAGGAGAGACTGGGATTTTGGATGCAGTTCCTTAAGGAGAATAATAGCTTTACAGAATATTATATTTGTAAAGCAGAAAGTTTTATTCTAAGATCTAAACCAACACAGGAATGGAGAAAGAAGAGTCTGCCACTAGGAATGACTGCAATTAGGGGTACAGAGAATAGGTAAGAGGGGAATGGAATTTACTGAAGAAAACTGGCAAAGGAACCAAGGTATTGGGAGCAAGTAATTAGAGAGGGAAAGGTAATAGAATGGGAAGAGGCCAAGAATACATTTGGACTGAAGGCTGAAGACAGTCTTTCCTGTCAAGGATTGATATCAGAGTGTAGGCAAAGAGAAAGGAATAGGAGCACCTGAGTGAAAGACCAGCACTGGTAGAGTCTTCATTTGAATCTAGAACAGAAGCTACTGTTAAAAAAATGGGCCATTAGTAGGGCACATAGAATATTGCATGACAGCTACAGGAATGAATTGGAGGAGGTCATAAAGGATTGGGAAGAGAGACTGAATAAGCAATTCACAACAAAAGAATATGAGGATATATGTATGGCTCCCAAATATGCAGCAAAGTCTAGAAGATTTAGAAATTTTGCTTGAAAATATTTGCATGTGTATTTTTATACCTCGAATATACTCCAAAGAATGTTTCCTCAAGTAGATTACAAATGCTGGAGGTGTGATGGGAAAGAGAGAGGAAATTGGGAGCATATTTTTGGGAGTGGAATGATTTGGCAGACTTCAAAAACTCTCTGCAGATTGCTGTGCCAGAAATGTTGTGTGAGCAAATTGGTGTAACTAAGGAAATGATTTTTGGAGATGTGATGCAGGATCTCAGTTGCCTAGACATAGAAAAGCCTTGTTGTGTTTAATTCTGGTGGCTACAAAAAAAAAAAAAAAAAAAAAAATACACTAACTAGAAATTGGAAATCAAATTAAAAATCAAACGTAGTAGTAGTCATGAATAAAGTAACATAGATAAAAGAAGTGGATCTTTAGAAAAGGGTAGGAGCAAATGCATAAAAAATGGGAATTGTGGGAACAGCACGTGTAGAATAATGTTTTGGAGGAGGAATAAGGTTAAGGGATGGCAGGAATTGAATGAGCTATGTCATGTTTGAAAATGACTGTATAGAAGATCATATATGATGTGTAATGTTTGCAACTGAGAATGTCAAAATGGTTTTCATTTATTTTAATTTATGATTGCCAATGTCAGTAGTGGTAATTCAATAAAGTTGTTTTTGTTTAAAAAAAGAATTTAGGAGAAATATTTTCATTAGTTAGGATACTCAACTTTTAAATTTTTTGACATTTATAATTGGGGAATTAATATTGACGATAAGGTCTAAAGCAACAACTTGAATATTCCAAATTAAATTTATTTATTGATTTACAAGTAGTCATAACATTCATTCATTCATTAAAACAGTCTGACCAATATATTAAATTCTTGTTTTTCACTACTAACATATTAAAGTATTACTTTGTATGAATTCAGATGTATAATCTGTAGAAAATATAGGAAATAACCAACTTTTAATAAGAGTTTTTTCATAAGTATAGCTCTTAAAAGTTTTTGTAATAGCAGTAATATAAGAATTAGTTTATTTGTAAAATAGGGCAGTTTAAGACTCAAAACATTTTATTATTATGAATTAAAATAAAATAATTTGTAGGTATAAGTTTTGAACTGTCTTGACTATCCTCATGAATAGATTTCCATTCAACATCATAAGAACTATCCAGCCAATATAAGATTGTTTTGAAGATTGGAGATATGTAAACTTCTATACTAGGAAAGTTGATGCATCCTTTATCCCAGAGTCTAACAGCATTATTAAATGCCTTTCTTGATTTACCTAGATACCATAAAAAGTTTCTATGTAACTTATTAAAAGTCTTTAACAAACCTTTCTCCAGTATAAATGCTCTTGACTGAATAAAAATAAAGAATCTTGGTCAATATAATAATTTTATAAGCATGACATTATCTTCTAAAGAGGATATAGTAGTATTTCATTTAGTAATTATTTTTTTTACCTTTTTCTGTAATATTATTGCAATTCACTTTAATAATCTCATTTGTATTGTCTGTTAGCAGTATTCCAAGATATCTAATAAATGATTTGAGTGAAGTCATATTATATTTCTGTAAATTATTTACTATTCAAATTCTGATGTATTGGTAATGTTTTCATTAAATTTCATCTTTGTGACTTTTTAAAATAGTTTGAGATGTAAAGCATTTCTAAAATTTCTGTATATTACCAGCAGTTACTAATATGTCATCAGCAAATAGCTGAAAGTTTAAGTTTTAATATATTCTATTAAATTATATTTATAATGGTTCCATAGTTAGGAAACAGTCTAAAAATGAGGAATGTGCCAAACCACAACACCAAAATGTATCCAGACACAAATAAAGGGTAAAAAAAGATCCTGAAAACTCCTTTTAATTTCAAAGTAAACACACATTAATGCTCCAAAATCAATGATTTTCATCTCCTAGGATAAAAGACTTCATCAGATAAACATAAAGCCTTGTTCCCATCTCCTTTTATAATGCAACATTAATTGCTAATCAAAATGTTAACAATCAGTAAATCACTCAATTAACTATTCCCAAGACATCACATGGTAAAATGCACTAAAATACAAATACTAATGTGGTGATGCTCATGTCATCAAGGGGATAGTAGAAAGGGAATGGAAAACATTTTCAGAGTTTTCAGATTTGGAGAATTTAGCAAGGAAGCCCCTTAAAGTCATGTTTAGACAGGGACAGAACATTAAAAGCCTCCTTGAACACAGAGTCCCCCCCCGAGTTGACCGCTTGAGGAAGACTGGGACTTATAAATGTGGAACATGTTCACAATGCACGTATATAAGTCATGGTGAAGGATTCTATGTCAAGGGTAGACAGAAGCATCTAATAGGGAAGGTTTTCTCTAATTGTAACTCTAGAGGGCTTGTGTATATTACCCAGTGTGACACCTGCGAAGCCTTTTATGTAGGCAAGACCGAGCATTAATTAAAGAAAAGGGTTTATGAACATCTGTATGATGATAAAAACCACAGTGAATAAAATGCCTTATACAAACATCCTGTAATTTGTAAAAATGCTAAAGTTATATTTTTTGTAATAGAAGTTGTCCCTAAGGATGTGAGGGGGTGTCCATGGGAAATCAAATTTGAATATAGGGAAGCCTACCGGCAGATAGTTCTGGAGGCTAATAGGCCCCCCAGGGGTCAATGATGATTTTTCCCTGGCCTCAGTTTTAAAGCTTAGGGCAGCCAAGCTGTAATGAGACTATGGGTTAGTTTATAATGGAAGAGCTTTTTTCTCCCTCTGTTTAATGTTAGTTTGCAAATTCTTAGTTGGGGTGTATTTTAAAGGACCACTACGGGCAAATGATGAAAAAACATATATTTTATATCTTGCCATGATTTACTATACCTCCCAAAGCTGCCTGCAGCAAAATAAGTACTCATTCCTAATTTTATTTTGTTTTTACTCTTGTCTGCCCTTATGGGGGCAAACATCATGATTCCTTTGGAAAGCTAAATCTGTCCCATAATGCACAGACTGAGAACAAATAGCCGGCGAAATTGAAGTGTATTAACCCACCACCGAGTTCGTGCAGGTATGGGCGTGCCCGCCATGATTGACATGCGGGAGGGCGGGATTAACAATGGCAATGAGCCGTGATTGACATCGCTTTTTTCTCTGGATAGGTTACTTTGTTAAAGCTGGGATGACCGTAAACTTTCACAAATACATTTCACTAAAATTCAGTATCTGCCAAGAGGCACAGCATGGAAGGAAATTTCTGTAAGACAGAAATAGGGAGCACTGGCAAGTAAACATATAAAGTGATTTGTGTCTCTTCATGTTTACCTTGTTCCGCAAACATACCCGTCTCATTACTAGGAACATCCATTTTCCTCACTGTTCCACAACGTCAGTGTTAAGAATTTAACATGCTGAATAGTACTAACTTGTATTAAATGAAAGAGAACATTTTTTAAGTTTAACACATTTTGACCATCATATGAGCTTCCAAGTTGAAGTTGTTAATAAATTGTATGCAAGTGTTCCACCTTTTGTTGCACATTATTGGAGGCAGTGTTCCACATTTTGGGAGTGGAAGGTTGAGCGTTATATGCTCAAACTGAAAGCATCACTGTACATAACGTTTTTCTTCTATTGCTGGCTTTAGTTTACCATTCGTGTGGCACGGTGAGTGGTTAATATTACAGCTCAAGTCTTCAATTTGAGCTCCACCCGGAATTCATTCTGACAGGGCAACATCTTCCCATTTGATACGTACTGGGCAATGAATAAATGAGTAGCAAGGTTGTAGACGGGCATACTATTTGTACTCTACTGAGCCCACTTTTTTAAACCTTGCCACCCCTTCCTACGTTACTTGTGGTTGTTAGGTTCAAGCTCAAACAGTGTATCAGGATGTTGTGTTTTCTTGTTAACTGGACAAACAGTACTTGGCTTTGGACTTTTGGTGAAATAAAAAAAATGTTTTTTTGCACTCAAATCTTTTTGTGCAATTAATGTGTGTTTCGCATATCGCAAATATTACCTTGTGTTATGGTGGCATCTTTCAATCAAACGGTGGGCGGTGCAGTCAAAATGCTCGCAGGCAGGTTTTGGGCAGGGCTTGCTACTGCGCATTTGGTGGGTTAATACACTTCAATTTCGCCAAATAGCCCTACCATTTTTTGTCAGACTAGACTTCCATTCACTTAGAATGGACCACCTGAAAAAAAACTGCCAAGTTTGAGAGTCTGCAGCTCATGTGTCATTGACTGGTATGCGCTGAGTTTTACAAATGTTCCTACTGATGTACTACACATTCTCTGAAAGAAACTTGCAAAAGTGTCAACAAATTACTGAGATAAAAAAGGCTTTTCACAAGGAACAGTTTTGCAAGTTTCAGTTCATGGCTAGGTTACTCCTCTCATCTCCCCTCCTTCAGTGGGCTACAGTCTCACATTTCCAGCTTTACTAGATTCAACAATTTAGTCAGCTTTGCATGACAATAGACATAAAAAAAAAATCACAGCCTGGTGTGCCACTAAATCTGTTCCCTTGTATGTCTCTTCACTTCTGAATAGGATTTCCCAGGAATTAAAAAAAAAAAAAAAAAAAAAAAGGCAAACACATCAATCCAGAGTTTAGGCCAGTCTATTATAGGTTCATAGGTTCATACTAGGCTATCTGCCCCAAGCATTTATTATAGCCCTAGCTGTTAGTTGGCTTGGCTTTCCTTTAGTTTTAAATAAAACTATGCCTATCATTTTTTTGCTGTGTCTGTCAAGCAGTGACACTGAAGAAATCCCTGAGGGTATGTCTATGATCTCCCATCCATTGGTCAGGATTCTGAACAAAACAAGGCCAGAGGCTGCCTCACATGTGCCTCACATGTCAGCATGTTCCACAGTGAATCTGTCCTCTGGGTGATGTCCCTTATAACTGTGTCAAGGTTTATATGTCAAGTAAGTGTGTCGCCCTTGTGGTTCTTTTTGAGGTGAAGCATATTCATCAAATCTTTCATATTCATCTGGACTTGGTCATCAGGAATGGGTCTGACATAATGTTAAGGACAGGGTGCAATGAGTATGAGACTGAATA
The DNA here is from genome assembly GCF_019279795.1 of Protopterus annectens. Taxonomy (NCBI): domain Eukaryota; kingdom Metazoa; phylum Chordata; order Ceratodontiformes; family Protopteridae; genus Protopterus; species Protopterus annectens. The sequence continues at coordinate 151,969,959 of NC_056747.1, forward strand.
GAGCTTTCAGTTCAGTTTTATGGGTTCTTTCAGTTTTTCTTTGCATAGGACATATTTTTTGATTGCAGTTTATCCTTGGTCAGATGCAGCAGGTGTCTGGTCAAACTGCAGGTGGCAGGGCATTGTGCTCAATCATAGGTCTGAGTGATGAGTACAGGGGAAGGATCTGAGTGATGGGGATGTGAATCCCGATCTAGAGTTGTGATCCTTCAATATTTCAGGTTGATAACTCAGCAATGAACATCAAACTAAGGGTCCCACCTGACTGATGACTTTAAATGCTATGGGCTGATGTTTTCCCTGTCAGTGGATTGCCACCTGTTTGGTAGCTCAGTGGATTTGATTTTTTTGGGATGCTATAACTCTCTTGTTTGGCTTGGCGAATGACTATGCATTTCTTGCATAAACTTCAAGGCTGTCTGTGTGCAGCATGTGTTAGATATCTTTGTCGATATTCTGTCTGAGTCTGCATCAGAGAACCAGTGTGTTTACTTTGTACCCAGCTTTGTTTTGTGTTTCCCAAAAGTTCAGCCGTAAGAACCCTCCTGTGTGACCAGAAAAGTGGGAGGACACTGTGGACAAGGGTGGACACCACTTGTGATGGCCCGAGCACTGCCCAGTTTCTGTCACCTGCTGTGGATGTCTGTGCAGGACCCTGTGGGTTCTTTACCATGATGTTTGCCAACGGGGATGTGTTTGGCTGGTTTATGGTCAAGTATTGCGTAGAATGACTTTCCCTCTTGCCGGGCCTTCGTGGTGGCCTCTTCTGCCAGGTCGGGGTAGGCTGTATGGACTGCCTTTCCAACCAAGTTTAGTTTAACTGCTGTCTGAAAAAGTCAACCAAGTTTAAGGAAGCCAAAGTGGGTTGACAAGGAGCCTCCTTTGTTTTTTGTTGTCTAAGGTTTCCCTATGGCTTTGGCCTGAGTTCCATTATGGAGTCAAGCATGGCTTTGGTTATTTCCAGTGTGTGTGGAGGCACCGAAGTCCTCTGCGCGGACCACAGTCGCGCCTAAGATTAAACTGGGGCATAAGTCTGGTGAATTTACTCCTCGAGGAGCTATCCTGAGGTGAGACACACTAACAGTGGACTGTAATTCTGTGGGTTTCGTTTCTTGTGATCGGTCCCATGATGGCTGGCGAGTTTCAACTCCGTTTAGGGTGAGGTGTTTTTACCTTAGTGAGAGATGTTAGATATCTCAGGGGCTGGAGATATTTTTCTCCATTTTTAAAATGTGCACAGTAAAATATTAAACTTGTAATGCATTTTGGCTGCTGACATGGTTATCTTTACATAGTTATTATCTTATAGTATAACCTTAACTTATGGTATTTAATGATAAATTTTACAACAGTTCTCAGTTTCTTAACAATGACCTCCCAAACCTCTGATGTGACCTAGTACTTTTTCTTACTATTGCTTTATCTAGTGTGTCTTAGTTGTATACCTGTAGCATGTCTCTCATCAACAGACTCCTGGAGAAAACTTCCAAAGCAATTACTTGTGTTGAAAGAGTAGCAGCAGCTGTAGCAGTGATGCCATACTCCAAAACAATGCACTCAAACATAGTGCTGACAAACACAGAGGAATGTATATGTCTGAATCAAGCAGTGATGAAATTGCAAGGGACTTCACTGAGGACAGTTTTACTCCTAATTTCTCCATTTCATAATCCATAACATTCGCACCACACTTACAAAGGCACACCTCCACCTACCACAAACACAGCTACCCACACCCACACAACATACCAGTCAAATTTAAGGCTTTTCCAACCTCTGCAAAACACTGCTGTAATGGATTTGGCAAACAAATGAAAATGATTGTTGGGTGTTGGTTCAGGGCTCCCATCCATATCTCTCAGCAGTACAGATTTTTTGTCAGTTTTTTCATAAAATTGCAGTTTTCTGTCAAATCACTGGCAAGTCATTGAACACTGAAGTCAGAAAGTTGACAGGCATTTGATTTTCAGACTTCACATCCTTAAGAAAATCTACTCTAAAGCAAAACCTGTTTATCATCTTTCTAAGTTTGTAAGTGCAATATTTATAAATTGTCCCAATTTTTGGGCCTTTGTCCCCTATCACTTGTGGCCTTGTCCAGATTTCTTGTTCTGTGATGTTGAGAGGTATGCTGCCATCCCTTCTTACTGGAGCCAGTCCACTGCACTTGCACAAGTGTCCCCCTCAGCAGGGCAGCAAGCAGGTATCAGTGCAGATTTGCTTTGTAGTTCTTTTACACACACACACACACACACACACACACACACACACACACACACACACACACACACACACAGTAAATCTTGTTGTCCATGTTATTTATTCTTTTCCTTGGGTTCGTTTCTCTTACTTGTAATGTTACTTTTACTCATTTTTTTTCTCCTGCCTCCCATATCTACCCTCATTATTACTTCTAACAAATACTTTTTCTCACTCTTGCTTCTCTTCCTCTCCTCTTTATCCACTATTTGAACTTTTTCATTCTGACATTTGCTTTGAGTAATAATGAACTGTCACCCTTATAATGTCAGCACATTTCAATGCTACATAATATTGTATTTAGTCTAATAATAGGATCATAGGTAGGTACTAGGCTATCGGCTAAGGGCCTAAGTAAGCCTAGCCAACAAGGTTCCCTGGCTTATGCCACCCAAGAAAGTTATTTTCATGTGCCACTGCCGAGCAGAGCCACAGAAGTGATTCCCGGGGTATATTTCCTATTTCCCATCCTATCAAAACTTTTTCTTGAGTGCTAATGAGAAACTTTGCTTGACATAGATGGGTAGTCTGTTCCAGAGTATGGGAAGTCTCTGGGACAGGAATCTATCCCTCCAGCATATCCTGTTTATTGTGGTGACAAGGTTTAGGTCCCTAGAGCATGTAGCTCGGAGGGATTTCTTTAGGTGTAGCATGTCCAACAACTCTGGGTTTGACATAGCTTTGTATGTTAGGCAGAAGTCACCTCGGAGTAGGCGATATGCTACGGAGTAAAGCTGGAGTTTTTTGAGATGGTCAGTGTAGGGCATCTGTTTGAGGCCAGTAATCCTCTATGAGGTACTTCTGTGGCCTTTCCAGCTGCTGCAGATGTCTTGTGAGGTACATTCCAAAAGGGGCATTGTACTCTATAATGGGTCTAATGAGTGTCAAGTAGAGGGGAACAATGACCTCTTTTTTTTCCTGGATGATAACCCTTTTGTGATGAGGTGTGCCACGTAGAAGGACTTCCTGACTACTGTGGCGATGTGATTATCAAAGGAGAGACTACTGTCCACCTGGGTCCCAAGGTCACTTATCACACATTCGGTGTTAGACTGCTGCCTGTGTGGTAGTTCATGGGTACAGAGTTTTTACCAAAGGGGATAACAATGCACTTTTTGGCATTGAGCTTGAGGCCATGGCTCTGACACCAGGCATCTGTCTCAGTGAGGCCCTTTTGTAGGATGTCCACATCATTTGGGGACTCAACTATGGCTCCTAGTTTGCAGTCATCTGTGAACTTCATTAGCCAGAGGCCTTCTGTGTTAGCCTGTACTTCAGAGAAGTAGATACCAAACAGGAGAGGTCCCAGGACTGAACCCTGTGGTACTCCACTTGTCACTGGTTTGATGTCAGATTTGGAGTCTGCAAATTGTGCAATGTGGGTTCTGTCAGTGTGCCAGTTGGCAACCCATCTTGTGACATAGGGATTTATACCTAGTTTAGTGAGTTTAGCTATAATTCCAGAATGGGGGATGGTGTCAAAAGCCTTGGCGAGGTCAAGATTGGCTGTGTGAACCACCTTAGCCTCATCTATGGCTTTGGTGACTTCCTCAAAGAAGTTGATTAGGTTCAGGATGCATGATCTGCCTTTCACAAACCCGAACTGGGTGGGGTCCAGAGTTTGGAGGTTACCAATGTTTTTGTTTGTGTTCCATGATGACACCATGGCCTTGCAGACCAGGCTCGTCAGGCTAATAGGGCAGTAGTTCCCGGGATCAGTGGTGGATCCCCCTTTGTGGAGTGGGATAACTGTTGCTGTGCGCCATTCAGTGGGCACAAAGCCTGATGTGAAGCTATGATTGAACATGGTGCTTAGGTGGGAAATCAGTTTGTTCTGAAGTTCGTGTAAAATGCAGCCTGGGATGTAGTCCAGTCCCATGGATGCTGTGTTTTTAGCTTTAGAAAGTGCAGCTTTTACCTGTGTTGTTGTGATTACAGGGACTCTGCATTCTTCCTTTATAGATATGGGCCCTTTGGGGTGTGAGAGGATGGTAAAGTTAGCACTGAGCCTATCTGCCAGGATGTTGGCAATTTCAGTTGGTTCTGTAATTATCATGCCGTTGTGCTGTAACTCAGAGCAGATCTGGGTGTTGCCATTGAGATTCTTGACATAGCTATAGAATGCTTTGTGGTTGTCCTTCGAATCACTGACTATTTTATTTTCATAACTAGCTTTGGAGGCTCTTATAAGGGATCTCAGCTTCTTACTGAGGCTGACCAGGGAGCTCCACCACTCTTGGGATTTTTCTCTTTTGCAACAGTTTCTTCCTTCTGTTGTACAGTTTGTTTATGGCAGGGGACCACCAGATTGGCTTCCTTTTTTTGGAGGATAGCTTCTTGGTTCTGTTTGGGATAGCACGATCCGTGCACTCATGTAAGTGCTTATAGAGTGAATTTGTGTAGGATTCAGCAGTTGTAATTGTATTGTCCATCTGCATGGGTGTCTTGAAGTTCGCCACTTCTGTCTTAAGAAGCATGAAGTTGGCTTTGTAAATTTTTTTTACTGTGGTTTCCTTAATGGGGGGTGGGGGCGGGATGTGGATATCTAGGGTGATTAGCTTATGGTCGGATCTGACCAACGAGGAGTTGACTTCGGGTGTGGAACACCGATCACTCATGTTGGTAATGACTAGGTCTAGGATGTTGTTGCCATTGGTGGGGGTGTGGATAAGGTGATCCAGGGCACTAGAATTTATGAATTCCAGAAAGCATTTAGCGAAGGAGTTGGTACACGAGTAGTTTTCCCAGTTAATGGTGGGGTAGTTGAAATCGCCCATTATTAGGGTGTTTGGTTGAACCCTAATATTTTCCAGTGTATCAAGAAAAGAGGAGTGGGAATCCTGGGGCATGATGGGGATCTGTAGCAAGCTACAATTTGGATTGCAGTTTTGCCCAGAGTTAGTTGCACTTGGATAACCTCGGATGCATTATGCTGAGCAACTAGCCTGGAGGTGTGGATATCCTTAATGAATATGGACACACCTCCGCCTTTGGTGTTCCAGTCCAGATTACGTGGCCGAAAAGTGTGGTATGCGTTACATCCTGGTAGTGTAGGGGTGCTCTTTGGAGCCTTGAGCCAGGTCTCAGTCACTGCACAAATATGTTCTTCATTTTAAGGCGTGCCTTGAGTGAGTGCATTTTGATATTTAGACTTCTAGCATTGAGTAGCATTACCCTCAGTTTTTGCTTGCCTGTTCCTGTTATGGTGATGAATTTGTCATTTGAACCTTGTCTAAAAAAGGCACTATAGGGGTGGCAAGAGCCTTAGCCAGTATCTGGAATCCCATGAGCGACAGGTGAAGGCCATCTCTGGCAAAGCATTGTGGTCTGTCGACCATGTCGTCCCAGGCAGACAGATACTGGATCCCCTAAGAATGACACCAGAAGCTTAGCCAGTTGTTGAAGTCGATCATTTTGTCCTTGTACTGCGGTATCATTCTGGGTGATGGAAGAATGCTACTCAGGGCTAGGGTCATACCTGCCTGGGCTACAAGATCGGAGAGCTCTTCCATGTCTCTTTCCATGTAGTGCAGGGAGATGCATCTCAGGTCATTCACACCAACATGGACAATGACAGAGTCATATTTGTACTTGTTGTGGAGTGACCTGAGTGCGTGGGTTATGTGGCGGATCCTGGCACCTGACAAGCAGCTGACAGTAACCTTCTCCTTGTTTAGCTTGGTGAGTGGGTCATCAGTGTGCCTGACTATAGTGTCACCTATGACTAGTGTGTTTGGTACGTTGTTTTGCCTAATATATTATATATGTTATAATAAAATGTTGGGAAGGTGGCCTAATGGTTAAGGTGTTTGCCTTACAAACACAAGGTGCAGGATTTGAGTCTCACAAGGGATAATTAGCTAAAAAAAAAATGGGTCATTACTTAGATTAGTGGTACTAACACACACACACACACACACACACACACATATATATATATATATATATATATCTATATCTATATCTGCCCATAATATCTGACCAAGTGAGTGGGAATTTCATGACAGCATCAAGGAAACATATTCCTTCCTTCTGTGTTTTTTTTTTCTTAAGTTTTGGATTTTTCTTGGTATATTGATTTGATTTTTTCTTGGTATATTTTATTTTTTATTTATTTTCAATTTGTTTACCAGGTTAGTCCGACTGGACACAAAGTGACCGTTTTCAGCAGAGGCTCAGGGAGAAAAGCTCCAGATGCATAGTAAACCGTTATAAAAATTAATAAAAATAAATTATACATTCATAGCTATTTTGTACAAAGAGCATAGAAAATATAAAAGGAGTAAAATCAGAGTTTTACATTTGATGCAGCATACAGTGGTTAGAATATTGACCACCCTTAGTGTGGGAGGGTGGCGTAATGGTTAAGGTGTTTACTTTAGCAGTACAATGTGCAGGGTTTGATTCTCAGAGGGGGCAATTGGCTGGGCTCAAAATGGTCCATGAGGGCAGTTAGCCTAGTACTAATCTATGAGAAACAAACAAGATAATATACAACAAATATAGAATTGCTTGAACATAAATTCAAAAAGAAGTTTCCATACACAAAGAGGGTCATAAACTAGAAATCATAACTACAGTGATATAATTTATATTGCATTTATCTTGTTTTAATGATGGTATATGTGAATTATTGTACGTGTCATATGTGCACAAATATTTTATTAATCTGTGTATTTACAGTATATTGACAAAGTACTGGATCACATCAGAGGCTTGGGAGGTCATTGTTCAGAAACTGAGAACTGTTTTAAAGCTTAGCACTGAATACCTTAAGTTCAGGTTATGCTATAACAGAGTAACTATGTAAAGATAACCATGTCAGCAGCCAGAACACATTATAAACTGAATATTTTACTGTGCACATTAAGAAATAGATTGTCCCAAACTCTGGACTGATGTGTGTGTTTTCTTCTTCTTTTTTTTTTTTATTCCTGGGGGAATGCTATTCAGAAGTGACGAGACATATAAGGGAACAGTTTTAGTGGCACACCAGGCTGTGATTTTTTTGATGTCTACTGTCATGCAAAGCTGACGAAATAGTTGAATCTACCCAAACTGGAAATGTGAGACTGTAGCCCACTGAAGGAGGGGAGATGGGAGGAATAACTTGGCCAGGAATTGAAACTTGCAAAACTGCTCCTTGTGAAAAGTCTTTTTTATCTCAGTAATTTGTTGATACTTTTGCAAGTTTCTTTCAGAGAATGTGTAGTACATCAATAGGAACAACATTTGTAAAACGCAGCACATACCAGTCAATGACACATGAGCTGCCGACTCTCAAACTTGGCATTTTTTTTTTCAGGCGGTCCATTCTAAGTGAATGGAAGTCTAGTCTGACAGCAAATGGTAGGGCTATTTGTTCTCTCAGTCTGTGCATTGAGACAGATTTAGTTATCCAAAGGAATCACAATGTCTGCCCCCATGAGGCAGACAAGAGTAAAAAAATAAATAAAATTAGGAATGAGTACTTAATTTGCTGCAGGCAGCTTTAAGAGGTGCATTAAATCATGGCAAGATAAAAAATATATGTTTTTTCATAGTTTGCCCGCAGTGGTCCTTTAAGTGATTTTTATGATGGGGTTGTACGTAATTAATCTCTTCACTAGATGGCGCCATATGAGCATAGATATTTTTTATTGTAATAAGTATTTTTTTATGTAATAAAGACGTTTTGAGCAAGGAATATTACCTTTTGATAGGTGTTTTTATTGTTTTGATGTGTTTTAGTGCATTTTGCTATGTGATGTCTTGTGAATAGTTAATTGAGTGATTTGATAAAGTTTTGATTAGCAATTAATGTTGTATTATAAAAGGAGATGGGAACGAGGCTTTATGTTTGTCTGATGAAGTCTTTTACCCTAAGAGAAAAACTCATTGATTTTGGAGCATTAATCTGTGTTTACTTTGAAAATAAAAGGGAGTTTTCAGGAGCTTTTTTAGCCCTTTATTTGTGCCTGGATACTTTTTGGTGGTTCTATAGTTAAAACAATCAGTATGGAAGACAGTATATTAGTTTAGTTCCTTTACTAATATTAAAACCTTTACCAAGAAAAGAACCAGTCTTATCAAAGGCTCTAGAACTATTATAAATATTTTTAATGTAAAATTGTCAGGAAATCCATAAAAATATGAAAGTCTTTAAAAGAAAACAGTCTACCATATCAAATTACTTTTTATATCCAAACTGATAATTGCTTATTTGTAATAATTTTTGACATTATCAGCATTTGTTTTTTAAGCACCTTTATTGAATTATCACTTGTGGTGGCCGCAGTGGTGCAGTGGTTAGCATTGCCTCATCACAGCAAGAGGTTCTCCGGTTCGATTTTCAGATGGGGTGCCTTCTGTGTGGAGTCTGCATGTCCTTCCTGCAGTCATGTGGGTTTCCTCTGGATACTGCTGTTTCCTTCCACTTTCCAAAGACATGCAGTAGGTGGATTGGACACTCTAAATTGACTGTAGGTGAGAGTGTATGCATGAGTGAGTGGTGCAAATGAACCACCGCAGCAGGACTAGCCACCCGGCAGTGTAAACCTTGGCTTGAGATGATTGTCATTGTGGAAGTGACACCCTGACCCCATTTGCAAAATGGGAAAAGGGGTTGAGGATGGATGAATTGAATTATCTCAGTTTTGACATGGGCAAATTTGCATTTATATAAAAGTAATCAAACTGTATTAACAAATTCATGTTTACAATCCTTATGCTTCACATATCTTGCAAAATATCATATAACCCAAGCAACATTAAATAAATTAAGTTCCTGACCCCTTTTTTTTTAAACAAGAAACAACTTTGTTATACCATCACTTGTGACATGGACAGTCGTACATTTTTATAAATGTAAACAAATCACACCGACACAATCCTAGCTGCAAGCATTTTACATCACAAACCATACTGACACTCTCCCAGTTGCAAACCTTATACATCACTTATAATCTACCCAGTCATTTTCAGTCAAACAATTACATAGCTCATTTAAGTCCTGCCTTCTTCTAAACCTCATTCCTCCCCTGTATGTATTGTTTCCAAAATTCCCATTTTTTTCCTATGTAGTTTGCTCCTACCCTTTTCTAAAGATCTCAATTACAGTTGTTTTATCTCTGTTACTTCTTGTGTAGTTGGTTTAGATTTTGATTTCCATTTTTTAGTATTTACTTTTTTGACGGCCACCATAATTAGACACAAAGTCTTACAATGTCTAGGCAATTCTGATTCTGTATCATAGCTCACAAACATGATGTCCCTCGTCACACCTATCTACCCACCAGGCATCTCTGATGGTGCGTCCCTCAGAGAATCCTTAAAGTTCGCCAACTCACTGCACTCCCAGAAAATGTTCCCAGTTGCCTCTTTCTTCCCCATCACATCTCCAACATTTGCTGTTTACCTGAAGAAACATTCTCTGGACTCTTCTTGGGGTATAAAAATATCCATGTAAACACTTCCAAGCAAAAATCCTAAATCTTCTAGATTTTGTTGCATATTTGAGAGACCTACATATATCCTCCCATTGTTTCTTTGTGAATTGCTAATCCAGTCTCTCTTCCCAATCCTTTTTAACCTCTGATTATTATAGTTATCTTGCAATATTTTATAAGCTATACTAATTATTCCTTTTTAATGAGAGCTTCTGTTATAGATTTTACTAAAAACTCTTACCACTGCTGGTCTTTCATTTCGCCCTCCCCCCCATTTCTTTCTCTTTGCCTGTATTCTGATATTAATCCCTGATAGGGAAGGCAATGTCTAACCTGCAGTCCAAATAAATTATTGGCGTCTTCCCATTCTGTCATCTTTTCCTCTCTAGTTATTTGCTGTCTATACTTTGGTTCCTTTACCCGCGCTGGTGGTGCTGCGGTAGCGTTGTCGCCTCACAGTAAGACGCTGTCCAGTTCGATTCTCAGCTAGAGCGTCTTCTGCGTGGAGACATGCATGAATGGGTGTACCTTCATTGAAGGTTGTGCGTCAGGGCTGGTAACTCAACACGTAAAAATCAACTACCAATCATTAGCGGACCGGAGTTCCGCTGTGGCAACCTCTAACCAGGAAAAGCCGAAAGACGCATACTTTGGTTCCTTTGCCAGTTTTGCCAATAAATTCCAGCCCCCTCTTGCCTAATGTCTGTATCCCTAATTGCAGTAATCCCTATTGGCAGAATCTCCTTTTTCCATTCCTATGTTGGCTTAGTTTTTAAGATACTTTCTGCTATTTATATTCTGTATGATTATATGTTATTCTCCTTAAATGTCTGCATCCAAAATTCCAGTCTCTCCTTGTTTTTTTGAGCTTCTCCCTGTTTCATCATCATCCCTTTCCACTTTGAATTGTAGATCTGATGTTGTTAATCCTCGTTCATTCCTTACGCATGGGGTATCGGTTCTGACCTCAGAACCAAGCCGGCCATTTTCCAAGCTCGCGTCCGCTTCAAACTCTCGAGCTAAACTCTTACCCACAATTCCCCTCTCCCTGTTACCTCAGATTTTGTTTGCCGCGTTGCCATTTGGTCGTGTCAAGCTACTTCTCTTGAGCTAAGTACAGTTATTTGTTGTTCAATAGTCTTTCAGATTACTTTTCTGTCAGAAAAGTTTATATTTCATTGTCTTTTACCCTATCACATCTAGCATACACCTTTTCTTCAGGTTTTTCTGCTATTTTCTTTACCTTTTTACTACAAGGTATTCTCTCTCTTTACCATCGTTGGTAATACTTTCCTTTTTTCTCATACCTTCAGGTATTCTTTTGTACCATTGCTGGTACCTTTTTCTATTAATTAATTTGCTGTCATGGCAGATAAAGGTAGTCCGGGTTTAAGCGGTGTTCTGATTTTGTACACAAACGACCTACTTCTGATGCACACTCTTTGTGCGTTTATTGTTTGGAGGCGTCCCACTTGTCTGTTGACCTGCCCTGTACTATTTGTGAGAATTTATTTCTCTGAGGTACAGGCAAACATGGGAGGACTACGGCTGACCAAGTTCGCAGATGACTGCAAACTGGGTGCCGTAATAGACTCTCCGGCTGACACAAGCATACTCCAAAAGGGTCTCGGAGACTGATAACTGGTGCCAAAGTAATGGCCTGAAGCTAAATGCTAAAAAAATGCATAGTCATCCCCTTTGGGAAAAACAAAGTGCCCACAGACTACCACATCGGTGATAACACGTTACGTACGGAGGAAGTAATGAGGGATTTGGGGACCCAAGTAGATAGTGATCTCTCCTTTGACAATCACGTTGCCAAAGTGGTTGGAAAGACCTTCTATATAGCCCACCTCATCACGAAAGGTTTCACATCTAGATAGAGAGGTCTTCGTGCCACTCTATTCATCACTCATCAGGCCAATAGTTGAGTACAGTACCCCATTTGGGATGTGCCTTACCCGACACCTGCAGCAACTGGAAAGACTCCAGAAGTACCTCACCAAGAGGATAAAGGGACTCAAGCAGATGCCCTATGCAGTTAGGCTAAATAAGCTCCAGCTCTACTCAGTTGCTTACCGCCTACTCAGAGGCGATCTGTGCCTGACATATAAAGCCGTGTCCAACCCAGAATTAATGGACATGCTCCACCTCAAGAAATCCAAATCCCTTAGAGCTACACGTTCTAGAGACTTAAAACCTCAGCACAGAAATAAATAGGATATGCTGGAGGGACAGATTCATATCCCAGAGGCTCCCATCACTTGAACAAAATCCCAGTCCGGGTTAGGCAGAGCCCCTCACTGACCCTCTCCAAGAGAAATCTTGAGTGGATGGGAGATCATAAGTATACCCCCGGGATCTCTTCTGGGTCCCTGCTAGACAGAGGCACAACAAACTAACCATAAAGGGACTATATTCTGTGACCTACTATTTCATAGGCACAGTCTACAAATCTAAAAGGGTGGCGAAAGCCAAACACACTCTGGCTAGGCTTATAAATGCCCTAGGGCCGATAGCCTAGTATCAACCTATGAACTTTTCGAATAGAACCTTGTTGGAAAGGAAAAACAAGCTGTTACTGAAGGACCTTCTTAAATCTCCCTTTTCAGAGGCTATTTCTGGGTTGGAGGCCTCAACCCTTCCCTGAGCCCATAAGAAAATCTTGGATGTTCCTACCAAGGCTAAATCTTTGCCTTCGTCCTCAGCTGGGGACTCCCACCAACCAAAACCTAAAAAGGCTAAAATTTCAGCTCCGGAGCTCACTCAGTCAGCCCCAGTGCTTTCTTTTCCTAGACCTTTAGCACTGAGGCCTTCAGCTCCATTAGTGATCTCTGCTCCGTCTTCTCCTACAGCCTTCACTATATCGGCACTGAGGGGCACCTCGGTTCAGACTATTACCACTGTATCGGCACAGACCGTTCATTCGGTGCAGACCCTGACCGTGTCGGCACCGAGATCTTCCTCGGAACAGACGCCTTTATTATTGACTCCAATTTTGTCGGTTCCAGCTTCGGTACTGACAACCACTTCGGCACCGATCCCTGTGTCAGTGCAGACCATGACCTCGGCACCGATTACTTCGGTGCAGACATCCGTAGTCCAGTCTCTCTCGGCACCGTTTTTCTCTGTGTGGATGGGTGAGATGGGCACCAAGTTTGCCTCTTCTGTGGACAGGCCTGTTTCTCCCTCAGTCTCTGTGAGGTCCACTAGAAGCCTTTCTGAACATGTGTTGCATCTTGTGGATCAGGTGCTCTTGGCCAGAGGTATCCCACTTCTCAGGAACTATATCCTTCCTTGGGAGGTGATCACCCATCTCCAAAGACCCCTTCTTATTCTAATCCTTCATTGCCTTTGAAGTCCATGGATATAGCACAGTCTTCCCCTTCCTTTATGGATCTCACTAAGGAACCGCAGTTGCCTTTGTGGCAGGAAAGTTTTGCTACGACCCAGGATGTTAGTTGTGACATACATAGTTTGCTGCTCCACAGCCATCCAGGGACTCCGGGTCAGCAGGCTGAGCCACTTAGGGGAGGGGGTGACCCCTGTCCTAGACATGCACTCCTCTTCAGGTGGACCAGCCTGCCAATTGATGGAGAAGGCTTTTGTGGCTGCTGGTGATACTGGACTGTCTATATCTCCTCCCTTCTCTGGTACACTGGTTTCACAAGTCACACCTAAAGAACACCGGGTGCAAGGGCCTCAGGACATATTCCCACAGGAATCCCCTTTTCTGCTGTCTTCTCCAGCTTCTCCCGCTGAGGAGGTCCACCGGAAAAGTTTGTGTAAGAGGAAGCACATGGACTCCACAGAGGAGTCCCTCACTGAAGACACAGATTTCGATGGGGGGAAGGATCCCCCTGGTCACACTCTGAGGTATCCTTTGGTGATATCCTCGAAATTCTGAAACAGAGAGGGGACTGGCAGTCCTCTAATCCGACCTCCGAGGAATCTGTGTTCCTGCAGGCCTTTCATGCTCTGCCCCCTACCTCCTGGGTTACTCCACCTGCCGATGAACTTGTCCAGCTTGTCATGCAGCGTGCTTTGAAGGCTCCTGATACCGTCGCAGCTATTCCTCTGTGGTCAGATAAGATTTGTCCCCTTCTGCTTCGGATCCCCATTGGTCCAAAGGTCTTTCTGCGGATGCTTTGGTTGTGGCGGCCGCAACATAAAAGGATCTGGCAGAAGAAGAAAGTCAGACTGTCCATCCGCTTAACAAAGAGTCCCGGGCCCTGGACAGGATAGAGAAGCGCACCTTTGCTTCAGTGACCTTAACTATCAGGTCCCTGAATTATATGGCACACTTTACCAGGCTTCAAAGGGATCTGATTTCTGAGCTTTCTGAAACCTTTGCTGGTGCCGTGTCTGATGAGATCCGTGACAAAGTGGCCTCTCAGCTGGCCACCATTGAATCAATATCTAACTCCTCTATGCGACTGATATCTCACGCATCAGAAGGAGCAGCTAGAGCAGTGGGTTCAGCGGCGGTCTTGAGATGACACGCCTGGATGCGCTTGTGCAATTTCGCGGAACCCTTTAAGGCTTCCTTCCTTAACGCTCCCATTGAGGCCTCCTCATTGTTTGGGCCCAAAGTTTAAAGCACACTGGCCAGATGTGAACAGGACAGTAAGACCCTTTCTGCCATAGGTGTCCGTTATTCTTCCCCTCAACGTGCTTTCTCCCGAAACCAAAAGAGTGGGAAGATATGGTTCAAGAAATCTCAGGGTCCTTTCCATGACACACAGGCCAAGTTCTCCCCCAGAGGCAGAGGGGGAAACTCACAGGGAAGACTCTCCTTTCGGGGCCGAGGGGGTTCACGTAACCAGGGTTCTAGGGATTATTTCCTTGGTCAGTCCTATCAGAGCTCCTGAATAGCGGCCCAACTCCTTTCCTCTGGATGTGGTTGGGGGACGTTTCTCCTTGTACCCTTCTGCCTGACTAACCATCACCACCAGTTCTTGGGTACAAATGAGTATAACCAGAGGTTATCATATCCCCTTCGATCTTTGTCCTGCCCCTTCAAAAAACCTTCCCGACGTTCCACCCAGTCAAAGGGAAGAAGCAGCACTACAGATAGAAAAGCTGCTAAGAAAGAGAGTCATCCAAATAGTCCCTCCAGACTATATAGGATCCGGATTCTACTCGAGACTGTTTTTGGTGCCAAAGAAAACCGGGGACTGGAGACCAATTTTGGATCTTAGTGTATTGAACAAGTTTGTGAGAGTACAAAAATTCCGGCTGGTCACAATACAGTCTATCCTCCTTTTGGAAAAAGACGATTGGATGTGTTCGATAGATCTTCAAGAAGCGTACTGCCACATAAAAGTGGACAGGCCATCAAGAAGATTTCTGCGCTTCTGTGTGGGAGCCAGTCACTACCAGTTTAGAGTACTGCCCTTCGGACTCTCTACAGCCCCCAATGTGTTCACAAAGTGCATGGCAGTTGTCACAGCTCACTTGTGACTTCAAGGATTTCAGGTATTTCCATACTTGGACGACTGGCTCATTTCCTCCCCCACCAGACATTTACTGGAAAAAGCCCTGGCATACTCTCTCCTCGCTGCTCAAAGGCTAGGCATAACCATAAATTTGCAAAAATCCAATCTCACCCCATCTCAGTTGACAGAATTCATAGGGGTTATCTTTGACGCAAGAAACTTGCAGAGCTGCTATTCCAGAGCACAGAATTCCAAGGATAAAGCGACAACTGATTCCAATCCTTTCAAGGGAGAAATCCATGGCCCATTCGGTTCTACAGCTGTTGGGTTCCATGGCAGCCTCCATCACCATTGTTCCCCTGACAAGGTTTCACATGAGGCTTCTACAATGGCTACTGCTTACCCAATGGCATCTTTTTCAGCATCCTCTTTCAGCCATGATTCGAGTAACCCACAGGTGCAAACAGGATTTAAATTGGTGGATCACACACAATCTGTCACAATGGTCTCGCCCCTTCTCCCCCCAGCAACCCAAGGCCACAGTGACCACAGACACCTCCCTGATGGGGTGGGGGGGGTCTTTGTCTGGGACTGACAGTCCAAGGCACTTGGTCCGAACTGGAGGCCCATCTGCATATAAACGTTCTAGAGCTGAGGACGGTGCTTCTGGCGTTGCAAGCATTCCATCCCCTGCTGCCGTCTGGGGCGATTGCGATTGAATCAGATAACATGGGTGGTGGTCTGGTACATCAACAAGCAAGGTGGAACCAAATCTTACCTGCTTTATCAAGTGGCCATGAGAATGTGGCAATGGGCGAAGGCTACCAACCGTTTTCTTCTAGCAACGCACATTCCCGTCAGTTCCAACTTGATAGCAGACAGACTCAGCAGGTGCATTCTTCAGTCTCACAAGTGGTCCCCGAATCCCTTGATAGCAGCAGAGATCTTCCACCACTGGGGCCGTCCTTGCTGCGACCTCTTTGCATCCCCGTCCAACTACAAATGCAGCAACTACTTCGCCCTGATTCCCCCTCCGGGACAGTCACCCAGGGACGCTCTAGTCCACGATTGGCCCTCGGGTCTCCTTTATGCATTTCCACCCTTTTCCCTCATTCCCCAGTTTCTGAAAAAAGCCCGTCGGTTGAAGAGCAAGGTTATCCTCATAGCACCATATTGGCTTCAACAGATTTGGTTCCCCTTCCTTTGGCCTCACCTACTAGATCGACCATGGATTCTCCATCCAACCCCAGAGTTGATCTCATATCCACAGAACCTGATTCATCCCAACTTGAACAGCCTGAAGCTCACGGCTTGGCTACTCCAATTCCTTTGATTGCCACGCAGAATGATCTTTCTTTACAAGTACGTGATATTCTCATTGCATCTCATAAGTCTTCCACTAGAATTACTTATCTGAGCAAGTGGAAAAGATTCACCTGTTGGCTGAAAGATAAACAAGTAGATCCCTTCTCAGCACCAGTGTCGATAATACTATTTGACCGACCTTTTTCAATCTGGTCTATCGGCCTCTACCATTAGAGTTCATTTGGCTGCTATTTCTAATTTTCATGAGGGTGTACAAAATTCCTCTCATGTCCCACAAGTTGTGCAAAACCTTCATAAAAGGTGTGAATCATCTGAAGCGACCTTTTAGAGAACCTATTCAACCATGGGATTTATCATTAGTTCTACAAGCTCTAACAATGCCATCCTTTGAACCTGCCTCTTCTTGCGACCTCAAGTATCTGCCATGGAAATCCTTGTTTTTGATTGCCGTTACTTCTGCCAGACGTATTTCTGAGCTTCAAGCTCTATGTATCAAGAGTCCTTACTTGATTTTTCATAGAGATAGAGTGTCTCTAAGAACTAATCCATCTTTTCTGCCTAAAGTGATCTCTGAAATGTCCGTTAATCAAGCCATTGAATTGCCAGTTTTCTTTCCCAATCATTCAAACAGAGGAGAGGATTGCCTACATACCCTAGATATCCACAGGCAAATTTGTTTTTAACTAAACAGGACTAGGCCCTTTCGTAAATCTGACCAGTTATTTTTGGCTATTTCTGGACCTAGATTAGGATCTGCTGTTGCTAAGGTCACATTAGCTAGATGGTTGAAGGACTGTGTGACCTTCATTTATACACAACGCAGTATCTCGTTGCCTACTACCATGTAAGCTCATTCGACAAGGTCGGTGACAACTCCTGCTGCCTTCCATGCCAGAGCTTCCTTACCTGATATCTGTGCAGCTGCAACTTGGGCTATGCCTCATACCTTCATCAATCATTACAAATTGGATTTGGCCTCCAGGGGAAGAGCATCTTTCGGTTCTGTGGTGCTCAGGAATGTCCTTCCATGAGAGCCTCCCAGGAATAGAGGTAGCTGGGGACTCTGTCCCATGCGTAAGGAATGAACGAGGATTAACAGTATCTGATAAAGAAGTTATGTCTTACCATAATGTTCCATCTGTATTGTTGATCCTCGTTCAGTTATTACGACCCTCTCTCCTTCCCCCTCCTGTGGTTTCTAGTGGATCTCACCATTCGGTTCTCTTAGGTTATTTGACCAGAGGTAGCCTCTACCTTCTTTGACTTGCAAACTCAATCTGAGGTAACAGGGAGAGGGGGATTGTGGGTAATAGTTTAGCTCGAGAGTTTGAAGCTGACACGAGCTTGGAAAATGGCCGGCTCAGTTCCGAGGTCAGAACAGATACCCCATGTGTAATGACTGAATGAGGATCAACAATACAGATGGAAGTTATGGTAAGACATAACTTCTTTTTTTCTGCTTGTGTTTTGTATAGGAGCCTTAACTTTGTAGCTCTGAAATGCCCCTTCAAATCGAGTAATCACAATCTGCCATCTTCTACTAGAAGAATCCGCTTATCCCACTTGACTCTTGCCATCCTCCCCTCCCAGATAAAATCCTTTGGCTCTTTGTTAATTGCTATCCACAACTTCTCCTCTGGTTGATAAAACTATGCCTGGCCTGTGTATAAGACGAATGGGACTAAAAACATTTCAACTGCTTATATATACCTATCCATATCCAAATAACAAAACTTCACCATTTTCTCAGTTTTTGTATGATATTTTTAGTCTCTTCCCACATATCCTTAGCTGCCACACCAGAATCATTTTTAATCCATACTCCTAAATACTTCATTTTATCATGTCCTCATAAATATGGATATTGCTAACCAATTCGTATGTAGGTATATAATTTACCGCTATTACCTTTGTTTTAGCTTCATTAGTTTTGTATCCTGAAAAGATTTGAAACCATCTCAGAATGTTCCACAACACTGTAATGTCTCTTTCTGGTTTTGTCAGATATAAAATAATGTCTGCAAACTGAGCCAGCTTTTCTTGACTGCCATACAAGTTATATCCTTGAATTTCAGAGTCCCTTATTTTCTTTGCCAGTGGTTCTAAATATAATACAAATAACAAAGGGGAAAGAGGACATTCCTGCCTGGTCCCTCTGCTCAAGCAGAAGTTATCAGAGAGGACTCCACCCACTTTAATTTTCACCTCTGATCCCTTATATATCATCTTAATCAACCTTAGAATTTTTTCAGGATATGTAAATGCTTCCATTGTCCTGCTCATAAAGTCCCAGCTTACTCTGTCAAATGCTTTCTCTGCACCAAGATTCACCAACAACAATAGTATTTTCTTACATTCTGCTCTCCTGTGGATCATCAATGTTCTGTTAATGTTGTCAAATGTTTGCCTCCCCTCCATAAAACCACATTGATCCATATCTATCAATTTTGGCATTAGTTTTGCCAATTTTAGCCATTATAGACATGAACACTTGGTAACAGTGGTTTAGTATTGAAATGGGCCTGTGTGAAGCTGGATCTGATGGATCTTTTCTCTCTCTAGGTATTACAGCTACCACTGCTTTCTTCCTGGATGTTGGTGGTACTTCTCTTAAAACACTGTTAAACAAAACCTTCCAGACCTTAATCAGTTTTTCCCCTCCTAGCTTTCAAACTTCCACAAGAATAACATCTATTCCTGGAGACTTTCCTGTAGATTGGTTATACATCACCATTTTTACCTCATCTCCTCCTATCCTAACCATTAGTAATTGAGTCTCATTTACCTCTAACCTTGGCATATTTATTTATTCCATAAATATTTCCATTTGTATCTTTTCTTGATTTCCATATTTCTCTGCTTTATACAGACTTTGATAGAATTTCCAGAATATTTCTAGTACCTCTACAGGATCTCTTGGTACCTTCCTTATTATAGGCTCACTAAGCTTGGCGATAGCCCTTTCTGCTTTCTGTGTCATTGTGCTATGTGTTTGTGCTCTGCTATCAAAAAAAAAAAAAAAAAAAAAAAAAAAAAAAAACAGTTGCTTAACAGCAGTCTTTCTAAACACATGTATGTATATTGTGGTAATGCCATATTTTCTGCTTAGCATTCTGCAGTTGATCCTCTTCTTGTTCTGTGTGATTCCCCCTATTCTGCAATACTTGAATGTTTGTCAGTCCCTCTAAATAATTCTTGTTACTTCTTAACCATAGCTCCCTTTCTTTTATTTCCACCCTATTTTTAAACTCCACCTTAATTTTATTCCACTCCCTAGTTATATTTTCAGAAGTAATTTCTATCGTCTCAAATAGCTCCTGAGTAATTTCTATTACCCATTCCTTAAATTCCTCTCTCTTCAACAGATAGGTGGGAAAGTGCCAGTGTTTTATTTTTACCTCATCGCTCTTTTTATTTTAGTTGCATGATCTGAAATAGTGTATCAAGACCTTCAATTAAATGCACATCTTCTGTGAAATGTAAATTCTGTCTAGCCCAGCCCCGTTTTTATATATTGGGGAATATGTAAATTCACTCCAAACTTGTATTACTGAATTTACATCTTCCATGCCAAAAATTTTCATAAATTTCTTCAAAAATCTACCTAACCTCCTTTGTTGTACTTTCCCTTTTGGACCCCCCCAGACACATCTTCACTGCTGCAAATCAAATTCCAGTCCCCACTTATAAGTAATATTCCTTGCTGAAAACTGATTAGATCTCCCAGACTTTTCTTCAAAAATCTACCTACCCTCCTTTGTTGTACTTTCCCTTTTGGACCCCCCCAGACACTTCTTCACTGCTGCAAATCAGATTCCAGTCCCCACTTATAAGTAATCTTCCTTGCTGAAAACTGATTAGATCTCCCAGACTTTTTTTAAGCTCCATTATTGCAGTTTTAGGTGGAATATAAATACATGCCAGTGTAATCCTTCTCCCTTGCCAGTAGCCCCTTAGCACTGCAAATCTGCCATTATCTTTTTTATCCTCTTCTTTCATTAATGGAGCTCTTCTTGCAATTAATCAAGTACTCCTGTTTTCCTTTGTCCCAGATAATTCCGGTGAATAACCATCTAGAATCATAAACCTTTCTTTATCAAATTCCTATGTTAATTTTTTTGAGCGTCTCTCTCATAACATAGCTGTTTGCATGCTACAGTTTTTAGCGTAGTTCACTATTCTTTCTTTTTTGTATTTATATGTGAAACCATTGACATTTAAAGGCATTACAGAAAGCATCATTGTATTACAAAGTTATTATTTCCACCTTTTATGTATAACACCTTTTTTGTTAAATGTCTAGCTCTAGCTTTTGTGTTACATGCATACATTGTTTGGTAGGTTGACCTTTTATATAGTTGTTTCTCGCCATATCCATTTTAAGTCTGTCACATTTTACAAAACGTCTTGTTTTTATTGAAAGCCCACAAACAACAAAACAAACAAAACCCCTATACCTCTAAAACCTGTTAATTTAATACTAACACAAAAAACTGTGTACATCTTCAAATATTAAAGTTTTACCCTCCTGATAGGAACAAATGTCCCAAACAGAGAGTGGCACTCTTAGATTTGAGTTAACCTAAAGGAAAGGTTATCCATTCTAAGACGTTTGATGCAGCCTGTGCTTCTTCTAAGTGCTAACTGGTTTTGTCTTAGCTTTATAGCTCTTCCAGCTTGGAAAACACATGAATGCTTTCAGAGAACATCATCTCCTAGCCAGTTTCTCTCTTTTTTTTTTTTTTTTTTTTAACCCCAGCCAATTACTGTCCACCAGACTGTAATAAATTTTTCATTATCAGATTGTCTCCATGGAGACATGAGAACCAGACAGTCACTTTCTCTATATCTCTGTATCATATTGTTTGCAAGGAGACTTGAGGGCCAGATACAGAATTGCTACTAAGCATACATTCATTTGCTAGAAAAAAGCCTCATAATATTCAATATCCTTTTTCATGTACTTGCTTTTTCTTAAAATGTGTTACTAAATCAATCTAAGGTCCTTAATCCAGTCATTCCCCCATGCAGGAATGAGGAAAAAGCATATTTTTTTCTTTTGTCATGGTCTTTTAACCAGGCTTTTTTTTTTACATTGTAGTGCCTGCATTTCTTAAAACCGAACAGAAGAAAGAGAGAAGGGAGAAAGAAAGGGGAAAAAAAGAACACCACCTATTTACAATCCCCATTATACTTAAAATAACTGAGAAAACTTTACTTTATAGTGTGCAAAGAAAACTGTACTCCACAAAAATATTAAGAAAAAATGTTTTTCTTTACTTTATATAACCAAAAATACACCGAGATACCACACAATAGCGTCTTTAACACAAAAAAATAAATAAGAACAGTGGTGAGCGCTTTCGCAAAATTAATTGCTTCATCAGACAAGAAAATAAAACACTCCATTGCTTATATACAGATAGAACCATTGACTCAATCACTGATGCCATAGGTCAATTAAGGCATTAAAGCTATATAAAACTTATAAATGTAGAGAAGGCTACATATAGAGAAAACTGCATATAAAAGACGCATATAAAATACTGCGTGTAAATGCATATAAAAACTGCATACAAAATCTATATACAAAACTACTGGTAAAAGACCCAAGTGTAATGTGCATAGATATAAACTCCATAAATACTGTAGCTATGAAAAACATAGATAAAAATAAAGGCTAAAAATCTGGATCTAGTCATAAAATCTATCTACAATATGTATGTATAACTAAAAGTAGTCTATGTCTCTAAGATATGAATAAATATAAATATAAGTATAAGTGTAATGGGTGTATGAGGTGCCTAAAATTAAACATGTTTGAGGCGTCTTGCTCTAATGTTTTTGTGTATGCGCTGTAGCACAAAAAACTTAAAGGAATGTGAATTATCTTTATTAATAATATGCTGGGCAAGTGCATTAGTGGGTTTCTTATTTTTGACATCACGAAGATGTTCTAGAATTCTGTCTTTAAGAAATCTATTTGTTTTACCCACATAAAACACCGGACATTTCTGACAAAAACAATAATAGACAACATCAGTGCTCTTGCAGTCAGCATAAGTATTAAGCTGTAACTGAAAATGCTTGGTGGGGTGGACATAGGTATTTATACTATAAATATAGGGGCAGGCACTGCATGACCTGCAAGGAAAAGTGCCCTGACGTGAAGAAGGGATGGCTTTCTTAGGTACATCCTTGTTACATAACTGTTTCTTGAGTGACATAATGTTCTTGAAACTGAATAGTGGATCTTTACAGGTGATAACCTGCAACTGTGGTACCTCTTGTAATAGGTGCCAATGTTTCTTGATGACGTCAACATATTGGTTGACGTCACTCGCGAACTGTAACACTACTCTAAATTCATTATGTGGCCTAGAGTTAATGTTAGATGGATTATTACATGGAGCTACCTCGTTGTTGTTAAAATAAGGTCTACATTTAGTTGATCTCATATGCCATGCATCAGATATAGTTTTATCAATTTCATCTGGTTGGTATCCTCTAGATGTCCTTCAAGGATGCATCTGCAGTCATAACAAATGGGTTGTCATGTCGTCAGGCAGCCCTTCGGTCGGCCGGATTCCAAAGTCTGGGTCCGGCTTCGGCTGATGTCGCACTTCACCCGACGTCATCTCTGCTGGTCTTCGGGTATAAAGGCATCAGCCGGCGCCATTTTCCCAGTCTTTCTTGCGCGTGGCCCGAAGCAGAAGCTGTTCGCAAGTGCCGGTCGGTCAGATCCAGAGATTACTACTACCGAATACTACTTCGAAGAATTCTAAAAAGCTAAGTACCCCGTTGGGGACTCTTTCTTGCCTCAGCCGATGTCAGAAAAAGTAAATAACTGTTTAAATTGTGGGAAACAAATACCTCATAAAGATTTCCACTCTTACTGCCTACCTTGTTTAGGCCCAGACCACGACGTAGCAGCCTGTTTAGCCTGTGCTTCCTTCAACCGGACGCTTAGGCGTCGGTCGGAGTTTGCTGAACAGTTTTTCGGCTCAGATTTTGCGTACATTATGCCGTCGGATCCTCCGACTACCCAAATTGTTAAAAAACGCAAAGAAAAAGACCGACACTCGCGGTCCACGGGTTCGGCGAAACCACGGTTAAGCAAGCGTGAGTGTCTCGGTTTCGGAAGAAACCGAAAGGGTCAATCTTCAGCGAATCCATGACTACTACTGAGGCTCCTGCTACCTTAGTTGAATCGGCCTCTGAAGTTTTGCCTACTACTGTGGTTCCTAGTGAATTATCAGACACCATCCCTTTGGATGTCTCTACCCCAGCACGTGGTGCTGCTAGGCCTCCTGCAGCCATGTCTATAAAGGCCTTTGCCAGGGCTAAAGCAGCCAAAACTTTTAAATCAGTGCCTGTTAAGACCCTCACATAGGCCCACTTCTAGTTCACAAATGCTTACTCTGGCAGAGGATTTAATCTCCTTAATTAGGGATCCCAATCTCACCCAGACAGGGCCTCTCAGCCTCCAGAAAAGAGACCTAGAGCAGAGCCCCGAGCCAGTGTCCTCTGATGATTCTTGGATGACTCAGACATTACAGATCAGCCAGAGGCTCCTTTTTCTACTTATGAAGATTCCGATGCTGAAGAATCCATTCCATCTGCCTCTCCACCAGAGGAATTTTCCTTTGGGGGGAAACCTTACATGCCATGAGAGAACAATTCCAATGGCAGGGACAAGATTTCTCAGATTCAAGAAAAAGGCTTAGGACCTTTCTGCACTTACCACAACATAGGCCCTTAGCTATACCTCCAGTTCTGCCTGTTGTGGATGATGCATTTAATGATGTTTGCACTGCTCGGATACTTTACCTCCAGCCCCTGCCAAACCAGATAGATTTTACAGGGTGCCAGACACTCATCACCACCTATACAAGGCCCCACTTGCAGATCCTGAGACTATATCCCAGGGGCCTAAGGCAGTAGCCGACCTCAGCAAAAACCCTTTCCTTCTGAAAGGGAATCCAGGTCCTTAGAGATGGGGAAAAAGTTTACACCTCTGCTACTCTCTCAGCTAGAGCTTTAAACTGTCAGTTTCACATGATCCAATACCAAGAGTTTATGCTTGATCAGTTAACTAAGAAGCTGTCCTCTGATGACTCCTTAGATAAGAAATATGTTTTAGAAATGGTGAATAACATTCAGCAGGTTAGTAACCATTCTTTAAAATGTGGCTATGATGCACTGGAGGCTTCATTTAGATCAGCCATGACTGGCACAGTGATAAGAAGGCATGCATGGTTGAAGGAACAGGTTTTGCGGATCATGTTAAAGCAAAGCTGTTAGATGCTCCTATGGATAAGGCCAGTCTATTTGGTACACCTGCTCAGCAAGTAATGAAGAAAATGGAAGAGAAGGCAAAATCTGTACAAACAGTTAAGGATTTCTTACAGGTTCAGCCCCAAGGTTTAGCAGGAACTGGCCTGCCAAAATTGGTCCTTTCCAGACTCCTCAAAATCTCAAAGAGGCAGGAATAGACGCTCTAGAGGCAGAAATCAATCCAGAGGAGGTGCCTATAGAGGACGCCAGTGGCAAGGCAATAACCAGAGAGGCACAGACACAACCACTGCCACTGCAACAGTACAATCACAGTGACTTGACTCTGACACCGCCTACCAGGGAGCAAATAGCAGCACCTTTAGGCGGAAAGTTAGCCTTATTTTCGAAAAATTGGCACTATATCACAAAAGAATAGTGGATTTTGCAAACCATAGACCAAGGCTACAGGTTCCACTTCCACACCTTACCAGTAAAAAGAGGAATGCCAAACCTACCTCCAAATCAAAAAACAGAAGCTCTAAAGCAGATAGCTCAATTAACAAAGATGAGAGCTGTGGAAAGAGTACCAATAACACAACAGGGCAAAGGATTCTACTCCAGACTCTTCCTAGTACCAAGAAAAGAGAAAAGATGGAGACCTATTCTCGACCTGTCCGTCTTAAACACATACATCATTGTACAAAATTCAAAATGCTGACCCTACAGCAACTTCTTCCCATGCTGGGCAAGGAGTGTTGGCTGGTAACTCTAGATCTCAAGGAGGCATACCTGCACGTCCCCATACGACCAAATTGCAGAAGATACCTCGGATTTCTTGCAGGATCAGAGCATTATCAATTCTCAGCATTGCCCTTTGGCTTATCTACTGCGCCCAGAGTATTCACAAAATGCCTGGCATCAGTAATCGCTCATTGCAGGCTACAGGGAATCCAAATTTATCCATACCTGGACGACTGCCTATTACAAGCGGACAACAAAAGCAAGCTGACAACAGATTTACAAAGAGTCATTTGCTTACTACAAGCCCTGGGATACACAGTCAATTTAAAAAAGTCAAGACTGATACCATCCTAGACAAGAACATTCTTGGGTGCGGAATTGGACACAGTAAAACAAATGGCATTCCTAACTGCAGAAAAACAAGCACAACTCCCTCTTTACTTCTTGGCATTAACAAAGCAGCACAAACTAACAGCAAGAAAAGTACTGCAGGCCTTGGGCTTCATGGCATCATGCATAATCCTGGTCCCCATGCCAGACTGCATATGAGAAAACTACAGTGGTACCTAAAGAATTTATGGTCTCAACACAGGCACAGCTTAGAAACCGAAATCCCACTAATCCCATGCCTGAAACAAGAGTTCCTATGGTGGGCTCAAGCATGCCAGTCAAACCCAGGCTTGCCCTTCCACAACTTTCAAGCAAACCAAACCATCACAACGGACGCCTCAGACCTAGGCTGGGGCACATGTTGGACAAGTGCATACAAGGATTGTGGACTCCAGACCAGCTGCACCTGCACATAAACCAAAAAGAATTGCTGGCAGTAAAACTAGCAATCCAGAAATTCAAACCATTCCTCAAAGAAGGCCATTTAATGATAAGGACAGACAACACCACAGTCGTGTGGTACATCAACAAACAGGGAGGCACTCATTCATACCCCCTGTGCAGAATGACTCTGGACCTTTGGAATATGGCTCTGAGCTACAACATCCAGTTACAGGCAATATTTGTGCCGGGAAAAGAAAACACCCTAGCAGACATATTAAGCAGAACCACCTTGGATGCTCACGAATGGATGCTACACCCGGACATCTTCAAGGCCATCACAAAGAAATGGGGAATGCCACAAACAGACCTATTCGCATCCCCACACAATCACCAGCTCAAAAAATTCTGCACAAGGACATGCCACCCACTAGCATGGAAGGTGGACTCTCTATCCTTCAGTTGGAAAGGCCTGACAGCATATGCATTTCCACCTCTGCCTTTGATGCACAAGGTACTACTGAAAATCAAAGAGGAATGTCCAAGGATAATTCTGATAGCTCCGAATTGGCCAAGACAACACTGGTATCCTTTGCTGAGGAGCATGTCTCAGGGGAGAATGTGGCCAATACCCCTGATGCCTTTGATGTTAACTCAGAACAACTACAACACCATGCACCCAAACCTAAAAACCTTGCAACTGACTGCCTGGAACATCACATAACAGCTACTAACCCAGACTTATCCCAAAGGGTTAAAGACATTATCCTTGAAGCCCGCAGACCTTCAACAAGAAGGAACTATGCATGAAAATGGAAAAGGTTTGTCATTTGGAGTACTGAAAGAGGAAAAGATGTCGAACATAGATATTGCTAACATCCTGGAGTACTTGGCAGAGCTTCTACATACGGGCCTGTCCTATTCCTCCATCAAGATACATGCATCAGCTATTTCCGCAGAATACAGCTTGATCCACCTGTCTTTTCATCCTCTACTCAGGCAATTCCTCAGAGGGATCAAGAATGTAAAACCTCCTAGGAAACCACCATTACCAGCATGGGACTTGAACTTTGTGCTAGAAAAATTGACACTCCCTCCATTTGAACCAGCAGCAACAGCAGATCTTCAACACCTATCATGGAAAACTGCTTTCCTACTGGCAATTACTTCAGCAAGGAGGGTTTCGGACTACAGGCCTTAATGGCAGTACAACCCTTCCTAATCTTCCATCAAGATAGAGTGTCCATGAGAACTAATCCTACTTTTATGCCCAAGGTGGTATCCAGAGTGTCTTTAAACCAGGCAATCCACCTACCTACCTTCTTTCCCAATCCACAGAACAGGGGAAAGGCTGCTGCATACCTTGGATGTACATAGACAGTTACGCTACTACCTGGACAGAACCAAAAGTAACAGAAAAACTGACCAGCTTTTAGTAGCCTATGCAACAGGAAGGGAAGGAAAAGCAATTTCCAAACAGACAATCTCCAAATGGATAGGAAATTGCATAAGATTCTGTTACTCCTACCATGGAAAACCAGTTCCACAGAACATAAGACCTCATTCTACAAGGGCTACAGCCACTACCACAGCTTTCTTACGAGGAGTGGCAACCAAGGACATCATTGAGGGCTACTTGGACCTCCGTGCATACATTTGCCAAGCATTATAATTTACCTCTATACTCTAGATCCCGAGCAGGGTTTGCCACTGCTGTATTGCAAGGGATCCTAACTACACCATAATTCTTCTTCCTCCTCCCCTAGTTTGGCTATGGTATTCTACCCATTTGTTATGACTGCAGATGCATCCTTGAAGGACATAGTACAGTTTTGTACCTACCATAAATGTAGATGTCCGAACAGGATAGCATCTGCAGTCAGGATTACCCACCCTCCTTCCCCTCTGTGGTACTCCTAGGGTATTTACCCTCCTTATAGCTTGCTGGGGGGGAGTCTCTTATGGTATATTTGTTTGTATATATGTACATACATGCTTATTTTTTGTGTTTGCCTTCTACTATTTTGGAAACATTGGCATTTATCCAAAATGTAGCTTTCCTAGAGGGCAACTGGCATCTGGGGCAAGAAACACTGAGGAAAATGGCGTCGGCTGATGCCTTTATACCCGAAGACCAGCAGAGATGACGTCGGGTGAAGTGCAACATCAGCCGGACCCAGACTTTGGAATCCGGCCGACCGAAGGGCTGCCTGACGACAGGACAACCCATTTGTTATGACTGCAGATGCTATCCTGTTCGGACATCTACATTTATGGTAGGTACAAAACTGTACTCTATAAACTCAAATTTTAAATTATTTAATGCTAGTAGTGCATCCTCATCGTCATCATGTAATCTTAATGTCCTATAAACTTGCCCTTTTAATACATTTCTCGGGATGTGCCTGGGATGCATACTAGTTTTGTGTAGGTATGTGTTCTTTCTAGTTGGTTTGTGGAAAATTCTACTCTTGAAGCAGTTAAATTCAGCTTTAGCTAGATGTACATCAAGAAAATCAATCTCAGCTGCAGATAGCCGGTATGTGAATTTTAAAAAGTCAGTGGTGGTATGCAGATAATCAACAAAGGATGCAAAATCTAAACCATTGCCATTCCATAAAATAAAAACATCATCCACAAAACGTATATACCAAAGCACTTGATGTAAGAAAGGATTCAAACCGGAGAGTATATGCGTTTCTTCCCAGCAGACTAGCGCAAGGTTGGCGTAGTTATTTGCACAAGGAGTGCCCATAGCCACGCCAACCTGTTGCAGGAAAAATTTCTCTTCAAACATAACATTATTTTCTAATCTTACTATTTGAAAAACATATATTTGTTGACAGGAAATTTCTAACCATTTCAATACCCTAAGTTTTAGGGATACTGGTAAACAATGACTCAATGTCCATTGTAACCGGTACAAAGTCAGTGTCATTGGTAATAGTGTCCATCCTGTTATGTAACCTTTCAAGGAGCATTTTAGTATCTCTTAGAATGGTATGACAATTCTCTAATAATCCATGTATTGTACCTTCAACAAAGATGGATAAGGGCTCGGTGCACCACCCAGCCCCTGACACTATGGGACGCATTGGTGGTGAGGCCAGGTCTTTATGTACCTTAGGTAAACCATAAATTCTAGGTATAGTGGGTTTGAGAACATTAAAATACTTAAATAATGGTTCGTCTGTCAATCCAGTAATAAGATCAAACATAAGAAATGACACTTTATCAATAATAGCATTGACCATAATTTTAGAGACTGATTTATGAGTTTCATTGTTAAGTAAAAGTTTATACATTTGTTGGTAGATACAATTGTTTATCTAATAAAACAATTCCTGCTCCTCCTTTATCAGCCTGTTTAATAACTAATGACTGCAAATTCTTTAACTCTTGTAAGGCTCTTTGTTTGTTAGGAGTGAGATTACTAATTTTTCTTTACTTGCAGTTTACTTTCTCTCCTCTCTTCCCCAAGGCATTTTTCAGAACATTAATGACATGAGGTAGGGCATATACTTTATAGAGTCCCCAAGTCCAACAAATTCTGAAGAAGTCCAATATTTCCAGTTTTTATTCTGTCCTGTTTCACAAATACAATTATTGCATGGTAATCCCACATTAAGTTACTTGTTTTATTACTGTTCATGTCTGTCTCTCAAATCCTGTCTCTTTTTCATTTCCAATGTACTTTGTATTATTCTAGTCAACTCTCCTGCTCACTTCCTTCTCTCCCACATTTTCCTTTGAAGTAGTGGAAAAGGTTTCACAGGTACAGTCTCTCTGTGGTCTTAATTACCAGAAGAACAAGAAGCAGAATCTGTTTTCATAGCTCACTTTTTGCTCTGTAAACTTTTGTATTTGCTCCTTCGTATGTACTCCATCAAAAAATGATTTTTTCCTTCCAGGGAAGAATAGCTTGAAAACAGCTGGGTACAGCTGTTTGAATCTCACACCTCAGTGCAGACATTCCCTGAACAGTGGAATGAATTTACTCCTCTTCTGGCTGGTGTACAATAAGTAATCATTCTCCACAAACACTCTTCTGTCTTCCACTTTTAGTATTTTGCCTTTCTGCCACAGTTTTGTCAGAATCAACTCCTGCTGGTAGGATTGCATCTGTAATATTAAAGGTCTAGGTTGCTTTTTCATAGCCAGGTTTGGAGCATACACTCTGTGTACCATTTGAACTAATAACTCATATTGTGGAATACCAATCCAGCTGCCTATTTGTGCTTTTGTAAAATGTATGCAGTCTTTTCCTTCCAGCTTCTCTGTTACACCAGAAAGTCTCAGGATCTGATGTCTTCATTTCTGTTCATAACTGGGTCTCGAATTTGGCCCGACCACATTCTCCAGTCTTGGATCTGACTATCAAGCTTCTTCCTCTTGACCACGATGCACTACACCTGCCTGAGTACCCCAGATCTCATTTGCTGCTTCAGCATTCGGGTGCGGATCTCTGTGTTCTTGAGCTGTGGTGGCTTTCAATGTATTTCAACTGTTTATTGTTGTGTCTTTCGTGGTTCTGTAAGTGATATCCTCTCTCATTCAGTTTCTTTCTACATCCTTTCTTAATTCCTGTTTTAAAAAAAAAAAAAAAGATTTTTATTAGGTAGTTAAAGCTGCTGTAGTTTCTTATAGTTAAAACTAAGTTTCAGTTGGAGTGTATTATAGCTCTTAGACTTCACTTTCTTTAGTGTCCTTTGGTTTTTGGTGGGCTTTGGTATTTCTGTTACTATAATGCCGGACAAACCTTCCCCGAAGTTCAAAAGTTGCACTTTTGTGGGCATAAAATCCCCAATCATGATGCCCACAAGGAGTGCTTGTAGTGTTTCGGTGCAGATCACCTAAAAGTTGATTGTGTGGTATGCACTGCTTTCAGTCTGCGAGCTCTCGAGGATAGGAGAAATAAATTAATCTTAAGGGGTGTTATTCCAGCTTCAGCTCCTGAGGCTCAGACCCGTTCCTTGGCTTCTTCTTCTTCCTCTTCTAAAGAAGCAAAATGAGGTCTCTCCCTGCCTCCCTGAGAGATTCTGTGGAACCTAAGGTCAAGGCTAAGAACTTCGGATCTGACCCCCTCAGATCCAAAGAAATTGCCTGCCCTGTTGGATCCACCAGCATCCTTGGATCCAGGGGAAATCATTACCTTGTCACCTCTTTTGTCATCTGCTCCAGTATTGGATCCAGTGACTGTAGATCTGACAGCTCAGACCAAGTCTTTTGCCCTTTCAGTCATGTCTAAGCACTCTTGACCTCCCTCATCTGCTTCCTCCAGATCCTTTAGAAGCTGCTCCAAGGCAGACATTGACAGGTTGATGAGGATATTCCGCAAGACCTAGATCCAAATGGCAGTAGTAGTATCTGCTTCGTCCCCTATTGGATTCATGAGTACATGGGCCATACCATCAGGACTCCTTCTCTGATCCGACTCTTGGCTTTGGAGTTGCAGGTTTCGAAACTCCCATGTCTGGTTCAGTGCAGGGGAAGCTTCCTTCCTCCATGCAGATGATACCCCTGAACAGACATGTTCCTATTCCCTTGGAGCAGAGCGGATTTCTGAGCCGAGGTGTTTGTGTTGGGTCTGGAGGAGTGAGATCAGCTCCATCTTTGTTGGAGCCATCTCTTCCCTTAGACGCCTCGGCCCTTGACAGTTCAGGTCCATTCCCTTCTGGAGGACATAGATCTGGTGTGCCTCCTAGCCCTTTCCCTTCATGGCTTCGGGGGAGAAGGAAAGGACGTCTCCCAATCCATCAGCTTTTCTGGTAGTGGTAAGGGTTTTCTCCAGAGTTAGAGAACCGTCGCCATATGTCCTGTAATCCACCCCTGTACCCCCTTCAGGTTCTGGCCTTGACCCCATTTCTTTCTGTCCTGAGTCAGCCTGTTCTGAGTGGCCTCCAGGACCTCCCTTCCCAGGAGGGATTTCCTTCTTCCGGTACTTCCCCAGAGTACCCCGCTGAGGAAGTCCCCCGTAAGAAGACATGCAAAAGGAGACGCACAGACTCCCCCATGGAGTCATTGACCAAAGGCACTGACTTTGATGAAGGGGGAAGGATCCCCACCTGAGGACATCTCCTTCGGAGACATTCTGGAAATCTTGAAGCAGAAAGGTAGGTGGTCTGCCCAACCTCCTTCTTTCAAGCAGTCAGTGCTTTTGGAGGTGTTCAGAACAGGCTTATCTGCTTCCTTGGTGACCCCCCCCCCTCAGTGGACTGCCTCGTCAATGTGGTTTCCTGCTAGGCATGGAAGGAACCAGACACCATTGAGCCCATTCCCAAGCACCCCAATAGGTTCCTGGTCTCACCAGCAGACAGAAATCATTGGTGTAAGGGTCCCATAGTTGATCCCATCATGGTGGTGGCTGCTACTAATAAAGAATTGGCAAAGGAGACTGCCAGTGTCCAACCCCCTAGCAAGGAGTCTAGAGCGTAGGACAGGACTGGAAAATGCATTTACACCTTAGCCACTTTTGCACTGAGGTTGTTAAATTACCTTGCTCACTTTACCTGGCTGGAGAGAGATCTGATCAAGGAGCTTTCAGCTTTTCTCTCTGAGCCCATGCCTGCGAAGGACTTCAAGAAACCTTCTCCCAAGCTGGCCACTCTATTGTCAGTCGCCAATTCCTCAATGAGGCTAATTCCCCATACAACGTAAGGTACCTCACAAACTGCTGGTTCAAGTCTGTCTCTAAGGAGGCATGCCTGGATGAGAATGTGATTTCCTGTAGCCCTTTAAGGTGTCCTGTGTGAATGCCCTCTATGATGGCTGTTCACTGCTTGGGCCTTTGGTTAGAGAGACACTCACACTCAGTGAAAAGGATGGAAATAATCTTTCTGCTGTAGGAATCAAATTTTCTGTGCCTCAGAGGTCCTTCTCCAGGAACCAATGTGGAGGCAAGAAAATGTCTTTTTGTACATCCCAAGGGCCTTTCCAAGACCTCTGCGGGGAACCTTCCTCTAGAGGCAGAGAAGGAGGGTTTAATGGTAGGCGCTGCCCAAGAGGCAGAGTTGGTCTGCAAAACCAGGGCTTCAGAGACACCTTCTCTGACGAGCCCTATCAGTGGTCCTGAAGGCATTACCCAACTGTCCATCACTAGAAGCAGTTAGGGGTCGACTTGCTTTGCACGCAAAAGCCTAGACCCACTTGACTCAAAATCTCTGAATGGTAAGCATAATATCCAGGGGCTATTACATTCCTTTTTTCCTTTCCCCTCCAAACACCAAGAAACTCCCCAACATGCCACCCAGTCAGAGGGAGCAGGCAGCACAAGAGATTCTAAAACTGCTGCAAAAAAGAGTTGTCTAAGAGGTCCCAACCAAACTGAGGATTTGGAATCTACTCACACTTCTTTTTGGTGCCGAAAAAGGCAGGGGTCCAAAGACCGATTCTGGATCTAAGCAAGTTGAATCATTATGTAAAGAAGTGGAAGTTCCAAATGCTTATGATTCACTCCATTCTGCCACTGTTGCACAAGGACGATTGGATGTGCTCAATAGATCTCAAGGATATGTCCTAATCGCATCAAAATAGGTGCTCCAGGCGACACCTGCACTTTTTGCCTGGAGCCAGTCATTTTCAATTTAGGGCACTGCCCTTTGGACTCACCACAGCCTCCCAGGTGTTCATCAAATGCCTGGAGATCATAGCAGCTCACATGAAAATCAATGGATTCTGGGTGTTTCCATACTTAGAAGATGGACTCCTTACCGCCCTCATTAGGCATCAGCTTATCCAAGCCAGAGATTACTTAATCCAACTTTTACACTCCCTGGGCATCACTACCGACATAGACAAATCCAGTCCGACTCCTGTGCAGAACCTAGAATTCTTAGGAATGCAGCTGAACATGAGGGATCAAATAGCTTCTCTTCCTTAGTACTGCATAACAACACTGAGGAATCCAGTCTGGGAGTTGTTATCCCACCAGTCCCCCCTGTGCGGCTAGTCTTACAAGCTGCAGGATCCATGTCAGCAGTGATTTCTACTAGTCCCTCTAGCAAGGTTCTTTATGCGGATTCTTCAGTGGACATTGGCAATGCAGTGGTACATTCTCTATCGGCTACAATCATCAGAATTACACCAATTTGCAAATGTCACCTCAGCTGGTGGATTCAGTCAATCTCATTCTAGGCAGACCCCTCTTAACCCCCACTTCAATAGTCACAGTGATCATGGAAGCCTCCCAGTTTAGGTGGGGGGTATTGCAGTGGGAAGATGGTCCAAGGCACGTAGTCCCCAATCAAGACCAGGTTGCATATCAATATCCTACAGATGAAAGCAGTTCTAACATTACAAGCCTTGGGGGACTATTGCATTTTACACTTTTACAACATGTGTGTAGTCTGATACATCAACAAGCAAGCAGGAACCCGTTTGTACCCTTGTGCAGGGAGACCATGAGGAAGTGGGAATGGATGATCTCTTCAGACCACCTTCTGGTTGCAACACATATTCTGGAGAAAACCACCAACTTGGAGAACAGACTTGGCAGATTAAGCCTGATTCTGCATGAGTGGTCCCTCAGTCAGTCAGTTTTCAAATATGATCTTTAATCGCTGGGGTCATACCTTGCTGCAAACTTTTTGCCTCTCCCCTCAATAACAAATGCAGCAAGTTCTTCACTCTGATACCCCCTCCTGGGAGTCCCTGAGGGGCACACTGGTGTACAATTGGCCCCTGGGTCTCCTGTATGCTTATCCCCCTCTTCCTCTTGTCTAGAAATTTCTTCAGAAGGCAAGCAGGCTGAAGAGCTCGGTCATCCTTATTGCCTTCTTCTAGCCTTAACAAGTATGGTTCCCTACCTCTGGTCTCATCTGTAATACCCCCCGTGGATACTGGAGCCCATAAGTTCCTACTTTCTCACCCATCGAGAATGCGGCACCCAAATCTTCATGCCCCAAGATTGACCACTTGGTTTCTTCAATTCAACCCTAGCAAGACAGTCTAGGCTCACTTCTCCAGTTTGTAAAATAATTGTAGACTTGCAAAAGGATTCTACAAAGAAAGTTTACACCAGCAAGTGAAACTGTTCACTGTTTGGGCTACCAGTAGGAAAACTGACCCATTCAAAGCACTAATGTCAGATATTTTGCTCACTCTTAGTACCCTGTTTAAAGAAGGAGTTAACTTCTCTACCATCGAGCTTCAGTTAGCTGCATTTTCTGATTTTCACACTGCTAGTGAATCTCATACCCTGTCCACTTTTAGATTATGCAAATTTTTTTGAAAGGTGTTTTCATGTTGATACCTCTCATCAAGGACCCCTCTCCACCTTGGAACCTCACTGTTGTGTTGCAGGGTCTGACTCCTGGTCCCTTTAAACCAGCTGCCAGTTGCGACATGAAGTTTGTCATGGAAGACTATCTTCTTAGTGGCCATTACTTCAGTGAAGAGAATTTCCAAACTTCAGGCATTATCTTCCAAACCCCCTTACACAATTTTTTCAAAAGGAGGGGGTTTCTCTTCGCACAAATTCTTCCTTTATACCTAAAGTGACCATTGGACTTGCCGGTGTTCTTCCAAATTTTTCCAGTAAAGGGTAATATGCTCTACATCTTCTCAATGTTCATAGACAAATGCTTTTCTATCTGCACAAAACTATACAACACAGGAAGTCTGACCAACTGTTTATACCTTCCTCGGCTAACAGATTGGGCCAAGCGATTTCCAAAGTCATTCTTGCAAAATGGATAACTGATTATCTTTTTCATTTACTCACAAAAAGGTCTAGAACTACCTCATCCTCCTAGAGCACATTCCACGAGGGCTATGACTACTTCTTCCACCTTCTCATCTAGAAATGGTACTTGCGTATTATTGCACCCAGATTCAAAATATGTTAATTACCCAACTTTATATGTTTATAAGGGTAATATCTAAAATCCGTCCCTATTTTGCGGCATTAAATAAACAGACTAAGCTGTATACATACACAGGTTGATTCTATCAACAGACAATGTAACCATATAGGATGTAGCACGGTTGCCATTACCTGTTTTCGCAAGCAGCTTCCAAAGCTGTCATCATTCTTCCTGTTTTTTTTCCTTTCGTGTTTACTGCCTAAATCAAGCAAAGCTGACCAAAACTCAGATGGCAGGAACCTAATTCAACATACAGAAAATTGATAGAGAACAGGAAAAGGACGCAGTGTCAAAATACCAACAAACATACACAGTCATTGTGGGATCTCTGCTGTCTTTGAAGGAGATGAAGTCTGAAAAGAAACGCATGCCATTATTTACTGACATTAATCCTCGATGACTCGGAAACTACAGATTTTGCAAGGAATACATTAAAAATGAGGCAGAAATCTGGAGACTTGAGAGGTAACAGTGTGCCCAAGTGCATTCAAGCTTCTGGGGACCCAGACATTTTTCAAAAAAAAAAAGGCCAGTAAATCCGGAATCCCAGAAACAGTAGCTCATTCTAAAGTCATTCATCCCTTGTGCTTTGTTTACAAATAATGAATCACATTTGTGAAAATTGACACACAAAATAGGGACAGAATTTAAACATTGCTCTTAGAAACTTTTTACAAACTGGAGAAATCGCTACTTATGTATTATCGAGTTGTTTGGAATCTGGTTGCAATGATACGCAAGTACTGTAGAAACTCCATTGATGATATTTGTGCAGCAGCTATATGATCTAATGGTCACACCTTTGTGGCACACTGCAAGTTTGGTTATCGTTTGTAGGAGCAAGGCTTCCTTTGGCTTGATGGTGCTCTGGTATATCCTTCCATGAGGGCCACCCGGGAGTCGCATATCTGTGGACTCTGACCCTATTGTGAGGAGGAATGAAGAACACAACATCAGAACAGAAAGTTATGTCGTAAGATAACTTGGCATCTGTGTTTATCTTCATTCCTACTCACTTTCCCACCCAGCCATCCCCCCCCTGCCTCATTCATCTAGAAGATTGTGGAACATGGTGAGACTCCTAGGTCCCATGTCTGGGCCTCATCTGCCATTAATCTTTGCTGTCAGAGTTATGGATGCATTGAATCAGCAAATGTGATCTGAGGTGCTTGGCTGGGTGTAATGCATTCTGGGTAAGAGAAAGGAGCCCAAGAGTCTGCTCCAAGTCTGGAGAATGTGGCTGAGCCGGATCTGAGACCGTATTGTGAGGAGGAATGAAGATAGACAACAGAGTTGCCACATTATGGAAAGACGTAACTTAGTTTCCCTACATGTTCTGTTCTCCAATTGTTTTATTTTTTGAAGCATCTTTTCTTGTGTAGTGTCATATTCAGACAGCCTTTTCTTCATTTCGACATTTGAATTTTGCTGTTTTATCCCTTTATCTGAATATCTGTTTAAAGCTTTTTCCATTTTTCCAGCCTTTTGTTTGAGTTGATATACTTCTCAATGTTTCATTTATTTTAGTCCAGTCTGTGTGCAGTTGCCTTGTACTTTTCTCTAGGTTACTGGAAGTCATGTCTGGAGTTTACACTGCGAATTGCTGAAAAATTACCGTACTTTTCCCAGTCAGTGTTTTATTTGTTGCCGATTTTCCTTCAGGTCCTCTACAATTTTTTCTTGGCATCCAGGCAGTGCATTTACAAGCCATTTACTGAAATTTACCCAGAAATCTAAGTCCGCTGGCCTTCATAGATTAGTTTAGGGTCATAGATTAGTATTAGGCTAACTACCCTTGCGAGCTATTTTAAGCCTAGCCATTTATCCCTTGTGAGACTCAAACCCTGCACCTTGTGTTTGTAAGGCAAACACCTGAACCATTAGGCCAACCTCCCAAACCTCTGCTAAGTTTCTGTTTTCACACTGGGAGAACTAGAATTTAGCTGATACTCCATATGCAGCCATCTTTGGAAGTCCCACCTTCATTATTTTGAAAGAGTGGTGAGGGCTGCGGATAAGGTAACAGGTTCCAGTCTTCCATTGATGCAACATCTTCATTGTGCAAGAAGCATCTGAAAGACCACCAAAGTAATACAGGATAGCACGCATCTTGCACATGGACAGTTTAAGCATCTGGCATTGGGCAGAAGATATTGCAGCATCCGCTCAGGACTACAAGATTCCGTAACAGTTTCTACCCTACAATGATTAGACTTCTGAACTCCGGCACTAGTCCCAGGGGTCTGGACACATACATCAGTTTTTATTTACTTGTGCATTATATACTTACATATATTATTATTTATTTATTAAATCCATAGTCAGTATTATTTATAATAAATTCACTCAAGTGCAATATTAGACAAATAATTTAAGCATTTCAATCTGTAGTATGTTTTGTTTTACTTTAAATAGGTTAGTTGTTTTAACTCGGGGGAGGGTATTCTTTTCATATACGAGTGTTGTCTCCGCTCTTTCTTACGTGTATTGGGAGTAGTATTGTATTTGTTAGTTATGTTTATTTCCCTACTTTTATGTGTTTCACTTTCCTTTGTAATCTCAAGAATTGAGATGATGAACAAAATTTTGTTTAGGCTACATTTGTGTAGTTCTAAATGATAATAAAGTTTACTTTGACTTTTTAGCATCTTTATTAAATAGTCACATTTTAAGCTGTAACACACAGTCCTGTGTCAACCCATCATTCTACTTTGACTGTAGAAATTCTCCTCCTTGTTTGATCACATCTGGCAAATTTTCATTTTATTAAAAGCTCAAGCTCATCCTCCTCCCTTACACTCATCTTGAATCTCTCCCCACCCTTTCTCAGATCTCGTTTACTGCTCAGGCGATATCCTGTGTTCCCTTCAGGAATCAAAAAATAAGTTAACTCCTAAAGGGATTCTTTCTTTCTTCATTCTCTGAAGTCGGCAAAGAGCAAGATCATGTGAAAGATAAGCTAGGGAAAAAAAATAGTAAGGGAAGGAAAAAGAGATAAAGGAAGACTGAGGAGTTGGGATTTTCTCCATTACCAAAAACTCCTTGTTTAGACCCTCCATAGGTGCCTTCAGTACTGATCTCATTGGTACCTTCTTTATTTATGATGCTAGCTCCCTCCCTGCACCAAGACTGTAGTTTTCTTCAGTCATTCTCCTCGAAGAACATCAAACAGCTGTCCATTGGAGAAAGATCTCTTCAGGTTTCTGCCTTCATGACTGCTCTTCACTTCCTCTTTTAGGTATTGCAAGGCTCTTCTAGATCTCCTGTGAGTTTGATTGGGTAAGATGATGACGGCCTTTGTGAACTGCCAAATTGAAATTGGTGTTATCCCATCCCTCTGTGTGTACAGGATGAATTGAATTTACCCAGTATTTCTCCCACAAGCTCTTCTCCAGTCCATGTTTTAGCTCCAGAGGTCTTGGAGTCATCACCTTTCCAGGAGCCTCTCAGGTTGCCTTAGACTAGCTTGGGTTCCATGGTACCGATCGTCACTCATACAACTCTCTTAATTCAGAGACCATTGGAGTTGCTGGGGTGTGAGCACTGCATCCTCAACACAATCCATTGCTTCAGCATTTGAGGTCTGTGCTCCATTCATGATGTCGAAACTATCCAGTTCATTAGTGTCAGTCCCTCCATCCTCTGTGCTGTTAATATCTACTAGTGAGGACTGATACAGTACAGGCTGGAGGTCTCTGGTGCAAACTGACTTGAGATTGGCTTTTAGTGTCATTAGCAGGATGAATGCCTCTACTTCAGAAAAGGCTAAAGATATTCCATCGACCTGTTCTGCACTCCCCATACACCCTTCACCCCCCCTTCATTGTTGTATCACCATTTCTGAGGACCAAGCAGACCAGAGGGCCTTACCCAGCATCCTCAGGAGGATTCCACAGAGTTTGTTGGTGCTTCAGATGACTCTCTACCAGATTTACCCAAAAAAATACTTGTGAAACATGAGGCACATTGACTTGTCAGTGGAAACCCCCACCCCTGATGCCATTTGGATGAGTGGGAGGGGTCCCAACATACCCTCCAGGAGATGCCAAGTTCAGTGAAATTCTAGAATTGATTTGTCAGAAGTGTTCCTGGCCCATGAATCCCTTCTCTAGATGACAAGATGCTATTTGAGCTTTCTGGTCTGCTCCTTCCCCCTCCATGAGTGATGCCTGATCCTAACCTAATAGCGGGAAGGGAATGGCAGGAGCATAATGTTACTGAGTCCATACACGTAAGCCCCTGTAAGGATAAATAACACTGAAGTAAGGGCCATCTGGTGGACTCCATTGTCATAGCAGCTTCCACCAAGGGAGAGCTGTCTGACAGCATAGCCATTCATCCCTTCGATAAAGAACCTTGGTTGATGGACAGAATGGGGAGGCAAGCTTGCAACTCTGGCATGTTTGACCTTAAACATAAATGGTTCCAAAGAAACATAGCCAAACAAGTCTGGAATTCTGAGAAAGCTAGCCACACCTGAATGGAGGAACCTGTTCTGGTCCATGTTTCAGGCCCTAGGAGAACGATACAAGGCCCCTCAAAGATCATTCAGAGAGGCTAGAAGTCGCTCTATTTTACAAAGCCTCAGTGTCCCCTCTTTGACTTTTCTTCAGATGGGGTAGCCATAGCAGAGGAGGCCTCTTTGATGGACACTGTCCTAGGGGCAGTGGAGGTATGCCAAATCAGAGATTTAGAGGTCCTTTCTTTATGAAGCAGCATCAGTATTCCTGAAGGGCTGCCTGGCTGCTCCTTTCTGGTAGCAGTCATGGACTAGCTGTCTCTTCACCCAAGCTCATAAGTGGCATCATGCAGGACATCTGGGTGAAGAGCATAACACTCAGAGGCTACTTTATTCCCTTTTTCTCAACACTAAAGGTATATACTGCCTGCCTCCTCCAGACCTTTCAGTCTGTCAAAGAAATGTATCAAAAAGAGAGATTGCTTTTGTGTTGGTAAAAGGAGCCATCCAGGAGATCCCACCAGACCAGAGAGGGTCCAGAGTCTATTCCAAGTTCTTTTAGTATCAAAGAAGTCAAAGAACCTCAGGCTAGTTCTAGATTTAAGCAGCATAAATCAGTATATAAAGAAGACCAAATTCCATCTTGTTACAGTCAAACTATTTTACCTTGCCAGCAAGTGAATGTCTGAATGTTCTGTGTAGATGAATGTGTACCGCTATATAAAAAATTAGACTGATCATGTCCAGACACTTGAACTGATGGACAGATCATCTTGGTGCCTTTTTACTAAGTAATAATGTTCTGTGCACACTCAGGCTTCCCTATCCCATAACCAGTGATGGTGAACTTATGACACGCGTGCCAAAGGTGACGCATGCCACAACGTTTTGGGTGACATGCCAGCGCTCACCAACACCTGAGTTACCAAAGACACTGCTTTTGCATTCGTTGCTTATGGAAGTGCACTGAATTATTTTATGCCAAGAGCTTTTGACACGTCAAACCCAAAGGGTTCGCCATCACTGCAAGCCCTTGCTTCCCTGTAAAACTTCAGAGCTCATTACTGCTATTATATGCTTCATGTCTCTGTGCTTTTCTCAAATTCCTTTAAGGGTTTTCTGTATAGTTTCAGCCAGATAAATGACTGATTTGATGTTCTCATTTGCATTCATTCGTCAGTCTGTGGGTTTGGATCTGATCCGGCTCTGCCACTTTCTATAGCCCTAAGATCCAATTCTCGAGCTTCTCTCTTTCCCATAATGCCTCATTCCCCCAGGTTACCGCAAATCTCATTTACTGCACATCAAGTTGGGCCAGGATTGTGACACTCTCTCTCTCTCAAACTGCACTTCTGAGGGCACAAGATTCCTCAATCTGATGCCCACAGGGAGTGTGTTTACTGCCTAGGCTCTAAGCATTTGAAGTCCCCTAGCTCTATTTGTGCAGGCTTTAACCAGCATCACATAAGTAACAGAAGGAAGAAATTGATACTCAAAGGCCTTCTGCCTTCTTTCGCTTCTTCCCTTGGCACTTCTACTTCAGGGGGGCTCAAACCCTCAAGAAATCTAAAGAATTCTGGGAACACCGTAAGCATTCCCTAGATAGGTCTTCTTCTCTTCCTGTGACTGAACCACCAAAAAAGGTTCAGAAAACCTTTTCAGATCCAGCACCGGCTGTGACTGCCTCCACTACGATTATTGCTCATAGGACCTTCCTGGAGCCAGCCCCTCTGGATCTACTGAGCTCCTTCAGTCTCTTAAGAGGTCTTCCATGCCTTCCTCCGCCTCCTCATCCATCAGGTCTTCCCGCAGTCTTTTGGAAGCAGAAGTTGATAGAATGATGAGGGCATTTCTCAGAACACAAATCCAGATGGGGGGTTTTCCAGCTCCATCCCCCTCCAAATCTGTGAGCTGTATGTCTGCCTTTATTCCAGTTGTGCCTTCTCTGATCGACCACCTGCTTTGGTGGAGCCCTTGGATCCTGAGGCCCCGAGAGTCAAGATGTCTGATACAACAGTGCCTATCATTTTGACTCCGACCATCTCCCTGACCCGTTCTGCTCTGACCGTGTCAGAGCAGAATAGCTGTTGGAGCTTAAGCCTCAGGGAGAAGGGGAAGAGAGAGAATGAGACAAGGACATGCAGCCTGACAAGCCCGATTACCAGGACTAGAGAAAAGAAAAATCAAAGGTGAAGGACTCTGATAACTTCAGTTTTGGTGAAATTATCTCTGGCAAAGGTCCTCATTATATTTGTTTCATAGGTTGGTACTAGGCTATCGGCCCTAGGGCCTATACAAGCCTAGCCATAACAATTCCCTGGCTATTTCTTCCCACAATATTTACTTCCCTGCACCCCTGTCTAGCAGGGCGACTGACGTGATCCCCGGGGTGAATTTCCTATCTTCCATCCAATCATCAAAGTTCCTTTTGAAGAGGGCCAAAGAGGCGCTCTGCTTGACATTTATAGGCAGTCAATTCCAGAGTCTGGAGAGTCTGTGGGTCAGGAACCTATTCCTCCAGCATGTTTTGTTCATTGTGATGACAAGGTTTAGATCCCTGGAGCGTGTCTCTCTTGAGGGATTGGAATTTTTTTAAGTGTAGCATGTCCAGCAGCTGTGGGTTTGACATGGCCTTGTATGTTAAGCAGATGTTCTTCGTGTTTCACTGTTGCAGTCATTACATTTGGGTAATCTGCTGGCAGGCTGCCCTCAGTCAGCCTGAATAACAAAGTCTTGGGTCCTGCGTTGGTTGCTGTCTCCTCTTCCATGACGTCTGGTCGTCAGGGGTATAAAACATGCAGCCGACGCAGTTTTAATCAGTTTTTCTTGCCGCGCGATGCCCGAAGCAGAAGCAGTTCACAAGTGCCGGTCGGCCCATTCTTGAAATTTTCATTTTCGAGTTTCAGAACCGAAGTCTTCAAACTAAAGCTAAGTACCCCGTTGGGGAAACTTTTTCTTGCTCCTTACCGATGTCAGTAAAAGTTAATGATTGCATTACTTGTGGGAAGCAAATACCTCATAAGGATTTTCATTTATACTGTATTCCTTGCCTAGGCCCAGATCACAACGTGCCTTGCTGTTGGTTTTGTGCTAAATTCAACCAACACACTGTTAAGCTTTGGTATATTTTTGCTTCTAAATATTTTGGTTCAAGATTTAACTACCCTGAAATGTCGTCGATTAGCAATCCGACAATCAGAGTTCACAAAAAATGCAAGGAAAAAGACAAGAGACAGACCATCGAGGTCCAAAACCGATGACAAAACTTCTCCTAAGCC
Organism: Protopterus annectens; assembly: GCF_019279795.1. NCBI lineage: Eukaryota > Metazoa > Chordata > Ceratodontiformes > Protopteridae > Protopterus > Protopterus annectens. Next base: position 152,013,798 of record NC_056747.1, read on the forward strand.
AGTTGCCGGTACTCAGTGAGGCACTTTTGCAGCCCCTGATACCTGCTATGTTTGAGTCGCAGGCCTCTAACGAGACGCATTTGGAGTCCGGTATGCTGTGAGATTCTGCAAGTGTTGAACCTGCGGATGTCTCTACTTGGATGGGTCCAGTGCTGCTGAGCACGCACCGGCTTCTGAGGGTGTTTTCAGGCCTCAACATTTGTATATTAAACTGACGCCATCATCAAAAAACAAGGCCAAAACCAACTTCTATGTTTAAAAAACTGACGCATGAGCCACATGCTCAGGCCCCTTTGCCTAAATGGCTCCCAGTTTGCAGTCATCTGTGAACTTTGTTAGTCAGAGTCTTAGTTTTGGCCTGTACTTCAGAGAAGTAGATGCCAAACAAGAGCGGTCTCAGGATTGAACCCTGAGGTACTCCACTTGTCTGGAGCTGGATTTGGAGTCTGCTACTTTTACAGTGTGGGTTCTGTCACTAAGCCAGTTGGCAACCCATTGAGTGACGTGGGGATTCATGCCAAGCTTAGTACGTTTATCTGTGATTCCAGAGTGGGGGATGTTGTTGAAGGCTTTGGCGATGTCCAGATAGGCTGTGTGAACCACCTTACCCTTGTCCACAGCTCTGGAGACTGATTCGTAGAAGTCATTCAGGTTCAGGAGACAAGATCGGCCCTTCATGAACCCAAACTGCATGGGGTCCAGTGTTTGTAGGTTGCCAATGTCTTTGTTTATAAGTTCCATGATAATACGTTCCATGGACTTGCCGATTAGGCTCGTCAGACTGATGGGGCGGTAGTTTCTGGGATCCAAGGTGGATCCCCCCTTGTGGAGTGAGATAACTATAGCTGTGTGCCACTCAGTGGACACGAAGCCTGAGATGAGGCTATGATTAAACATGACACTAAGTTGAGGCGCCAGTTTATTTTGTAGTTCATGTAGTACACAGCCTGGGATGTCATCTGGTCCCATGGATGTTGTATTCTTAGCTTTGGAGAGTGCATTTTTTTACCTGTATGGCCATTATTACCGGAATTTGGCAATCTTTCGGTGTTGAGCTGGACCCTTTAAGGGGTGAGAGGGGGGTGAAATTTGCACTGAATCGATCTGCTAGGATATTGGCAATATCCTTGGGATCAGTATATTTAATGCCATTCTGTTGTAGCTCAGAGCAGATCTGAGCATTGCCATTTAGATTCTTGACATAGCTATAGAATGCCTTATGGTTGTCTTTGGAATCTTTGGAAATTTTATTTTCGTAACTAGCTTTGGAGTATTTTATGAGGGATCTCCGCCTCTTACTGAGGCTGGTAAGGGAGTTTTTTGCATCCTGGGATTTTCCTTTTTTTGCAACAGTCTCATTCTCACCTCTCCTAATACATGCTGTCCTTAAGACTTAGTCCATTTGTCCAGCAGGTCAGCTAACCAGCAAACCCCCCCCCCCCCCCAAAAAGACAAGTGTGCTCTGGAACTACTGACTTGTCTCTGAGGAGGAGAGCAAGGACTTTGTCCCCGGAGCAAGAGCTGTCATGATTTTTGTCATCATGCCCAGTGTCAGCAAATCTTTCCATTGCTACAGGTCCCTCAGGAGCTCTACTCAACTGAATTGGAACAAGATTTGTGAAAGTACATATTTTAGTACTGTCACTTCAACCTCCTCTTTGTCCAGGGTGACGTAAGAAGAGCCCCAAACTTCGTGTAGTACAGTTTTTTCTCTGGGCCCTGTTTCAGTTCTGATAACATTAGAGTCTATGACACCATCTGTGTTGAAGTTATGTGTACCAAAGGATATATTATTTCTTCTTCTATGCCCTTGTCAGTGGAGCTGTGTGCGTCAACATTTGTCATTGTAGAACCCCACTAGGCCAGAGGTACTCTGCACAGAGCATTCAGTGTCAACTCCATTTACTTTTCTGTTAGGACCATTTTAAATGTTTTCACTCTGTGTTCATCCCCAAGGGGCTGAAATCTTCCCTGGTGACCTTAACTGTCTGTACCAGTGGTCTGCACTGGTGCCTGTCATTTGATATTGAGTTTGATGAGGTCAATGCCTATTGCTTCTTGCCCCCAAGTATCATTGTAAGCATGCTAAAAACACAGGAGATCTGAGGTGATCTTCATGCAGGAGCAGGTACAGGTTCAGCTGGTTTCTCTTGTAGGCACTGTTGAAACTGAAGCTTTCAGTCACATATCAGTCTTTCTCCCACTAGATAGAGGATCATATAAGCTGGGATTGATGAGGTCTGAGATGCTATCCCCATCACAAGAGCTCAGATGAATTCCCCCCTCAAGGGAGTCCTAGAAATAGACAGTGCATGAGAGAAGCACAAGACTCTCTCTGTCTTCCTCCTCGGCTAAATCTTGACGAAGTGGGGATCCCCCCTTTTGAAAAATCCTGGAGATGATGAGGTAGAGGTGTCCTGGCCGTAGAACTCTCTCCCCCCATGGAGGAAGACATTTTTCAAAAGCTGTGTAGGTCCTTTCCCCTAACCACTTAGGTTGTGCCACCTCCAGATAAGCCTCTTGACATGGTGTACTTCAAAGAGTGAAGTGAGACTGACGTAGTTGAGCCCATCCTACAGAAGCTGAGCAGAGTCTTGCATATTCTCCAGAGAAGGGGAACGGGAGTTTTAATTCCATAGTGGTATCACCAAATGTGAGGTCCCTAGTCTATTCATCCTCCAGAAAAAGAATCACAGATTGTTAGGCTCAGAAAGTGGGTATATATGACAAGTATGTTTTCAATTAGGACTGTGAAGTACTTGGCGCATATAGTTATGTTTCTTTCTCTTTTTAATTTCTCCAAATATTTTTGGGTTTCTAATACCATGACAGGAATGGCCTATTCCTAAGTCAAAGTATGATTAAAATTCATGAAATTAGTATTGTTTAGATTTTTGTCATCCAGAAGCGCTCTTCGCAGCACCTGCAATGTGCCCTGCAATGACTCCTCCTGTAATTCGCATGGAGTTAAGTGTATTGGTAACGCATCTAAATATGATTGTAGATTCTTTTTTATAAGATCCATTGCTCCTGCTACTATTGCAACTGTCTGGGTATCTTTCTTCCACATTGCTGCTGTTTCTGCCTGCAAATCCTGATGTTTTATGACCATGTCTCTCTGTTTGTATGACACTTTAGCCACTCGGTGTGGCAATTTCAGTGATCCGTGCTACTTTTGCATTTTTTCATGGACCAGTATATCTGGTCTTCTAGCATCTATCTTTTGAACTGTTGATAATGCATGATCCCATGTGTTGTAAACATCATCAATTTCTATGATGCTTTGTGGCTTATGTGTGCAGTGTTTTTCAGCCACTTCAATACCATAACATATGCACAATCCCCAGTGCAACAGTCTCACCACATTATTAGCCTTTCAGTATGCAGTCCTTCTGCCATTTAGTATGTGTCAACCAGTAATGAGGTGTGCAACTGTTTCCAATTCTCTTTTACAAAACCTACATTTGCCTTTCTCCCACATGTTCAATGGATTTTGTGTACATAGCCCCTATCTTGTGCTGCCAATATTAACCTTTCTTCTCTTGTTTTGAATTTGCCACTCCTTAACCATTCTTGCATTCGTTCCTGATCAGCATGAGTTACTTCCAGACGTTTTCTATATTTGCAACTATATTTATGCATTTTCCATATTTCTTGACTTCTCATCTGGTCCTTCACCTTATATTTGTTCTTTTGTTTTTTGGTGCATTCAGTTGCCATCTGATTTTTAGCTATTTCTGGTTTGATTTCCACTTCTGCTGACGCCGATATGCTTGTGTTAGATCAAGCAGAGAAGTCGACTTAGATTTATTCTCCTCATCTCCTCATGCTTCAAAACTTTCACTACGTTTGGGTCTTGTGAGGTCAGCAGATAAGTGTGGAGTCCCACGATTGCAGATCTATGCATGTAATCATTTTCAAGGAGGCCCATCCCTCCTTCAGAACGGGGAATATATAATCTTGGTATGCACTTATTTTTATAAATCATTTGGTGAGCATGAAGCATCCTTGTTTTCTTATCTAATCCATCCAACACATTTTGGGGCCAGTCAGTCACTTCAAAACTGTAAGTTAGGACAGGAAGAGCAAATTAGTTTGTAGCTTGGATTTTGTTCCTAGATGTCAACGCTGTTTCCAGAATTAATTTAAGTATGCTAAAGTATTCTTTACCAAGTTTTATTCACATTTGTTCATGTCTTATTGTTGCTCCTTCATCAGTTCCCAAATATTTACACACTCCTTCTTGCTCAAATAATTTTATATCCCATTCTTGTCCCAAACTGATGCTTTTCTGCTTTAAAGGTTGCTTTTACACATTTATCAAGACCAAATTACATTCTTATGTCATCTGAAAAAGTTTTGACAACTTGCAGTTGTGCATTGTTCCTCATCTGATGAGCTACGCAGTTTTAAATCATCGACAAAGAGAAGATGAGAAGTCTTTACACTTTGTTGTTTTCTAGGACCCCAATTATAGCCATGGCGTAAGCTATTAAGTAGACAACTTAATAGGTTAAGGGCAAGGCAGACTAGCAGCGGTGATGGAGAGTCACCTTGGGATATTCCCCTTTGAATTTTTATCCCTGGGATTATTCTGCCACTGTTTCATGGTCACTGTAATGTAGTCGTTCAGTGTAGGTTGTATATTATACATTTTTAAGCACTCTTTTTATCCATGAATGTGGGATACTATCAGTTGCTTTTTTATAGTCAATCCATGCCATACTTTGATTCTTCTCCTTTTTACAGTTCTCCACTAGGACTGTAACAACAAATGATCCTTTGTTCCATATGACTTTCTTTTATTGCCCTTTTGTTCTACTGCCATAATCAGATTTCTTCTAAGTGACGATACACTCTGTCAGGATCAATTCCCATGTATAGTTTATGTACATACATGTATATACATACAAATGTTTCAAGCACGGGTATTAAAGCCCTTCTAGCTTGCCAATATGCCAAACTACTTGTTCCCATAATAAATGTCCAGGCTGTTCTTAAAAATATCTAAACTAGTACTTGCTTTAATGTAATTTGGCACTCTGTTCCAGCTACTCTGTTAGAGAACCAATTAGTACACTTCTCATTCCGATAGAATCTTCTACATAGATTATCTGACGATTCTCTAGTACTTTTTGGTAACCCCAAACATTCCCAGAGGTATTTGTCCCTAAATGTCCTATATACCTGAATAAGATTTCATCTTAAGTACCTGTAAGAGACACTGTACAAGTTCAGATATTTTAGTCTTTCATAACTTAGATTTTCACATCCATGTATGCCCTTAGTATATCTCCGCTGTACTCTTTCCAGTTTATTCATGCTTGTTTTCCTATAGGGTTTTCATATTGTTATTCCATTACTCAAGTTTGTGTCTAATGAAACTAACAAACAATGACTTCATTATGTTTAATTTCTTGGACTTTATAAATCTTTTTATACAACCTATAGTTCTATAACTATCATTAGCCAATTGGTTGATATGATTAGCAAAACTCGTAGCTGAATCTGACCATATACTCAGGTCCTTAAATGAGTATATGGTTATCTGAATCTAACCATATACTCAGGTCCTTAAATGAGTCTACAGTTTCAATCACTGTGTGCTGTATTAAATATTCACCTTTCAGTTTTTCTCCCAAATCTCATATGCTTCGTTTTTGATGTATTTATCAACATGTTATTCTCCTGTGCCCAAATGGTCAATTTAGTCAAATTATTTTGCAGACACGCCTTATCTGTAACACTTCTAATCAGTTTACCCAATTTCAGGTCGTCCGCATATAGACTGTAGAACACCTCAGATGAAAAAGTAAGGTCTGAAAGATACAATCTAAACAAGTAAGGGCCTAGTACAGAGCCGTGTGGGACACCTTGACTGTAACCAAGGATTTCACCTATCCAGTTGGTGTGTGATACTTGCCATGTCCTAGTTGTAAGCCGTGCAGCTATCCATCTTATCAACCATACATCAATACCTAGTTGTACTAATTTATTGATCAGTGTTATGTGCATGACCCTGTCAAATGCTGAAGTTAAATCTATATAAATCATCGGAAGCCAAGTTATTGGTCTATAATTTTTAGGGTTGCTTGCAGGTTCTCTCAAGTAAGAGCATTGTTTTTCATGTTAGCCAGGTTGGTGTCTCTTCAGGGTGCACATATAAATAGTTCCTACTCATGACTAAATCTTCATGCAAAGATGTTAATACTTTTAATTAAAAGTTAGGTACTGCATCTGGGCCTGGGGTTTTCCAGTTAGTGGCTTTTCTTAATTTTGTTTCAGTCTCTCTGGCTGTTACTTCATCCCATTTCATATCCTGTTCCTTTAAATTTCTTATTCTTTCTTTTGCTTATTCTATCCATTTAGCATCTTTATATTCCACAGGATCTTCATAGATACTTCTCCAAAATGTATTTATACTTTTTTTGGCAGTCTTTCAGTTCCTTTTACCTTGTTTCCCAGTTCTCTGTAAAACTTTTAGGTTTCAGAGGGACTTTGCAGATTAAACCACAGATACTCTGAAAGAATTGCCCACAGGTGAAATTAGGACACAGTTGGAGACCTGGATGGAAACCATCGACACTCTGCATCACTGGCCATGCACTTGTTACATACTACAGCAGATGGAGAGCCACAGAAGCTAGTTCAGGCATTATGATATGCTGAGAGGCCTTGGCTATGCCTTATGAACTTTACGGAGCACTTCAAGGTGGCTTTCATTAAGCTTTGGATATTACTCATTCGAGCAAAAAGTTAAACTTATGCAATGTGAGCAATAGGGCAAGTTGCTCACAGCTTTTGGGGTTTAGTTTTCAGCCCCTCAAAGATCCTTTCAATGAAATCAAAAAGGTGCAAAAAAACAATCTCAACAGTCCCAACAGAGAAAGCAGTATGATAGATGATCTCATGGTAGATGGAGATCCTCTTCTAAATGCCACCCAAGATGCAAGAGTGGTCGACTCCAGCAAGGATTCAGGGGATCCTTTCATGGATTCCAGCAACGTGAATCCTGAAGGGTAGCCTGACTGTGTCTCTCTCTGTAGGCTGTCAGGAGATGGCTTTACTTACTTTTTTTATGTTGCTGTCTATCACGCAAGGCAAATGTCTCAGAGAAATAATATCCACAGGTTATTCAGTACCATTTTTAAAATTGCCCATGCAGTTGTCTTCCCATCTATCGTTTGTATTATCCCACCAGAGGAGAATAGCAATAGGGCATGTACAACCTTCTTAAAAAAAAACAAAGCCATCCAGGAGGTCCCATAAGACCAGAGAGGGTCCAGATTTTACTGTCTTTTCTCATTGATGCCCCAAAAGACACAGAACCTCAGACAGATTCTTGACCACAGTTGTGTGAGTCAATACATAGTCATTCTGGATGTTCATGGTGCAGTCTTTCCTATCATAATTACAAGCAGGGAATGGATGTGCTCTTTACTTCTTCAGGTTGCTTAGCTACATATAAAAATATCCAATCTTGTCCAGGAGATTCCTATACTTTCAGGTTGGTCCCAGCAATTGTGAATTCAGAGCCTCTGCCATTTGGCCTCACCACAGCCGAACTGCTTGTATACAAAATGCGTGGCTCCATTTGCAGCTTAAGTGCACTTAGTAAGGGAAAGAAACTTTCCTTACCTGAACAACTGGCTCACTGTGGCAGCCTGTGTGGAAAGACTCCTCACAGCAACGCAGTATTTGTTCCTTCTTTATTTATCCTTTAGGATCACGGCCAGTGTAGCAAAAGCTCATCTGGAATCCTCTGAATCCCTTATCTTAATCAGCTGCCATTTAGATACAGGAAGCAAAATTTCCCAGACAGAATATCTACAACTGCTCAAGCAGTCCTAGATCTTTCAAACAGTCTGACTTTGGTGGCAGCTGAAGTTTGTTTATTAGTTTATTTCCAGTTTGATGACCAGGGAAGTCCACTGGGCCATGCAGAGGCCATTTTCAGTGGAAGCCAGGGGAGAAAAGCTCCAAAAGCAGTTAACAGAAAACAACATAAGTATGGAATATACAGTATACAAAAGCTTGAATATACAATTTAAAATATAAATCTGTGTATATGTTTAAAAAAACAAATGTTCAAATATAAAGTCAAAAGTAATGCAGATAATGTAATTAAAAATCCAAGTCATAAAGTGTTAATACAAATTTAGTGTTTGTTCTAACAATAATGTTAGAGATCAGAGGTGATAGTAAATGATATTGAAGGGAGGTTTGAAAGAGACAGTGTAATTTAGGTGGGAAGGGAGCAAGAACAGTCCCAGTTTGAGGTAAGGCAAGACTGGAGGAGAGATTTGAAATGAGTGGTTATGAGTACAGCGGAGGGGGGAGGGATTCCATAGTTTAGCTAAGAAGTGTGATGGAAGTAATTGGCCAGAAGGGCGAAGGGGTTTTATAGATTTTAAGGAGGTTTTGGTTTTCAGATCTAAGAGTACGGCTGGGGAGGTAAGGGGTTAAGATAGATGAAAGAGAGGGACAAATGGAGGGTTGGAATATGAGTTTGTGAGTTGTGGTGATTTGTATGAATTTCAGGTACTTAGGAAACTTAAGGCAGTTTAGGGAGTGGAGCAAATGGCAGTGATGGGTGGAATATTTGGACCCTGTAGAAAATTTATAGACTATAGCAGGCTTCCATTTTTTTTAGGCTAAATTGGAGATGAGTAAGTAGAGGGGTACTGTACATAAGAGAGGGGAGCAGGTAGGAGGAGACTAGAGTACGTCTGGTAGAAGCGGTTAGATAGCGATTTTTGTCTATAAAGCAGACCTAGTTTTATATATATATATATATATATATAGTGGTGACTCTCAGTAGTTTGGTGTGACCTACAATATCGATTAGAGTGTTATTGTGGCTTTTTATTTTAAAGGAGCTTTTGTCTGTGATGAAATTTCTCAAAGGAGAGAATATCATGATTTTTGTTTTGTTAGCATTGAGAGCGAGATGGTTGTTTAGCATCCAAGTTTTGGTATTGGAGAAGGCTGTTTGGGTTTTTTGAAGGAGTTTGGAGGGAGAGTTTGCTGTACAGATGATTGTGGAATCATGAGCATACTGTGTCAGTGTAGCATTATCTATGGATTTGTGAAAGTTGTATGAAAATATTGAAAAGTAAGGGGCTGAGAATAGAGCCTTGGGGGACGCCGACTGGATTGTTGAGAAAGAATGAATTGGAAGTTTTCCATTTAGCAGCGTGTTGTCTGTTGGAGAGAGAGCTTGTAAAAAGGCTATGGAAGATGGAGATAAATTGAGGGAGGAAAGTTGAGATAAGAATAGAGGATGTGAGATGGTGTCAAAGGCTTTGAAGAAATCTAAGTAAAGGGTGGATACGACTTTTCCCGAGTCACGAGCACAATTAATGGTGTCCGGGAAGGACAGAAGAGCAGTGGTAGTGCTGTGGCCAGGCCTGAAAGCATGTGTTGGGGTAAGAAAATGATTGTGTGTTAGGTATGGCAAGAGTTGGTGATGAGTGCACTTTTTGAGGATTTTAGAAAGAGGTGAGAGAATAGCTATAGGACAGAAGTTAATAGTGTCTGCGTTATTGCTGCCTTTGTGGAGAGGGGTGACGACAGCTTTCTTCCAGAGTGAGGGGACATGGGCTTCTTGAATGGACCTGTTGATAAGAATGGGAAGGGCAATGCTGTCTGCAGCTACCTTAAGGAAGGCTGGAGGCAGATTATCGGGACCATAGGAGCAAGGCTTTAGTTTCAGGAGGAGTTCTTTTATGCTGCTGGTGGGGATTGGTTTAAGACTGAAAAGATGGAGCATTAGAGGGAAAATCAGTGGATGGGGGGACTAAGAGGGAGAGAAGATGGGGAAGTTTGTGCTCGGTTTGCAGTCAACAAAAAAGGTGTTGAAATTTGATGCAATTTCATGGTCTAGGGAGTTTGGGTTTAGGACATGGATTGTCTTTTCTACTAGGGTTTAGAAGGGAGGAAATGCAGTTCCAGACCTTTTCGGGGTTTGAGTTCTGTTGTGATTGGAGTTTGGAGTATTAAGTCTTGCACTGTCTTTAGTTATTAGTTTCTTCACTGGGTTGCAGAGTTGTTTGAATTCAATTAGAGTGTTTAACTTATTTTTTTTGGTATTGCTTCCAACATTTGTCTCTGAGGTGCCTTCGTTTTCTGGTTTCAATAAATAGCCAGGAAACAGTTTTGGCTTTAATTCTTTTTCTTCTAAGAGGGGCTAGTCTGTTTAATAAGTCTAGGAAGGTTTTGTTAAAGTAATTGGTTACACTGTCCAGAGGTAGAGTCTTTAAGGGGGCCCAATTCATTTTTTTCAGACAGTCTGAGAATGTCTGTGGACTGAAGTTGGTGAGATTACGAGTTTGACTGTGTTGTTGTAGTATTTGGACAGAAGAGGCATATCAGTGGGCATAGGCTGGTAGGTGGTCACTAAGGGGATCAGGTATAATTCTGCTGTTTCAGATTAGGTTGGGATAAGTTACTAAGATCCAATCTAGTGTAGTGCCAGAGGAGCTGTCTGTACTGGGTCTGGTAGTGTAGTTTATTAGCTGGGAGAAGTTAGAGATTTTGTTTGGCTCAGAGATTGTGAGGACTTGGTGGCTCAGTTGATGTTTACATCACCAAGGATGAATGTTTCCTTTTTGATGATGGAAGAGAACCATGAGAGAATGTCTTCATGGAGGGGATGCTATCACCAGGGGGAATGTAGATGGTTGCTATACATAAAGATTTATGTTTGTTGATTTTTAGGAAGGTTATGGATAGTTCAGTAGGACAGAATTTAGGAGTGGGGTTAGTGTATGGAATGACGGTTAGAGAAGTGGAATAAATTATGGCTACACCTCCTCCTTTCTTATTAGGTCTGTCATTCCATATGATTTGGTAGTCGGGGAAGAATTTCATTATCTCTGATATGAAGTTTGAGCCAGGTTTCTGAGGCAATTAATATGTCGGGATGGTTATGTGACGGCCAGCTGTGTAAGTTGGGTATTTTATTACAAATACTTTGGGTACTGATTGTAGCTAGGTGGATGGTTTTGGGTGAGGATGATTGTGGTGATGTAAAGGAGCAGATGTTGGTGGAGACAGTGAGACCCGGATTGGGATGGATGTCACCAGAAATAGAGAGAGAGACCAGATGTAAAAGATTGGTGATTAGGTTCAATGAGGGAGGTAAGTTAGGAGTGGAGTTCTCATGGTGTTGGGACTATGTCCACATCATTTCAGACTGTGCCTCATGCCAGACCCAACAGGAAGGTCCTATACTGGAGACTTAGATCACAGTAGAGTCAACCAAACCCAGTCCTTGCCATGTCCATACAACTTGATTTTCCAAAGTATGCTTCCAATGTCTACTGTGGTGGACAAATCCAAGCATTGTCTGAGTAGGAACCCTTTTTGTCCAAATTATTCCCATTTCCAGGAGTACTATGGGTATGTGCTTATTGAAGTGAGGGCCATTACGTTGGGGTGGTTTAAAGCTTGTGGAACCCACAAGAGGCCAAAAAACATATGTCTTTTGTAGACAAGAGCAGCTTTCCCTAGTGTTGCAGGCATTTCAGGACTTGCTTCTCCAAGGTGCACTATCCATTCACTCAGCCAACATAGCAGCGGTTTGGCACATGTAACCGGGAGAAATTTGATCCTACCCTAGTGCAGAAAAGTAATGAGAGTTTGGGAATTCAGCGTTACTTCCCATCTCTCATAACCATGTGTGTACTGGGGACTTGTCGTGTGATAGTGAACAGGTTGAGTAAGCAAATCTTGGTTGCACACAAATGGTTTTTCAGCAACTCAGTAGCACTCATGATTTTCCAAAGATGGGGACACCTGGTTGTGATCTCTTTGCTTCTCCATAAAGCACCAGATGCTACAGATTTTTCTTCATTGCCCACCAAGAGGGACAAGGCCATAAGAGATGCACTGTCCTGTGTTTGACCCCCATGTCTTCTGCAACAACTGGAAAGGCCATAGAAATACCTCACTAAAAGTATCACAGGCCTAAAGCAGATGCCCTATGCTGACATCTAAAAAAAATTTCAGCTATACTCTGTCTCATATCGCCTACTCAGAGGCGATCTCTGCTTAACATACAAGGCCATGTCAAACCAAGTGCTGTTGGACATGCTACACTTAAAGAAATCCCAATCCCTCAGAGCCACACGCTCCAGGGATCTAAACCTGGTCATCAGAATGAACAAAACATGCTGGAGGGATAGGTTCCTGACCCAGAGACCCCCCAGACTCTGGAATAGACTGCCCATACATGTCAAGCTGAACGCCTCTTTGGTCCTCTTCAAAAGGAACCTTGACGATTGGATGGGAGATAGGAAATTCACCCCGGGGATCACGTCAGTCATCCTGCTAGACAGGGGACCAGGGAAGTAAATATTCTGGGAAGAAATAGCCAGGGAATTGTTATGGCTAGGCTTGTATAGGCCCTAGAGCCGATAGCCTAGTACCAACCTATGAACCTATATGTATTTCCTCCATTTCTGCTTATAACCAGTTTAATCCAGAAAGTGCCCTAGCACTGAGGGCAGTCCTCCGAGTATTGCAGGTCATTGTCAGTATTTTGGTGCATCAGAGAGGCCATAAGAGAATGGCAGTGGGCCGTGTTTTTTACGGCATTTTCTTGTACCAATACTTACTTTTGGGGGGTGGATCAGCTGCATCGTAGACAGGCTCAGCTGATGTATTCTAATACCTAATGAATTGAGTCTCAATCCAGCAGTAAAGCAACAGATGTTTTGCTCCGGAGGCCAGTCTTACTGCAGTCTGTTTGCTTCTCCAGCCAATACCAAATGGTGCAGCTACTTTGCCCTCATTCTGCCATAGGTTCATTTACCAGAGGATATTCTGGTCTAGCAACAGCCTACTAGACATCTCAGGGCCTTTACTCCTTCATCCTGTAATTTAAGTTCCTGTAAAAAGTTTGTGTGCAAAGCCTCCATCATCCTCATAGCCCCTTCCTGGGCCAGGCAAATCTGGTTCTTCTTGCTACAGCCTCACGTCAAGAAGCACCCATGTCTTCTGGATCCACAGCAGGATTTTCTGTCCCACCTGTCTGGTGAGCCTCACCTGGCTATTCTCTCTCTAAAGTTAGACACATGATTTCTCCAATTCTGGTAATGACCACTGATGTTGTCTTTTCTGACAGAGTAACTCAGATTGTTGCATCTTGTCATGAGTCTACTTGTAGAATCTGCAAGAGCATTTCGAAAAGGTTTTCTAACTGCGCCTCTGACCCGGGTCTGTATCTGTCCTTCACCCCCTTATTTTATTTGTTTACATTTGTTTACCGGGAAATTCCAACTGGACGCAGGTCCTTTTTCAGCGGGTGCCCGGGGAGAAAAGCTCCACATCATGTACATGATAAATAGAGATACAAAGTTGCAGCAATAGTAAACAATGTTACAGGTTGTTGGCTTTAGTACAATAGCAAGATATTGATTATCAACAGTATATACAGAAAATGTTGCAAGTTAAGATAGTTTCTTGTTTATAATATTAGTAACAAAGTTGTTAGACAAGATTTTAAAGTATGTAGAGACAACTAGCTTATTCTGACTGTGGTTAGTAGTGGCGGTAGTATAGTTGGATTAAGAGTCTAGGTGGGGGAGTAAGGGTGGGGGTGTTAGTCTGGATTAGGCAGAATAACAGAAGGCTGTGTTCCCTCATTATGGAAAATATCCCGCATCATTCCCCTCCACCATCCTCTCCAATTACCGCCCCATTGCTATCCTCTCCCCTCTCTCCAAGATACTTGAAAAATGTATCAACACCCAGGTCTCCAACTACCTCCTAGCTAATATCTCCTCTCCAAAACCCAACATGGTTTCAGGCCATATCACAGCAATACCTCTGCTCTTCTCTACTGCAGTATTTCTAGATCTCTCAAAGGCCTTTGACATGGTATCTCATGAGCTGCTACTCTCTACTCTCCCCAACCTCTCCTTCTCACAATCAACACAATCACAATCAGCCTGCAACTGGTTCCAAAGCTATCTACACAGACGCCAGCAATTATTAATCTGGGATGGTAACCTATCACCTCGCCTCCCAGTTACTCTCGGAGTTCCCCAATGGTCTGTCCTTGGCCCTCTGCTATTCTCACTTTTCACTAACAACCTACATACTGCCACCACACAAGCGTCTTATACAGTACGCAGATGACTCTACTCTCATCTGCTCTGCCCCCATGCTACCAGAACTACAACAAATTGCAAAGGAATCAATCATTCTCTTCTGTAGAAATCTGGCTATCCAATGCTCAGCTCCTACCAAACCCAATTAAGACAAAACTTCTGTTCCAACCTTCCAAAGCCACCCAAAACACCCCCCACTTCAACATTATCGCCAAAGACAATACCATCATCTCTCCATCAGAACACACAGAATTACTCGGTGTGGAAATAAACTTAGATATGATGCACACACATCTCTCACAATAAAAAAGTTCACAAGAAACTTGGTGCATTATATCGAAGCCACCAATTCCTAACCAAGGTGGCTAGAGAATCTCCATAGCCAATTCCCAGCTAATCTCCACCCTACTGTATGCGTCCCCCATACTTACCAACCTTAGACAGACAAACCTACACAAGCTGGATGCTTGTTGCAACAAAATTGCTAAATTTGCCACTGGAACCTCCTACCACAGCCACCATTGTATTTCCCTTACAGAATTAAACTGGCTAGAACTCCCACAACTCCTTCACTTTAATCAACACACCCTCACTCATAAACTTATTAACCACCCACAAAACATCACTTCCCTTCAAACCCTTCTCCAACCCTATCACTCCACTAGGCCCCTAAGATCAAGCAACAAAAATCAACTCACTGTTATCAAACCCAAAAACTCAGCAGGAGAAGCCATGTTTTCATGTACCATATCTAAACTTTGGAAAAATCTTCCACCCTCTATAACTTCTCTACCTTCCAGCAGCCTTTCCAAGACTGTGCTCAAATTCCACTTAAATTTGCACTGGCTTTGTCCTTGCTCTAATCCAGACTAACACCCCCCCCCCCCCCCACACACACACACACACACACCTAGACTCTTAACTCAACTATACTACCGCCACTACTAACTGCAGTCAGAATAATCTAGTTATCTTTACATATTTATTTTATTTTATTTTACATTTGTTAACCAAGGGTGTCTGAGCAGAAAAGGCCATTTTTCAGCAGAAGCTCGAGGAGAAAAGCTCCACAAAGAAAAATTACAGACATTTAGTTATTTAGACATGATCAGTATACACACAAATTACAAGAGACATGTTTTTACAGTGGTATGCGGCACATAAACAGTTAGAGTGGAGAGAACAAACAAAAAAATATTAATTTTAAAAATAAAGGTAATTAATAGATTTGTGGTGTACAGCTGAAACTTGGAACATAGGTAGAATACATACATAGTACACAGGTACAGTACATACATTGCAGATTAGCCAGTGTTTGTGAGTAAGATTGAAAACTATTATCAAGTGCTGTAGACTTAGTATGTATATATATATATCAATATCTTGTTACTGTATTAAAGCCAATAACCAGTAATGTTGTTTACTATTGCTTCAACTTTGTATTTCTATTTATCATGTACATGATGTGGAGCTTTTCTCCCCGGGCATCTGCTGAAAAAGCACCTGTGTCCAATCGGAATTTCCCGGTAAACAAATGTAAATAGATAAAGTAAAATAAATAATTCTACCCAGGAAAACCAGTAGCTTGGGATCCTGTCCCATAAGTCAAAATGGGATGACACTGTATGTAACACTGGATCCTTGTGTTCCCTATTTCGACCCTTTGACAACCCACACACTTTCCTCCTACCATATTGTCACAGTTCTTTTCTCTTCTTTCAGTGAACCAAGTACCCCTGTCTTGCAGCCTGTCTGCTTGCTATTCAGAAGACACTTTTAATTATCGTACATGCATTTTTGCAACAAATTCTACTTGTTTGTATGAAATTTGTTCCTTCCTGTTTCTAAATATCCCACCTTCTTTTCTTTAATTTCCTTTATAATATCCAGAATTTTCTTTTATGTTGGTAATATATTTTGATTTCCAAAATAAAAGGTTTATATGGGCGGCACAGTGGCACAGTGGGTAGCATTGTCACCTCACAGCAAGAGGTTCCTCAGTTCGATTCTCAGCTGTAATGCCTTTTGTGTGGAATCTCCATCTCCTCCCTCTGTTCGTTCACGTGGGTTTCCTGTGGGTGCTGCGGTTTCCTTCAACATTCCAAAGACATGCAGTAGGTGGTAGGATCCCAACTTCATGTGCAAAAATGGGAAAAAGGGGGTTGTGGTTGGATGGACATTTTGATTTCCATTTTGTACTATTTTTTTTTTTTTGGCAGACAGTAACATTATATTTAGTAAGCCTTACTGTGTGTAGACAATTCAAATTTTGTATCTCAACTTAAATTTTATTTTTATTTTTATTTATTTGACATTTGTTAACCGGGTAAGTCCAACTGAGCCTGAAGCCCATTTTCAGTGGAGACCCGAGGAGAAAAGCTCCAGTGTAATACAAACAAATTGTAAATGTGCATTTGAGATTAACACTACATTAAGAAAAAAATAAACTGCTAATAAACATTAAGCAGAGAGGTCATGTACAAAATAGGCAGGAAATAACATTGAAAATTTGAGAGAAAGATTGTATGCAAATATACTTACAAATCAAATACCTATTGAAATATACCTGTTTACATAGGTTTTAGCTGCAAATAGAAACGTTAGCTTTTGAAATGATCTATATGACTTCTAATTGTGAGAAACAGAGTCATGAGAGTTATAACCATAAAAAATGAAGAAAGAAAGAAATTGAGTAAAAGGATAGAGAGAAGTGGGGCGGGGGGATTTGGGTAGGATCCTGGCATGAGCAGGACCATGTGTTTAATAGGGAATGTTATAGCTCTTTTTGAAACAATCTGTGTGGGATATTTCTTACATTGGAGGGGAGTTTGTTCCAGGCCTGGGACACTGAGTGTTTGTATAAGAGTTTGCCGATGTTTTTATTGAGCTTGTAAATATCTAGGAGAGATTCCTAGAAAGAGTAATTTCCTTAGTTTAATCATCTGTTCCCCCAATATTTCTGACAAAGTATAAGGATTTTTTTTTTAAATCTGCCAGATTGTTACATTCCCAAAAAAACATGTTCCCAATTACCTCCCTCTTCATCATTACATCTCCAGCAAGTCTACCTGAGGAAAAATCCTTTGAATTCTGCTCGTTATAAAAATATGTATGCAAACACGTTATGCAAAAATCCTAAAACTTTTGGACGTCTTGGCATACTTGGGAGTCTTGCACATTTCTTGCCATTGTTCCTTTTGTAAACTGACTTTGCAGTCTTTCTTCTCAGTCTTTTCTAATCTTCACTGATTATTATAGTTACGCAATATTTTATGTCCTCCTAGTTTTCACTTTTTTTAACATGAGCTTCTGTTCCAAACTCAACTTAAAACGCTACCAGAGCTGGTCTTTTTTAGTATTCTCCTATCCTTTTTTTGATGCTACGAAGTAAACCATGAGAAGTCAGGTAAGATCTCCTAATGGCTAGCTGGAATACCAAAGTGTCACCCTTCAACATCAGCTGGCTTTTCCTCCATGGCAAGCCTTTAAAAGAAGTATTAGCAACAAAGAAAATGGAGCAACCCTTTAAAGTAGTTACCCAGGAACCAAGGTGTAGAATGTCTTCATGAGTCTTGAAGACTCTGATACTATGATGGAATCAGCTGGTAAAACCATTGCACCAATGCCAAAACAGCTATTCGTTCCCCACTGGAGACAAACATTAGCTAGTGCCTTTTTCTGATTAACCAGGTCCCAACTTTGTATTTGCTACACTACAGTTGAAAGGCATTCTTTAGCCGGACTTTAAATTCACACACAATACATTTGTAGAGGAGGGTATTCCCACTGTATGTATGCAGAACTCAGGCCCTTTGACCTATATCCTCAAGGTCCATGCCCCTTGGCTTTTGGATTTGATTTCAGGGACATATGTTCCAACACTGTCTGCCCTGTTTTTTTTTTTTCAGTTACTGAAAATTTGCTGAGGAGTAAATTTGCTTCTTGCCAGATAATTAATGTTTCCCCTCCTCTATCAACTGAGATTTGAAGGCCAGAAGTGCTTAATCTGGTGAAAAGGAAGAAAGCTTCCTCACCTCAGCCAACATCAGACTCCCAGCATTAGAGTGGATGAAGTCAGTTAATTAATGTATTTCACATATGTGCTCTCCACTAGGATACAATATGGGTAGGAGTAGTCTGATGAAGTGTCCTTCAGAAAGACAGTTTTATGAGGTTGTAGTTCAAGTAGAGAGTCTGAAGAGCCTTCTGATACTCCAAGAAAAAAACAGTACAAGTCTAAACATGAACATGTAGTCTTGTGAGGTATGCACTGTGAGTCTCCTGAGAGACGTGGAGTGCTCATCTTCCTGTCTGTGTACTGCCTCATTGCCAGGATACTGGACAGGGCATGGCTGCTTCAGTGATAGCACCCTGGACAGCTCTGTGCCTGATACTGTGTGAAATTCCCAGGTAAATGAAATGAGTGAACATGTTTGTTCAGGAAGAGGCTTGATGGTTGGCAGGCAAAAAGTTAGGGGCTAAAAACTACTTAAGAAAAAAAAAAAAGACATTTACCAAATACAAAAGGGCTTCTAAATGACAGTGCTGTATATGTAAGCAGACTCTGCTGGCATACAGAGATAAAGCCATTACTATGACCAAGGTGTCCAGACTTTGACTGGTGGCTCAGGCACCTGTTGGAGCTGACAGAGGACGGGGAAGAATGACCAGCCTTAATCTTGCTCCCTTATCTTTGTTAAGAGGAGAAAAGTTGTTTGCTTCTGGGGACATTGTCTATAGTAGAATCTCTAGTGGAGACTGAGAATCAGACAGTGTCACAGGGCTCATTGATTTGATCACATTAGACGTGTGGCATGCCATTACACAGGCCAATTGCACAATAACCCCCCCTTGGATGCAAGCATGTGTGGAGAGTCAGAGTTTAAAAAAACACAGCATCAATGGTACCAGACAGTGTCCCGGGCTGCGTCCTACATGAGCTCCAAGAAGAGCTAAACCCAAACATAAAACTACTGTTCAATCTCAGCCTTACTACGGGATATGTACCCAAAGAGTGGCGTACAGCAACAGTGGTCCCTCTCCACAAAGGTGGTGCCTCAACGGATCCTGGAAACTATCACCCCATAAGCCTGACTAGCTTGGTCTGCAAAGCTATGGAAAGGATCATTATGGACCTCATAAGTAAAGATATTGGGGACCTACAGACACTGGATCCTACCCAGTTCGGTGTTAAGGGCAGATCCTGCCTCTTAAACCTGGTCGATTTCTTTGAAACAGTCACCAAGGCCATTGACGAGGGGAAGGTGGTCCACACAGCCTACCTGGACCTCGCAAAAGCCTTTGATACAATACCCCACTTGGGCATTATAGATGAGCTCACCAGCTTAAATATAAACCCCTATGTCACTAGATGGGTTGCAAACTGGCTCAAGGACAGAACCCACATGGTTAGATTTGCTGGAGCCATGTCAGACTCCAAACCAGTTAGAAGTGGCGTCCCACAAGGCTCAGTCCTGGGACCTCTCTTGTTCGGTATATATTTCTCGGAGGTACAGGTAACACGGAAGGACTGTGGCTGACCAAGTTCGCAGATGACTGCAAACTGGGCCCCATAGTAGACTCTCCAGCCGACACAAGCATCCTCCAAAAGGGCCTCATAGAAACGGACAACTGGTGCCAGAGCCATGGCCTCAAGCTAAACGCCAAAAAGTGTATAGTCATCCCCTTTGGCATAAACAAAGTGCCCACAAATTACCACATAGGTGGTAATCCATTAAGTACAGAAGAAGTAATTAGGGACCTGAGGACCCAAGTTGATAGCAGTCTCTCATTTGACAACCACATGGCCAAAGTGGTTAGAAAAACATTTTATATAGCCCACCTAATCATGAAGGGATTCACATCTAGATCAGGGGAGGTCATCGTGCCTCTTTACTCTTCCCTCATCAGGCCCATAATTGAGTACAATGCCCCTTTTGGGATGTACCTTACCAGACACCTGCAGCAACTGGAAAGACCCCAAAAGTACCTCACCAAGAGGATCAAAGGGCTAAAACAGATGCCATATGCTGCCCGGTTAAAGAAACTCCAGCTCTACTCAGTGGCATACCGCCTGCTCAGAGGCGATCTGTGCCTGACATATAAAGCCATGTCCAACCCAGAATTAATGGACATGCTGCACCTCAGAAAATCCAAATCCCATCGAGCTACGCTCAAGAGACTTGAACCTCAGCACTGAAATAAATAGGACATGCTGGAGGGACAGATTCATAACCCAGAGGCTCCCTTCACTCTGGAATAAAATCCCAGTCCAGGTTAGGCAGAGTCCCTCATTGACTCTCTTCAAGAGGAATCTTGATGAGTGGATGGGAGATCGTAGGTTTACCCCGGGTATCACTTCTGTGCCACTGTTAGACAGAGGCACAGTATACTAACCTCAAAAAAGGGCATAGCAAAATTAATTTAAAATGGGTGGCGAAAGCCAAACACACTCTGGCTAGGCTTATAAATGCCCTAAGGCAGATAGCCTAGTATGAACCTATGAAAGGAAAATCCCTGATCCTCCTTGTAGTGATGGAGCAGCATCGGTTTTCAGGCAGGGCATTTTTTTTTTCCAGTTTCAACTTTGCTGTGGTTTATCCTCAACACCCAGAGTATTTACCAGATGTTTAATTTGTGTTCACATGCTTCAGGAATGGAAATTTGTATTTTTTCACTCCTGGATTATTCTTTTCTCATATTTCAGTCCCAGAAACTGTTGTAACTGTATGCAAGTGTAACAGTTTCATTAATGCAATTTCTAAGCATCACTTTAAGTTATAAATAGTTCTGCGGTGGTGGTGCTGTGGTAGTGTTGTCGCCACACAGTTAGACGTTGCCCATTCGATTCTCAGTTAGAACGTCTTCTGTGTGGCGACATGCATGAATGGGCGTTCCTTCATTGAAGGTTGTGCGTTAGGCCCGGCAAGCCAGCACGTAAAACTCTACTGCCAATCATTAGCGAACCGGAGTTCCGCTGTGGCGACCCCTAACTGGGAAAAGCCGAAAGACACAAACAAACAAACTTTAAGTTATAAATAGTCATGTCCATCTCCTATTCGATCCTTAACATTCCAGGTAGCCATAATGAGCTCTGTACAGATGAAGGGCTTTCTGCCTTAGAAGAAGCAGACAAAAATCTATTCTTTAACATTTCTTTATGCAGGGTGTAGTGTATAAGGGCACTGTGCTACCTGCTTTCTTTCACTTTTAGTTTCTTGTGTAAGATGACCACAACAGTTGTGTGCAGAGCATCCAAAACCTAAGGAAACTCCAGTGAAAGTGGAATACTGCGAATGATTGCCAAAAGTAAACATTTTACTTTTGGCACTTATATGCATTATTCCATTTTCTTTGGGGTTTCCTTTGGTTGCAGACAACACTGCACACAGTTTAGTTTTTTTATAGTGTGCTTGGCAACTGATTTCTTTCTTTGGATTTCCTCTGCAAGATCCCATATGAGAAAGCCATAAGGGGCCCTTTAAGTATATGGAGTCAATCCATGGAATCCCTATAACTGATTTATTTCCTGCATTTAGTCAGAAAGAAGTTCAACTAGTGTAAAGATCAGTCCACTTTTCCAGAAGGTTGCCTTTAACTCATCCTGCAGTGTCTGAGCAGATTACAGTAGGTTAAATTGAGAGCGGGACACTTTTGGAAAGGTTTGTTCACATTAGCTGGAAAGAAGTGAGATGAATTAAGAACACTTACTATCTTTAAGACATTTTTCTGCTAGGTAACTTTCTGAGCAGTATGAACACTATTCCAGGGACACTGTTGTAACGGATATGGCACATAAGCAAACAAGCGAGAATGAAACCCTTTCTGCTCTAAGGAAATACTTCATATCTGGAAATTGGCTGTACAGCCCACTTTCCTGCTGTCAGCTGTATATTTCTTAGGCTGCAGAATCAGTTGGCAGACTCCTTCAACAGGCAGGCAAGTCATGCTTTCAAAAGGAAACTAGACCATTTGATATTTTAGTATAGGTAGTAGTCAAATGTGATAGCTGGATCTGTTTGCTATGCATCTGGACAGTTAGCTTCAGAAATTTTTGGTCTTATGTTCACCATGGTACTTTTTGGAGAGCAAGTACCTTTTTCCTTTCCATTGGCTCAAGGTCTGCTTGTATGCCCCCCCCCCCCCCCCCCCCACACACACACACACACACACTGTCACTCAGAATGTATTTGTGAAGGTAGAGCAAAGATAATTTAATTCTTATAGCTTCATCTTTGGTCTAGTTTGTGCATCGGGACATAATATTGCACCCCAATCTCAAATCTTGGAAGTCCAAAATATAATTGCCCATAGTGATTTATTTTTT
Organism: Protopterus annectens; assembly: GCF_019279795.1. Taxonomy (NCBI): domain Eukaryota; kingdom Metazoa; phylum Chordata; order Ceratodontiformes; family Protopteridae; genus Protopterus; species Protopterus annectens. The sequence continues at coordinate 152,036,241 of NC_056747.1, forward strand.
CACAGAAATGTGAAACAGCTTAGAAGTTGATAAAATGTACCTCAACATCTTAGTGCAAGAAATCTAGCAAAGCCTGACAAAATAGGGGGACAAAAACCCAAAAGTAAGATCAGATTTTCAATATTGCTCTTATAAACTTAGAAAATTGCTAAAGTAAAATGGTTTGTGTTGACATACATTTTCTAAAGGATTTATTTGCATTTGTTTGCTAGGATAGTCTACTGGGCCAAAGAGCCCATTTTCATTGGAGGCCCAGAGAGAAAAGCTCTACAGGTAGCAAGAAACAAAAAACATCCAATTGATACAATGACAAGTGCATAACATAACGCAAATACATTTGGAATTAGTACATTACTGGAGAATATAAAGCAATAGTAAGACATTAATTTATTTTTTGTTTTATTTATTTTACATGTGTTTACCGGGAAAGTCCGTCTGGACAAGTTGTCCTTTTTCACCAGAGGCCCTGGGAGAAGAGCTCCACATTAACAATAAACAGAAGTTAACACTGGTAGTATAATTGTGGTTATACAAAAAGACAAGCAAGTTATAGGCACAGATATATACCATATTTTATCATTACAGCACAACATTTTTCAGTGATATTGGATTACAGTGCAGAGTGTAGAAAAAAATCTTAAAATTAGAGTGTTTAGTATAACAGTGGTCTTCGACAAGATGTTGATGAAACACAATGTCAGGGTAGTAATACACATGTAGTAGATATTTTGAAGTAATCTAAACCAGGTGATGAGGGCTTGTTGGCTAAAGTATGTCATTCCTTATGTTGGGCTAGAGCAAGGGCATGTCCATGTTTTGTTTAAATCTTTTTTAATTGTGTAGTAATGGTGGTAATTTTTATGTTTAGGGGAGAGAATTACAAAGTTTAGCTATGCAGTTAGAATAGAGAGCTTCTCCAGCACTGTTGTTAGCTGTTGTAATATTTATTAGGAATTTGTTGTTGGAACGAAGGACACGATTGGCAGAGTGTGGTTCAAGGAGGATACGCAGGGCAGGAGTTTTGTCTGGTTAATAGAGCAATTGATGTGCCATGGACAGTTGGTTGTAGGCTATGAGGATGAGTAATTCTAACCAGGAGAGCTGTTCAAGAGCTGTGCAGTGGTGAGATCTAAAAGTAGATTCCTTGGCAAACTTTGCAATTTTATTGTAGCAGGTGTCTAGTTGCATACGTTTGATTTCTTAATGTTTGTGAGTATAGGTGATGCATAGAGGAGAGTAGAGACTAAGTGAGTTCTGGCTATGGTGGCTTTTGTGGTGTTTGTGAGGAATTTTTTGTCTATATAGTGATCCAATTTTTTATGTACTTTTTTATTGACTGGGCTCTGTGTATGTTGAATTTCATATTGCTATCTATGATTACTCGAGAAGTTTGGTAAGGGATACGGGGGGAATTATTGTATTGTTTGTTGATGTACTAAAGGAAGAGGGGGGGTCATTGGGTATTGGGTGACGAAGCACAAGCTTAGTCTTATTGGGATTAAGATCAAGTTGGGTGTTAGATAACCACGAGTCAGCCTCTAGGAATGACTACTGAGTGATGTGTTGTAGTTGTTGGAGTGTAGGAGCAGCACAAATTAGGGTAGAGTCGTCTGCATACTGGACCAGAGAAGCAAGTGAGGTAGCAGTATGTAGGTTGTTAGCAAAAAGGGTGAAGAGGAGTGGCCCTAGGGTGGAGTCCTGTGGTACTCCTAGAGTGACTGGCAGGAGAGGGTAGAGGTTCTATTGCCATTTAACTGATTGCTGTCTTCCAGCTAGGTAGTCCTGGAACCAAGTTATAGCAAGCAGTGTGGCTAAGATTAAGGTTGGAAAGAACTGTCAGAAGTTTATGAGAAACAGTATCAAAACCCTTAGATCAAGAAATATGGATGGCACTAGTGTGCCTTCTGTGTTAGTAAAGGCCATCAGAGCAGTGGTAGTGCTATGTTTTGGCTGAAAACCATGCTGAGCATTAGGCAGAAGATTGTTCGCTAGGAGAGCGAGTGCATCTCTGTAAGATTTTGGATGAGAGGATAGTATTGCAATAGGATGGTAGTTGGATAGTTCTGTTGAGTTATTGCCATAATGCAGTGGGATAATGTGTGATATTTTCCAAATGGTTGACAGTTTTTGTTCCGAGATAGATCGATTTAATGAGATTGGAGACAGGGTATGAGATGGCTTTGGCAGAGATTTTTAGGTATTCAGCAGATAGTTGATCTGCTGGTAGTGTTGTTGATTTAAGCTTTTAAAGTATTTTTATAGTATCTCTGGAGACCGGCTGGAAGAAGAAGGTATTCTTATCCTGAATAGTTTTTAAGTGTGGAGGAGTATGTGTAGAGCTGCTGTTCTTTTTAATGGCCAATATGTTTTCAGTGAAGTAATTGTTGAATTGTGTTTCGACAGTTTCTTTAGTGCTGTTGGTTGATGGTGCAGGTGTATTACCTTTCCCTGGTTGGATAATTTTTTATGGCAGACAAGAATTTTTGAGGATTATGTAGTTTAGTTTGGCTGGTGGTGTAGTGGTTAATCTTGTCCTGTCTGATAGTTTTTTGGCTTTGTTGCAAAGTTCTGTGGAAGTCTTTTTATTTATTGTAGTTTTATTGGTATTCCAATTATCCCAAGCTTTATCTCTTGTTATTGGTGTTCCGGTTATCCCACGCTTTATCTCTTGTTGATTGTTTATTGGAGTAAGTTTGTTACATGGCTATATACAACCAGGTGAAGAATTTTAAATTGAAATGATAAAATGACTTGATTCAACACAATGCGTACAATTTCTAACAGGTGAATTGAATTACAGAATGATACCTTTTTCTACATTGCATTAAAAAAAAAAATCTACCAGTGGTTAATACTGAGGCTTACACCTGGCCTTAGTATAGACAAACTCAGACAACGTAAAGAAGCAAGTCATTACACCTTGTATTAAGTATAATACATGTCCAGTATGAGTATATATGTTAGGTAGAGGCTGATTGTGATTTGAGGGAAGGAGACAAGATGCAGGTACAGTTCCAGTTGTTAGAAAGTTTTTTAGGGAGGTTTTGAAAGTGTCAGGATTTTTTGTAGTTGTAGTCAAAGGTAGGGAATTCCAGGACTTGGCTACAGAGCAAGAGTGTAGAAACTGTCCAGCAGACAGGATTGGTTTATGAATCAGCAAAATGTGCTAATTCCCTGATCTGAGAGCCCAATTTGGTTGGTAGGCACTGAAAATCTGGCTAAAGACAGGGGTAGTCTGATGGTTTAAAGACTATTTTGTGGGCTGTATTCAGTTGTAGGTAGGAGAGTAGTGAGGCAGTTCAAGCCAGTTGAGATAGTGAAGAGCAGTACATTGTTGGGTAAAATGGTGTTAGAGGCAAGTTTAGCAACTTTGTTGTAACAAGTTTCAAGTTTAGCTATTAGGGAAGATGAGAGATAAAGAAGTAGAGGTGCACCATAGAGTAGGGTAGGTAGTAGGTAAGTGGAAGCAAGAACTTGTCTAGTGGAGGAGCTAAGAAAGATTTTCCGTCTGTAGAGGATGCCGAGCTTTTGTTGGGTCTTGCTGATATTGTGGCATGTGTGTATGTTGAATTTCAGGTATTCGTCTATAAACACTCTTAGTTTGACTGCATAACGATTCAGTGACTGTGTTACTTAGAGTATAGTGAACTGGGCTTTAAGGGTGATGGACTTCTTAGGTGTGAAGAGCACGAGTTTAGTTTTGATAGGGTTGATGGAAAGGTGATTGCTATACATCCATGTTTCAGTAGTAGTGGGGGCTGACTGCGTTAGTTTTAGTTCAGTTATGGAATTAGAGGCACATATAGTTGTAGAGTCGTCAGCATGTTGAATATGTGAACCTTGATCTAGAGCGGAGTGGAAACTATTAATAAAAATGCTAAATAACATGGGTCCTAGTGTAGAACTTTGGGGAACTCCAGTAGGGTATTGAGATATGGGGAGTAGGAATCTTGCATTTGACAGCCTGTTTGTCTGTTAAATAACTAGAGCACCAGTTAACAGAGGAGAGAGAGAGACCAGTTTTAGAGAGTCGGTTTAGAAACCGGGAGTGAGAGACTGTATCAAAAGCTTTTGAAAGGCCCAGGAATAGAGAGGAGATAATTTTGCCTGAGCCACAGGCTCTGTTGATTGTGTCCATGAAGGCTATGAGAGCAGTTGTGGAGCTCTGGCCTGGTCTAAAGCCATGCTGTGTGGGAGATAGAATTTGTTTGTGAAGAAGAAAGTGTAGAATTTGAATGTAAATGCACTTTTTTAAGATCTTAGAGATTGGAGAGCGAATGGCAATAGGTCAGAAGTTTAAGATACCGGATACCAGAATTATTGCCTCCTTTATGAAGACAAAGAATATAAATTTTTTTCCAGATTTTAGGGACATAAATTTCTTGGCGAGATCTGTTTAGAAGAATTGCCAATAGGGTACGCAGTAGATACAGCAGCTAACTTTAAGAATTTTTTAAGTAGGTTGTCAGGAGCATTAGTGCACAGTTTGAACTTTAAGCAGCAGTCTTTTTACTTTGTTGTTTGGGATGGGTATAAAAGTGAATGTAGATGTGTAGTTGGTAGAGTGGAGGATATAGTGAAAGTGTGCTTTGGTACTTCAGAAGGAGTAGCAGGGTTTATGGGGTTATGAGATTGGGGAAAAGAAGCAGTAACGTGCTATAGCATTAATAAAGTGAGAATTAAAGAGGGTGGCTGTTTCTAGTTGAGCTTTGTCAGGATGAGGGCATGGGTTACTCTTTCTATCCCGATTTAGTAATGATGTTACAGAATTCCTTTGGATTTGACTCGTATTCATTGTGAAATTTCATATAGTGATTTTTCTTATCTTTGCTGACTAATCTTTTTACCTGGTTGCAAAGTTGTTTGAATTTCTGTAGATCAGGAGGATTTTTGTTAGCTAACCATTGTTTCCAGCTCTTGTCTCTGGATTTCATAATTTCTTGTAGCTTTAGTCTCCCATGGAGCATAATTCAGTTTGATTCATTTTAGTTGAAGAGCGAGGCTGTTAAGTATATTAAGTGTTGAATTGAACTGCTGAACTGCCTTATCTAGAGGGAGGGTTTTTAGCCTGCACCAGTTAATCTTTTGTAGGGTATCATTGAAGTTCATAGCATTGTATTTAGTTAGGTTCCTTATTAATTTGTACTGATGTGGCTTTTGAAATGCGGGGATAGTGTGGTGAGCAAAGGCAGGGAGATGGTTGCTAATGCAGTTTGGGAGAGTACTGGCTAAAGAAATTTTATTAGGGTCATTAACTGGAATTCAATCTAAGATGGAGCCACAGCCATTGTTTTTATTTGGTCTGGTTGAGAAAGTGATGAGCTGAGTGAAATTGAATAGATTAATATTTAAGGAGGGAGTGTTAGGGCAAAGATCTAGCCAGTTAAAATGTATGTCACCAAAGATAATGGTTTCATTACTGATATTGGAAATCCATGCGAGAATTTCTTCCAATGAGGGAATGTTGTTACCTGGTGGTGTATGCAGGACCATAATGCATATTTTTTTTACAGTTCATGTTGAGGAAGGAAATAAGAATTTTGGCAGTGGCAAATTGTGGTATAGGCTTGGTGTATGGTACTATATTATAGGAGGAGGGAAATAGTAGTGCAGCACACAAATTGTGGTATAGGCTTGGTGTATGGCACTATATTATAGGAGGAGGGAAATAGTAGTGCAGCACACAAATTGTGGTATAGGCTTGGTGTATGGTACTATATTATAGGAGGAGGGAAATAGTAGTGCAGCACACAAATTGTGGTATAGGCTTGGTGTATGGTACTATATTATAGGAGGAGGGAAATAGTAGTGCAGCACACAAATTGTGGTATAGGCTTGGTGTATGGTACTATATTATAGGAGGAGGGAAATAGTAGTGCAGCACGCCCACCCTTTTTGTGGAGTCTGTCAGATCTTATGGTAGCAAAACCAGGTGGGAGAAACTCGGACTCTTTAATATATAGTTTTAGCCAATTTTCAGTACCTGCAATGATGTCAGGTTGAGTATTGGTGACCCACTCGTGAAAGTGTGGGATTTTATTACAGAGGTTTTGTAAGTTTTTAGTGTGACCATATATAAGGATTTGTGGGAGTTGCTGATGCTGGGTTGAGTAGAGTTAAAGATGAAGGGGGGCCCAGGATTGGGGTGGATGTCTCCACATAAAGGTAAGATGGTTAGACTGAAGTAGTAATTATGAAAGTGGCATTTCCTAAATGTCTTTTTAAAGTAGGTTTGACGTTTGTGGTAGAAATGTGGTATTAAGATTTGGCTATGGTCCAGTGGGAGTATTTTTTTATTTTGTGTAGTAGTGAGGTTTTATTTGATTGAGGCTAGGAGATATGTCTGAGTTACTTGCTGACAGGTTAGCTAGGTTAGTTACTTGAGATGTGTTTTTTAAGGGTTTGGAGGGTAGTGAAGTGGGATTGAGTTGGGTATTGTAAGGAGAGGATGAGTGTAAAGAGTGAGAAAGGAGATGTGAGGATACCACATGAGTACAAGTAGAAGGAAAGTAATAGATGTAGGAAGGTAGTGTAATAGATGGAATAGGTGAGAGTGGATTGAGGAAAGGTACAGATACAGGCTGAAAGGTATAATAGCAGGGTAGTAGGATGGCATAACTACAAACTAATATGTATAACAGCAAGCTGGTAGAAGAGAATAGGGAAGAGACTTGAACTGGATAAGGTTAATATGAAGTTTAAGGTCAATCTGAAAAATCCGTTTATAGTGAGAGACTGTTTGAGATGGTTTGATGTAGTTTATTGTGTGATATTTGCAGAGTGAAATAGTGAGGGTTGTTCAGAAAAGGAGGATAATGTTTGGGGGAAGGGGAAGTTGGTTGAGCCAGTTATTTGGATTGTAAAGAGCAGTGGCAGAGGAGGAGGTGTAATTGGTAGGAGGGGATTATTTTGAATTAGCTTAGGTGCACTGGGGGTGGGTGGGATTTAGAGGTAAGGTAGGGGAGCAAATACAGCCCGAGTGGGAGTGGGTCAAACCACGAGGCAGTCCAGGCAGCAGAACAAGAAACTGTCAGCCAGCCGTGCACAGTACAGGTCAGTGCAGCAGTTATTACAAGCAGATTGCCACTAGAGTAATTAAACCGCAGGAGTTATACTAGTTGACCCCTGACTTGCACTTTCTTGCAATAAATTAATTAATTTTATTTTAATGTATTGTCTTTAGTCTCTCCTAAATTGATAGCAAAGTAAAGTAGAATCAAATTGTTTGTGGGTATGGGGGTGTGTGCCTACACTGTAGGGTCCGGGTTACTGTGCATACCACTTTTCAGTGTAAACCTGAGGAATTCCACTTACTGCTAACTTGCCTAGTTCACTGTGAACAGCATCACATTTACAGTAGCCCATTTAAAGGAGTGTTTAATAGTAGTCACGATCTTATTGAGAGGGGTTGGAGGTTCCAGGCATCCAATTCTGGTGGAGGATCGCTTGTACTGAAATGAGTAGGGAACTGTAAAAGAAAAATGATTTTAAGTTTAGAGAGAGGGATATGTCAAAATAGGTAGCAGCTAAGTAATTCAGTTATCAACATTTATTTGTTGATAGGAGAGGAGGAGACAGCATTGTAGGATATGTTTATATGCAAAACAACAGAAAGTGAAAATGCAACAGCATGTAGAAAAATACTAATAGAACAGGTAAAAAATCAGCTACGAAAGAAAGATTTGCAAACATGAGTAAGACCGGTACAATAAACATTTTAAACTTGGCGATACATCACCAGTTAAAAGCAGCAATCCACTACAAAGGAATATAAAGAATACTATAAACTGAGATAGAACAAGTTTGGGTAACAGACTTTCCACAAAAACGTATAAAAATGATCAATCAGAATGCAAGACTGGTAATTAATACTAGAGATGGTGGTAAAGTTAGAATGACACAATTCAGTTAAATAACAGTTCTGGAGTCAAAGCAATGCTGACTAATTTCAGTACACGTTTAGGTCACTTTAAAACCAGCAAATGCCTTAATGCATTAAATAATTAATTGTAGAGAGAAAACAGACAAAAACACAATGCTAAAAAAACTCAAGATTCATTGCATCATATTTAGTACAACTCTTTCAGCTTTCTGCCTTTACTTCCTTATCTCAGAACTTCGTTTCAGATAAATATAATGCAGATGTCCTTCAAGGATGCATCTGCAGTCCTAACAAATGGGTTGTCCTGCCTCAGGCAGCCCTTCGGTCGGCCCGATTCCAAAGTCTGGGTCTGGCCTCGGCTGATGTCGCACTTCACCCGACGTCATAGCTGCTGTTAATTGGGTATAAAGGCATCAGCCGACGCCATTTTCCTCAGTCTTTCTTGCCACGTGGCGCCCGAAGCAGAAGCTGTTCGCAAGTGCCGGTCGGTCAGAACCAGAGATTGCTACTACCGAAGACTTCTAAAAAGCTAAGTACCCCGTTGGGGACTCTTTCTTGCCTCAGCCGATGTCAGAAAAAGTGAATAACTGTTTAACTTGTGGGAAACAAATACCTCATAAAGATTTCCACTCTTACTGCCTACCTTGTTTAGGCCCAGACCACGACGTAGCAGCTTGTCTAGCCTGTACTTCCTTCAACCGACGGACATTTAGACGTCGGTCGGAGTTTGCAGAGGAGTTTTTCGGCTCCGCTTTTGCTTATAACATGCCGTCGGAGACTCCGACTTCACAATTAGCAAAAAAGCGTAAGGAAAAGGACTGACACTCGCGGTCCGCGGTTTCGGCCGAAACCGCGGTTAAGCCAACAGCGAGTGTCTCGGTTTCGGCTGAAACCGAGTCCACGGTTCTTCCTTCGGCCGAAAGCATGCCTCCTACAACCGAGGCCTCATCCAGCATGGCTGAATCTGCTACTGAAATTCCTCCTGCTCTTACAGTTTCTCAGGATTTATCAGATACTATCCCCTTAGATATATCTACTCCTGCACGTGGAGCTGCTAGGCCCCCTGCATCCATGTCAATTAAGGCTTTTGCCAGGGCTAAAGCAGCTAAATCAACAAAGACCGTGCCTGCTAAAACCCCCCTCTCACAGGCCTTGCTCTAGTACTCAAATGCTTAGTCTAGCAGAGGATCTCATTTCTTTGATCAGGGGATCCCAGCCTCACCCTGACAGGGCCTTTCACCCCCCTCCTGAGAAGAGGCCTAGAGCAGAGCCCCCTGAGCCACTTTCTACTGATTATTCCTCTGATGATTCAGACAATACAAATCCCCCAGAAGGCCCTTATTCTCCATATGAGGACTCAGATGCAGAAGAATCCATCCCTTCTGCCTCTCCTCCTGAGGAATTTTCTTTTGGGGAAACCTTGCATGCTATGAGAGAACAATTGTAGAGAGAAAACCGACAAAAACACAATGCTAAAAAAACTCAAGATTCATTGCATTATATTTAGTACAACTCTTTCAGCTTTCTGCCTTTACTTCCTTATCTCAGAACTTTGTTTCAGATAAATATAATGCAGTTATAAGCTAATGTAATACAAGTCACTCTGTTGCATTGAATAGGATGAAAAAATCCTTGTTTTAGCTCACTGCTGACTTAATGCAGGCAAACTATTTCGAATGTGATGACAGGTGATAACTTTGTTAAAAAAAAAAAAAAAAAGTAAAACTTGCGTGGGGAGCACACTAATCTTGGAACGCGAGATACATATACAACCTAGTAAATGTCTCTCTAAAAGCAGAGTACAACACAAATAACTGAGAAAATATAAATAAGAGATGGATTGTCTGTAGGATATAACTTTTATTACAAAAGAGCCTCCAGTTAGTGCTTTTGTCTCCTTATAATTCACTCAGAAACTTCTTCAGACTGAGGCAATAATACTTCATGTAACAGACAAATACACATTTACAACCCTCACATGATACTATCACATATCAATAAAAACAATGACAGCTACTAAAACCACATTTCAATGTTTTATCAAATACATCACAAATTCCCCTCTATTGTTTAGCCTTGGTGGGAAACATGTATTTAGCCTCACTTGCCAGCAATATTCTAGCCGGCCTAACTCTTCTTCTACATTTATAATATTACTATTTTTTAAAACTTCTAACACTAAACATTTAATTTTTATTCTACATTTTTCTCTCCATAATGTTTACTCATAGCATTTCTTACATCCCCACCAGTAATAGCATACTTATGTTCATAGATCCTTCTATATAGTTCCCTCTTTGTTTTTCCCACATAGAAAGATCTACTTTCGAGGCACGCTAATAAATAACTTTCTTGGAGAGAGGAATTTGTGATGTATTTGAGAAGGAAAAGGTTAAAACATTGAACTGTGGTTTTAATAGTGGTCATCGTTTTTATTGATATCATGTGATAGTATGTGAGGGTTGTAAATGTGTATTTGTGTTACATGAAGTATTATTGCCTTGGTCTGAAGAAGTCTCTGAGTGAATTGTAAGGAGACGAAAGCGCTAACTGGAGGCACTTTTGCAATCAAAGTTATTATATCCTACAGATACTGCATCTCTTATTTATACAATCTAGTAAATGCTTTTGAAAATGGCACCATTGTAGAACAGCAAACAAATAACCTTGGTACGGATGCTGAGAAGCGAGAGGGGCTGTTGTTAGCCTGCTGTGGACAGCAGAGGATATTGGGAAATGTAGTATATAAAGAAATATAAGCAAAATAGAACAAAGAAAGAAATAAGATACTGGAGGCTATTGAACCACAAGGCGGTCCAGGCAGCAGAAGTTTGAAACTCAAATGCGTGTCATTATTTATTGACTTTAGTTCTCACATCATCCAAGTGACTTGCCAGAAAACCACATATTTTATGAGGAACAGACCAAAAATATAGTACAAAAATCTGGACATGCTATGAGTATCTGGATAGTTGAGAGGTATGGATAAAACACCAACTGCCATGAAATTGTACATTCAAACAAATGGAAGAGATTTGAGCCTTGCACGTTCTCGAATAGTTTACATTCATTAAAATGTGTAATACAAAATTATAGGAATATTTTTATCATTCTCTTTGATTTCTGCTTAGCTTTATTCATCTATCAAAACACAGGATTCAACATTTTTTGTTTCTTTATTTCCCCTTGTTTAGGCCTTTCTAACAGATGTCTTGCAAGTAATACCACTAAGTAGGACATATGTTCTGTGGATTTCTTCTTCCTGTTGGTTTGTTTTAACGGGTTTATTCAGTTGACTTTAAATACCTTTCTCACAAAATCCTTAAGTCAAGGATTTCAAAGTTACAAGCCCTAATGTGCAAACTGTTTAATGAAAGCTCGTCACTAATAAGAAATTCCTTCTGCATGCCCAGAATAGTAACTGCTGTTACTTCTGTCATTTTCTTTAGCTTCCATTCTTTTATCCAAACTAGTAAAACAAAGTAAAACACCCCTCTACATAAGCTGGACATTTAGTGTCAAGTAAGGTGACTCTTCCTTTCTGTTTTGTTTCCTTCAAAAAATGGTTGGCCTGCATATCTCCAAATCTAATTTTGTCCAGATAGCAAGTTCCATTGTATTTCTTTTTTAGATATATAGATGAAACAGACCTATAGAAGGTTGTGTTGGAGTACATTGCACAATAGCAGCAGGTCTGTCTGCAACATATTTTATAAATGCATCTGTCATTTTACTAGTAGTCCCTAGACTGTAGTCCACGCTTTCACCAAGCACTGCATGTTTAAGACTCAGCCAAATGGTAGGACAGGGTTTGCCATAGCTACACTAAATAAGGTCAAGTAAATTGTTCACCTTCTAGGCTAACAAGGCACTGCTTGGAATGTTATCCAAATGCTATTTACCTTTACAGTGAACCTTTCCAAAGAATGTAGTATAGTTACACAAGGTGCTTAAAATAGCAGTAGGCCTTTGAGAAGTCATTGTAGTGGTGAAGCTTTCTCATCCTTAATTTTCTATTGGGTCTTTGTACACAGTTATAATAGTGAATTCTTGTGTTAGTATTAATAAGCCAACTGACTCTTCTTAGGGGAAAACCAAAGTGTGATTTATACTGACTAGGAGAAATTTGGCCTGGGCTTTGGGGAACCTCCTCTGCTCTTTTCGGTAGGTTTATAGACTAGCTGACCTTACAGGCCATTTTAATTCTAGGCAGTTTCCATTTTTGTGCTCAAAATAACCTATCCCATTCAGTTATAAACTGGTCTTACACACCCATGGTCAATAATTATGTATATTACCCCTAATGAAAATAACTAGGATCATACCATGCATAATTTTAGGGGACCCATACATGGGTTAAAGCATTTATGAGCTGCATCTGTCTATTAGTAGTACAGGGAGAAGTCCTGAGGTAAATTTTCTGTTTCCCATCCATAGATCTAATTGGCACTTGAAAGGGTCAGGGGTGAACTTTGTTTTATGTGGAGGGAGAGTCTGTTCCACAACAACAGCATCCCCTACGACATGTACCTGTCCCTCCAATCCATGACAGAGCCTTGATTTGGTGCATGTAGTTTCATGTTGTTTAGGCCTTGTAGTAAGGTATCTCTGTGAGCATTGTAGTTGTTGCATGTGTCTGGACAGATGCATGTCAAAGGGGGCAATTATATTCACTGACTGGTCTAATGAGGTGCTATGAGATCTTTTACATCCACCTTAGCTGTCATCATGTCAGACAGATGGGACCTCGGTTAATTATCTCATCCAAAGGGTGACACACACACTGAAGAGCAACACCCCCTTATGCTGTTACTACACTGTCAGTATTGGAAAATAAATCCAAGGATCTGTGTAGAAACAGAACCCAAAATTTTCTGAACTTCTAGAAAGAGTGTGTGTAACCTCTTGGGTCACTGACACGTATTACTAGGTTTATTTACTGTTACAGTTTTGCACATTTCCTGTTTGTCTGAGCAATAGGGGATTGTCTGACACAAACATTCTGTCCATTCAGTGGCTTTTGGGATCAAATAACAGAAGAGTGTATGCCATCTTGAGATTTATTTGGGACTCTGGCATCACCTACAGCAGTGCCTTTACATGTACAAAATCAGCAAAGATATTTGGAGAGATCAGAAACAGCTTTGGAAAACAGGCTGGATCAATGCATTTGAGAAAGTTAGTAAAAGTCCAGAATTAATGCTTTACCTGTTACAGTGCCTTTTCTCAAAGGTCTGCTGTTTGTAAGTATCTTGTACTGCTTTGCTTTACTTGCTGTCACATTGGTAGCAAAGAGGTTGATTGGATTATTATTAACAACTGTTCAGTTCTTGAACCTAATAAAATTGCTGAAGTAAAAATAAGTTTTTACATTGTTAAGGGATCCTCTGTTTAAAACGGTCATTAATTCTGTTACTACTACACAATTTGTCCATTGTTTTTTATTATTGTACATTTAGGTATGTGAATTCTAGTGTTTGAAAATGTATAAGAACTGTCAGGTTTATCCATTCTGCTTCTATAATGTATATTTTAATTATAACTGTCAGGTGAAGAACAGTGCAAAACAAAAACTAGTAAACAACCACAAAGCACTGTATCGAGGAGAAACCAAGCACCGGACAGCTCTAGGATACACAAACAGTTTATTTAATCCACATACAATGTTAAACGCTTGACGAAACACCGCTGTTTTTCGTCTATAAAACAGACTTCATCAGACAACAAGAATAACCATAACATATATATATATAAGCTTTTGAAATTCAAACCGTCCAATAAAATTGCATCTCATAAATATACAATTAGATTAAAGCATTCAAGATAATGACTAACTCTATGTTTAAAAATTTTTGTAAACAACAATCACCGACCTTACATTTTCAAAAGAGCACATTTGTTTTTAACTCCCAAGTGATATATGGATGCTATAATGTTGGTAATCGCCAACAAGACTGTAAACACACAAATGGCTAGATGCATAAATAAATAAATAAATAAATAGATGCGACCTCAAACGGGGAAACGAAAGGGTACATAACTTGATTCATCACAAAACTAATACAACACTCCCCTCCAGTGGACAAAAGACAAAATTACATGAAATTACATAAAAAATAAATCAAGATGAAACCTAATGAAACATATGTAATCAAAAATAAATACATGGCAATGAATAAAAACCTGATGGATCTGTAGTTAAATATGTTGTTATATATTATGTCTATCCTAAACCTGCAATGAGTGATAAATACAATAAATAAATATATTATATATCTAATAAATACTTCCATCAAATAAATGAATATAATATATAAAATGTAAATTTTGAAATGTAAAATGTTCCTAAAACATCTGAATCAACAACATTTACAACCATATATGGTTGAAACTTTAATAAAATATAAAATGTTAAAATGAAAAAAGACCATATAATGTAAATAAATCTACACTAGTTATAGTCTAGCGGCCCTCATCTTTAAAACCGGGAAAACATTTTCATTTAAACCTGGGAACCTGTTGGCTTCTAACACTATTTGCCAATACAGTTCCCGGTATTCAGTCTTAGTTTCCCATAAACCACCCCTCATGTGTTCTTTTGAAAATGTAAGGTCAGTGATTGTTGTTTACAAAAAGTTTTAAACATCGAGTTAGTCATTATCTTGAATGATTTAATCTAATTGAATATTTATGAGATGCAATTTTATTGGACGGTTTGAATTTCAAAAGCTTATATATATGTTAGGGTATGGTTATTCTTGTTGTCTGATGAAGTCTGTTTTATAGACGAAAAACACGGTGTTTCGTGAAGCGTTTAACATTGTATGTGGATTAAATAAACTGTTTGTGTATCCTAGAGCTGTCTGGTGCTTGGTTTCTCCTCGATACAGTGCTTTGTGGTTGCTTATTTTATAACTGTGGTACTTTGCAGATTAGTGTACTGATTTTCTAAAAACGTTTAGTAAATGTAATATTTTCATTTGGGAAGACAGAACAGTCTTTTCATGTTCTTTTCATGTAAGCACACGGAAACATCTTTGGAACTGAAGAAAGGCAGTAGCAGTGTAAATACCTTCTACAAACATACTTGTGAGTGTCAGCTGTGGTGGTGCAGCAGTTAGCGTTGCCGCCTCACAGGAAGAGACTCTCTGGTCCGATTCTCGGCTGGCGTGCCTTCTGTGTGAAGTTTGCATGTCCTCCCTGTGATGGACTGAACGTTAAAAGACATGCAGGTAGGTGCATGAGTGTGTGTGTGCCTTCTCTGAAGGTTGGCGCCGGGCTGGCAACTCAACACCGAAAAATTCACTGTCAATCATAAGCAGACCGGTGATCCACTGTGGCGACCCCTAACCGGGGAAAAAACAAAAGACATACTTGTGAGTGTCATTAGTGTCCCAAGTTTGCACATATTTGAAAACAAAGATTTTTCAAATCTGTTCATGACTGCTGCACTAGGTAGCAGATGGGTAAGAGCTTCACCTGGAGTGGGACTGTTAATAGTATTTTTTCCAAATGCAATTGTGGCCTAAATTTGATAGTTTGTTTTATAAAAAAATTTCAGTGTTCAAGCTGGGAGTTAGCCACTGTAATAACTTCATTTATCTGCTCCTATGGGAGAGTGAGTGTGTGTCCATTCCCTAAATGAGATTGATGTGCAGTTTGGCGGAGATGATCCTGTGTTATAACCTGAACTGTAAATTATAGGATTGTAGTGCTGGTTCTGACATTTTTGTTTCAAGAGTTTTTGTACAAGAATAACCATAAAAATAGGTTCATAACATTTTGTCTCATGGAATAAATACTGATTTGACATAAATGAATAGTAGACAGTAGTTTGCAGCACTGATTGCAAATGCTGTTTTACAAGTACGTATAAATTATTTTAGATATTTGTTAGATTTGTGTTATTCAAGTAGAAAATTATGCTTAGTCTATTACATAATCATATTGTCTCGCAGGAAATTTCTTTTGATAGTTATGGTATGCCAGGAGTTATAGTTATAGTTGCATAAGTACTAAATAGATGTTCTTCGTGTTTCACGGTTGCAGTCATCACATTTAGGTTATCTCTGCCAGGGTAGCCCTCGGCCGTCCCGAATACCAGAGGCTTAGTATTTCTGCGTCGGTTGCTGTCGTGTCAGGACTGACGTCAGGTCCTCAGTAGTATAAAGTAAGGCAGTTGACGCCATTACATCAGTCTTTCTTGCCAAGGAGCCTGAAGCAGAAGTAGTTTGCACGAGTTCCGATCGGCCGATACTCGAGTTTCGTCTTCTGAACTGAAGCTGAAGTCTTCTAAAAGCAAAGTACCCTGTTGGGGATCCTTTCTTCTTGTGCTAACTGATGTCAGAAAAAGTTAATAATAACTCGCCTGTGGAAAACAAATACCACACAGAGACTTTCATTCTTACTGCTTCACTTGCTTAGGCCCAGACCACGATGTGCCTTGATGTCGCTTTTGTGCTTTAATGCCAGAACTATATGTCGTCTGGCCCTTATTATAGATAGATATTTTCGCTTACAGTCCTCAAATTCCGATATGGCTTCGGTAAGCCATCCGACAGCAGATCTTCCAAAAAAGTAAGGATAAAGACAGAGATGGACCGCACAAGTCCAAACCTACCAACGACGCTTCCATTAAGCTAGTCGTCAGTTCTCCGGTCCTCAGTGAGGCACTTTCGCAGCCCCTGATGCCCGCTTCTATGGATTCGAAGGCTGCTACCGAGGTCCTTTCGGAGTCTGGTATGCTGCAAAACTCTTCTTCGACTAAGAATCCTGTGGTTGTCTCATCCTTGGATGGGTCCGGAGCCGCTGAGCAGGCACCAGCTTCTGAGGAAGTTCTTCGCACTACCGATTCTCTTCACAAACTGACCACTTCTTTCGCGTCTGCCGTTCTTTCAAAAACTATCGAGTTTCTACGGCTCAGGGTACGAACCACACCCAAGAAACTGACCCAATCTCAGGCACCTGCTTCCTTGCCTCAGTCTCAAATGCTTCAAATGGCGGAAGACCTTATCATGCTGATCAGGGGAAACCAAGCTACCCCTTCCAAAAGGAAAAGAGATCTGTCCCCTGTAGTTTTGTCTGAACAGGAGTCTGATGACTGATGCATCTGAATATGAAGACATGCAACCTCTCTATGCTTTTGAGGATTCTGATGCAGAGGAATCCATTCCTTCAGCCTCTCCACCCGAGGGCTATTCCTTTGGGGAAAACCTTGATACCTTAAGGGAGCATTTCCATTGGGAATGTCAGGACTACCCTCAGTCTAAAAAGAGACTCCGAGAATTCATGGATCTTTCACAGCACACACCCCTGGCCATTCCCCCAGTCCTGGATGTTGTGGATGATGTTTTTGTAGAATCCAGTTTGACTCCTGACACCCTCCCTCCTGCACCCAGAAAACCTGACCGGTATTACAAAGTTCCTGACTCTCACAAATTTCTTTTCAAAAACCCTACTGCTGACCCTGAGGTAATTTCTCAGGGGCCCAAAGGAATTAAACCAACCTCTGCTAAGAATCCCAGCCCCTGAAATAGGGATTCCCAAGCATTAGACATATGGGGTAAAAAGTATACACCTCTGCTACTCTTGCTATATTAGAGCACTAAATTGCCAGTTCCAAGTGCTAAAATTTCAGCAACATACCATGGAACTCCTCAAACAAAAAGTGTCTTCCTTTCCTGCTTGTGCAGAATCTAAAGAGTTACAAGAGTTAATGCATTCCGCAAGTCAAGTGACTAAGCATACCTTACACTGTGGTTTGACACCCTAGAAGCTTCTTGCATGGCAGCAGTCACCAGTTCTGTCCTTAGAAGACATGCATGGCTTAAGGAACAGCCCTTGCCAGACCATGTTAAATCTAAATTATTGGATGCACCCTTGCACAGAGACAACTTATTTGGCACTAAGGCAGAGGAGGTCTTAAAAAACATGGAAGAAAAAGCTAAATCAATGCAGACAGTTAAGGATTTCGTACAGGTCCAGCCACCATGGTTCAGCAGGCATTGCTCCTCCAAGCACTGGTCCTTTCCTGCTCCCACCAGGTCAGTTTAGCCTAGACTTTGGAGAAGCAGACCACCCAGACAACAGCCACAGGGAATGCAGAAATCAAAACAGTGGAATTCCTCCACTTCAAAACCAGGGAGTTCTAAGCCACCCCCTCATGGTAAGAACTCATAATGACTGTTCTCCCCCACCCCCTCCCTCTGCCCACCTACACTTACCCCTAGGGGGAAACTCTCCTTTCACACACGCACCTATGCCACCATTACCAACAACCGCTGGGTCCTCAATATAGTGTCTCATGGACACAAATTTTCTTTCCACACTCTTCCAACTCCAAAGGAGTTCCCAGATCTGCCTCCAAACCAGTGGGCAGAGGTGGAAAAGCAAGTTCTTTCCCTGCTGTCTATGAGGGCAATAGAGCATGTTCCAGGATTTCTACTCCAGACTATTTCTGATACCTAGAAAACAGGGCACCTGGTGCCCCATTCTCTATCTATACATTCTAAACACCTTCCTGGTGATATCAAAATTCAAAATGATAACCCTCCAGCAGCTGCTATCCATGTTCTCCAAAGATGATTGGCTAGACACCCTAGATCTAAAAGGGACCTACCTCCACATCCCTATCAGGGAATCATGCAGGAAATATCTACGTTTCAGGGCAGGATCCCTGCACTTTCAGTTCTCTGCACTTCCCTTTGGCTTATCTACTGCTCCCAGAGTTTTTAAAAAATGTCTGGCTCCCGCCATTGCCTTTTGCAGACAAAGGAATAGCCAAATGTACGCATATTTAGACGACTGCCTATTTCAGGGAGACAGTAAACAAAGCTGCTCAAGCACCTGGCCTTTGTAAAGTCCCTACTTACCTCCATAGGGTACACTATCAATGAAAAGAAATCCAAACTAGTACCCACACAAAGGATTATATTCCTGGGAGCAAGCCTGGACACAGCATCCCAGATGACATTCCTTACACCAGAAAAGCAAACTTACCTAACAGCCTACTTCTCTCAACTAGCCACCAGACCCCAGTTATCTGCAAGGAAAATCCTGCAAGCTCTGGGGTTCTTGGCATCTTGCATTCTACTCATGCCGTATGCCAGACTGCATACGAGGAAACTTCAGTGGTACCTAAAAAGCCTTTGGTGTCAACACTCTCAAGACATGGAAACTCTTATACCAATGATACCTTGCCAAAGGAAAGATTTTCTTTGGTGGGCAGCAGCATGCTTCCACAACAAGGGGACTACCTTTCGCACTACCCCACCACCACCCAGACCCTCACCACAGACGCATCAGACTATCCTGGGGTGCTCACTTGGACGGCAGGTGCATACAGGGCCAGTGGAGCCCACATCAAATCCATCTGCACATCAACCAGGAAGAGATGTTAGCTCTCTAGCATGCATTGACAGCTTTCAGGCCCCTACTCTCCCCAGGGGCTCTCCTGATCAAAACAGACAACACCACTATAATGTGGTATATCAACAAGCAGGGAGGGACTCACTCGTACTCTCTCTGCAGGCTGGCCATGACCCTTCGGCACACAACCTCTGCCATGTAACTCCAACTGTTAGCACAGTTCCTGCCAGGTTCTCTAAACTCTCTGGCAGACCACTTAAGCAGAAATCTTCTGGACCCACATGAGTGGCAGCTAGACAAAAGAACCCTCACCCTAATAACTCAGAAATGGGGCACCCTGAAGGTCTACCTCTTTGCTTCCCACAACAGCCATCAGCTCATCAAGTTCTGCACCAGAGAACATCACTGCATGGCTTAGAAAGTGGATGCCCTATCCTTCCCCTGGTTCAGTCTGTCAGTCTATGCATTTCATCCACTAACTCTCATCACCAGGGTACTGCTCAAAATAAGGGAGGAAAAAACAAGAACAATTCTTATTGCTCTAGACTGGCCTCGCCGGCACTGGTACCCACTGCTGTGCAGCCTGTCCCCACTGCCACCATGGCATCTCACTCAGACCCCAACCCTCTTGACCCAGAGAGAAGGAGAATTCCTGCATCCCCAGTTACAGACCCTCAATTTGGCAGCCTGGCTTATTCCCTGACCATTGATCAACCTGCCAATCTCAGTAAACAGGTTTTAGATGTTATACGCGTGGACAATCACCCTAGCACTAGAAAGTCTTATGATGACAAATGCAAAGAGGTTCTGCACCTGGACTCAGGCCAAGGCAGCCGATATGGCACAGCCTTCCCTACCTGTCATCTTGGATTACGTAGCTGACCTGCTACACAGTGGTCTCTCCTTTTCCTCTATTAAAATTCATGCCCCTGCTATCTCTGCTTATTTCCACACTGTGCAGCCCCTTTCTCACACCCTCTGATCAAACCATTCCTAAGCGGGGCTAGCAACTTGAGGCCACCCAGAAGAGCACCCACCACCGCTTGGGACCTATCTTTGTGTTGGAAAAGCTCACCCTGCCACCCTTTGAACCAGCATTTTCAGCAGAGCTAAAATTTCTCTCCTGGAAGACAGCTTTTCTTCTGGCCATCACTTCAGCCAGAATAGTTTCCGTGCTGCAAACATTTATGGCTGTGGGAGCCGTTCATCATCTTCCATGCTGACAGGGTTTCCCTCAGGACTAACCCATCCTTCATACCCAAAGTGGTGTCCAGTGTGGCTCTCAACCAATCCATTCATTTGCCCACCTTTTTTCCTAAACCAGAAAACGAGGGGGAAAGGGTCCTGCACTCTCTAGATGTGCACAGACAGCTCAGATTCTATCTAGACAGGACTAAACTATTCAGAAAGTATGATCAATTACTGGTTAGCTTTGCTGCAGGGGCAGAGAGCAAAGCCGTTTCCAAACAAACAATTCCCAAATGGATAGCACACTGCATCCATTTCTGTTGCAAGCAACACGGAAAACCTCCCCCTAAGGGGGTCAGGACTCACTCCACCAGAGCAGTCTCCACCTCTGTAGCTTTCCTCAGAGGAGTCCCCACCAGGGGCATCCTGGAGGCTGCCACCTGGACGTCTGTTCACACTGTGACCAAGCATTACCACCTGCCTATCTTCTCCAAATCCAGGGCAGCCTTTACTACTGCAGTCTTACAGGGCATCCTAGCCAGCCCCTAGTCTCCTTGATTGCCTCCACCCTTTTTCTCAGCTTTGGGAATCAACCCAAGTGTGATGACTGCAACAGTGAAACCTGAAGAACATACTACAGTTGTGTACACTTAACATAAATGTAGATGTTTGAGTGTATTCACTATTGCAGTCCTGGTTTCCCTCCCTCCATCTCCCTGTTTTTTTCTCTCTGTCTCTACTTACTAGGAACATCTTGATGTTCTTCATGTTCCACTGTTGCAGTCATTACATTTGGGTTATTTGCTTGCAGGTAGCCCTTAGTCGGCCTGATTATCAAAGTCTTGGGTCCTGCATCAGTTGCCGTCTTCCATGACGTCAGGTAGTCAGGGGTATAAAGCATGCAGCCGATGCCATTACATCAGTCTTTCTTGCTGTGCGGTGCCCGAAGCAGAAGCAGTTCGCAAGTGCCGGTCGGCCGACTCCTGAAATTTTCATTTTCGAGTTTCAAATCTGAAGTCTTCAACAAAGCTAAGTACCCTGTTGGGGGTTTCTTTTTCTTGCTCTAAACCAATGTCAGTAAAAGTTAACAATTGTGTTACTTGTGGAAAGCAAATAACTCATAAAGATTTTCATTCGTACTGCATTCCTTGCTTAGGCCCAGACCACGACGTCCCTCGCTGTCGGTTTTGTGCCTTATTCAATCCTCAAACTATTCGTCGTCTGTTCATTTTCGCATCCAACTATTTTGGTACTTGGTTCAATTATCCAGAAATGGCTTCGGTAAGCCACCCGACTACCAACATTCTGAAAAAACGCAAAGACAGAGACAGACAGCATAGGTCCAAAGCTGCCGACGACGCTTCCATTAAGCTAGTCGCTAGTTCGCCGGTACTCAGTGAGGTGCTTTCGCAGCCCCTGACACCTTCTACTTCAGATTCGCAGGCCTCTACTGAGACCCATTCGGAGTCCGGTATGTCGCAAGATGCTTCAACTATGGAACCTGCGAATGTCTCTACCTTGGATGGGTCCGCAGCTGCCTGTGCAGGCACCGGCTTCTGAGGGTGTATTCAGGCCTACTGATTTGCATATTAAACAGACACCATCTTCTTCTTCAAGGCCTAAAACTCGATCCACGCCTAGAAAACCGATGCCCAGACTGCTTGGGCAGGCCCCTATGCCTAAAAACCAAATGATAAGAATGGCTGAAGACCTCATTACTCTAATCAGGGAAAGCCACCCTTCTCTCTCTGAGACCTAGAACTGATTTTCCTTCTGATTCTTCTGATCAGGATTCTGAAATTTCTGTTTCTTCTAATGACCAGGATTTGCCCTTATCTACCTATGAGGATTCTGACGCAGAGGACTCCATTCCCTCTGCTTCCCCTCCAGAAGATTTCTCTTTTGGTGAAACTTTCCATACTCTTAGAGAGCATTTCCACTGGGAAAGCCAGGATTACGGCTTAAGGAATTTTTACTTCTACCTCAACACAGCCCTTTAGCTATCCCTCTTGTACTGGACATTGTAGATGATGCCTTCTTGGAATCTAGCCTGGCTCCAGCCACTTTACCTCCAGCTCCCAGGAAACCTGACTGGTATTACAGAGTACCTGACTCTCACAAGTTCTTCTTTAAGAATCCTACAGCAGATCCAGAGACCATTTCACAGGGACCCAAAGGCATTAAGGCTACTACTGCCAAAAATCCTTCCCACTCTGATAGAGATTCCAGGGTCCTGGACATATGGGGTAAGAAGGTATACACTTCTGCTACTTTGGCCATTATGACCTTAAACTGCCAGTTTCATATGTTAAAGTATCAGCAGCATATTATTGGATTACTTAAACAGAAAATTATGTTGATTCCTGACTGTGCTGAAAAAAAAGAATTACAGGATTTAATGCATTCTGCTGAACAAGTTGGTAAACATACTTTGCAATGTGGTTTTGATTCATTAGAGGCATCTTGCAGGGCTGCTGTCACTGGGTCTGTACTTAGAAGGCATGCTTGGTTTAAGGAGCAAACTTTACCAGATCATGTTAAAGCTAAATTACTGGATGCTCCCTTAAACCAAGACTGCCTGTTTGGCAACAAAGCCGAAGATGTACTTAAAAGATGGAGGAAAAAGCTAAATCTATGCAAACTGTTAAATATTTCCTGCAAGTACAGCCTCCCATATTTAGTAGGCACTGGCCTGCTAAGAATTGGTTCTTTCCTGTCTCTTCCAGGCCTTCTCAGTCCAAACCCAGGACGAGCAGACCACCCAGGTTTCAGTCTCAAGGTACTCACAGGCCTAAGCAGTGGGGGGCTCCCACTTCCAAAGCTGGAAAGTAGTAAGGCACCCCTCTATGGTAAACTGTCACAATGACTTAACCTTAATCCTTCCAAGCCCTGCTCAACTGACTGTTCCTTTAGGGGGAAAGATCGCCCTGCATGCAAAAAACTGGGAACTCATTACCCAAAACAAATGGGTTTTAAATATAGTTTCCCAAGGATACAGATGCCACGTCCACTCCTTGCCAACCCCAAACAGTTGGCCAGACCTATCCCCAAATCAGTGGGCAGAGGCTTAAAAGCAGGTTCTCTCTCTTCTAAGTATCAGGGCTATTCAGCCTGTCCCAGAAGAGGAATGGGGGCAAGGTTTTTGCTCAAGACTTTTCCTAGTACCCAGAAAAGATGATTCCTAGCGTCCTTTTTGGTAATCCCAAAATTCAAAATGCTAACTCTTCATCAGCTGCTTCCCATGCTAGGCAAAAATGTCTGGTTGGCAACATTGGATTTAAAGGAAGCTTACCTGCACATCCCAGTAAGGGAATCTTGCAGAAAATACCTACGCTTCAGAGCAGGCTACATGCAGTCTCAGTTCTCTGCACTGCACTTTGTGAATATCTTGGGTGCAGTAAATAAGACAAAGTGCCTAGCTCCAGTCATTGCATTCTGCAGGCAAAGAAATATTCAAATATACCCATACCTGGACAATTGTCTAATTCAGGCGGAAAGCCAGGACATACTGTTAAATCATCTGTCATTTGTAAAGAAACTACTAACTTCACTGGGGTACACCATAAACGAAAATAAGTCAAACCTAGTACCCTGCCAAAAAATTGTATTCCTGGGAGCAAGCTTGAATACAACTTCCCAGATGGCCTACCTCACTCCAGAGAAACAAGTTTATTTGACAGCCTACTTCAAACTACTGGCCACAAAGACCCAGCTGTCTGCAAGGAAAATACTGCAAGCCCTGGGGTTCATGGC
Source organism: Protopterus annectens (assembly GCF_019279795.1). Classification (NCBI taxonomy): domain Eukaryota; kingdom Metazoa; phylum Chordata; order Ceratodontiformes; family Protopteridae; genus Protopterus; species Protopterus annectens. Next base: position 152,060,431 of record NC_056747.1, read on the forward strand.
CTCTTGCATTCTACTAATTCCATATGCAAGACTGCATATGAGGAAACTACAATGGTATCTAAAAACCCTATGGTGTCCACATTCTCAGGACCTAGAGTCAATGATTCCTATCATTCCTTGTATAAAGACAGAGTTCCTTTGGTGGGCAGAGGCCTGCCATCACAACAAGGGACTGCCATTCACTCTACCCCCTGCCGCCCAAACCCTAATAACAGACGCAGCAGACTATGCATGGGGGGCTCACTTGGCAGGGCAGTAAAGACGGACAAACACCACTGTTATGTGATACATAAGCAGGGGAACCCACTCATACCCTCTCTGCAGACTAGCCATGGCTCTGTGGAACACAGCTTTGATCTACCAAGTGTACCTACAAGCTCAGTTCATGCCAGGCAAGCTAAATACACTGGCAGACGACCTAAGCAGAAATCTCATGGACCCACACGAGTGGAAACTGGAACCAAAGATATTCAACATTTTGAGAAACAAATGTGGGAGCCCAGAGATAGACCTGTTTGCCTCCCCTCAGAACTACCAATTGGACAAATTCTCCAGAAGGACTCCCCACAGACAAGCTTGGAAAGTGGATGCCCTGTCCTTCACCTGGTAAAACCTGTCAGTTTATGCTTTTTCCCCCTCTGCCTCTCCTCCAAAAGTTCTACTAAAGATCGAACAAGACAAACCAAGGACAATACTCATTGCACCAGACTAGCCATGCCAACACTGGTACCCCCTCTTGCGCAGTGTGTCACTGTGGGAACCATGGCACCTGCCTCAGACCCCTTCCCTGCTGTTCCAACAGGAGGGCCTGATTCTGCACCCCCAGCTTCAAACCCTGAACCTTGCTAATTACCTGAGCTCTCCATTACCATCCCTCAGTAAGCAAGTGTTGAATGTCATTCTGGAGGCAAGGAAGCCTAGTACTAGAAAATCCTATGCTGAAAAGTGGGAAAGATTCTGTTACTTGAGCCAAACTCAGGGGATGGGCACAACAGTGCCCAATTTATCGCATATTCTTCAATACTTAACTGAGATGCTTCACAAGAGCCTTTCATTTTCTTCCACTAAAATTCATGCCTCGGCCTTTTCAGCACATTATAATACGGAGCCACCCCTCTTCTCTCATCCACTGCTGAAGCAATCCCTCAGAGGGGCAAAACTTAAGACCACACAGGAGAGCCCCTACTCCAGCCTGGGACCTTAACTTTGTATTGGAAAAGCTCACTCTACCTCCCTTTGAGCCAGCTGCAACTGCAGAGTTGAAATTCCTTTCTTGGAAAACAGCCTTCCTTCTAGCCATCCCTTCAGCAAGAAGGGTGTCTGAACTACAGGCCCTCATGGCAGTGGAGCATTTCATCATCTTTCATGCGGACAGGGTGTCCCTCAGGACCAATCCTTCCTTTATGCCCAAGGTGGTATCCAGTGTGGCCGTTAATCAGTCCATTCATTTGCCAACCTTCTTTTCTAATCAACAGAACAAAGGGGAATGAATACTGCACTCCTTGGACGTGCACAGACAACTTAGATTTTACTTGGACAGGACTAAGCCTCTCAGGAAATCTGAACAGCTGATGGTTGCATTTGCTGCAGGGGCAGAGGGGAAGGCCATTTCAAAGCAAACCATTTCTAAGTGGATAGGCTAATGCATTCATTTCTGCTATAAGCACCGTGGTAAACCTACCCCACAGGGGCTAAGACCCAATTCCACCAGGGCTGCATCTATTTCTACAGCCTTTCTCAGAGGTGTTCCTACCAGGGACATCCTAGAAGCTGCTACCTGGAGTTTTGTAGTTCTGTACATACCTTCACCAAGCATTAACACTTGCCAATTTTTTCTAAATCCAGAGCTGGTTTTGCCATTGCAGTCTTGCAGTGCCTAATAGCTGGTCCTAATGCTATCTAATTGCCTCCTCCCTTCCTTAGCTTTGGGAATCTACCCAAATGTAATGACTGCAACAGTGAAATACGAAGAACATAGTACAGTTGTGTACACTTACCATAAATGTAGATGTTTGAGTGTATTCACTGTTGCAGTCCTGGTTACCCTCCCTCCAGCCCCCTGACTTCTATTGACTATACTGCTCTTTTTGTTTACTATACCTAAAGCTTTCTGGTGTGTTTGCTTTTTGTTGGAGGTGTAATCTTGTATACAGTTGCTTCCCATTAGGGGGGCACCTGACATCTGGGGAAAGAAAAACTGATGTAATGGCGTCAGCTGCATGCTTTATACCCCTGACTACCTGACGTCATGGAAGATGAGACAGCAACAGACACAGGACCCAAGACTTGGTTAATCAGGCCGACTGAGGGCTACCTGCAATCAGATAACCCAAATGTAATGACTGCAACAGTGAATACACTTGAACATCTACATTTATGGTAAGTGTATACAACTGTACTGTATTTACTTTCTGATGGTGGGGTTCTTCCACCATAACCTGGCTCCCACTTGGGGGGCTCCTGACCAGGCAAGAAAAACTGATGTAATGGCGGTGGCTGCCTTACTTTATAGCACTCACAACCTGACGTCAGTCCTGAAGTGATAACAACTGATGCAGAAATACTAAGCCTCTGGTATTCGGGCCAGCTGAGGGCTACCCTGGTAGGGATAACCCAAATGTAGTGACTGCAACGGTGAATACACTCTACCATCTACATTTATGGTAAGTGTACACAACTGTACTTTTTGAGTATCTGTTAGCTGACAACTGTTTTGATTGGTGCTGGCCACAAAGTTAAAACTGATACAAAACTGAAAAATAACTATAACATAGCTGGGTTGTTAATGTGTCTAAAATGTAGATGCATTAAACATTCACTGTTTATTTTTGAAAGAAATAACACTGTTTCTGTTTTCAACAGTTTACTGGAAGTGCTACAGCTGAAAATAATAAAATCAGGAAACCTAAGGATGAAGAAAATCATCATCAAAGGCATAGCCGAAAACAGTTAAGGCCATCCATGTTGTCTCCATTCAGTCCTCCTGTAAAAGTAAGTCAATAAAGCCATCCATGTTGGTTTCATTTATTTCTGTTAAATGTAACAGTATAAAGTAACATTGAAATTAAGCTGATGGAAAGAGACATACAAATCCATCTAATCTGCCCCAAAAAAGGCAGTGAGATGAACAGATCTGCGCACCACCATTATCCCCGTCCATTGAGAAGTCCTAAACTTTTTGAAAGTAGTCAGTTTTCTTTTATACTGCCACGTTTGTTAGTGTTATCCAGATATGACAGTATAAGTATTATGTCCCTTTAATGTACTGTTTTTTCCATCTCTAACACACTGCTCTTCATTTATTGTGTGATTTGGTCATTTATTTTTTTCTGTGATTGGTGTTTGTTCTTATTTCTCATCTGTCCTCTTTTACAGTGAGAAGAGTTGTAGCCGCCTTGCATGTGTCATTGTATGTTGTTCCCTTCATTCAGTTTTCCACCCTAATTATCCTCCTGTGTATTGTCTCCAGCACTGTCAAATTCTCCTGGTAAGAACTAAAGAGTTAGTCCAATTTCTGCCTTAAAAGTCCCTGATAAAGAATTTCCATCACTTTTCTTTCCCTGGCTTCCAGCCCTCTAGTTCTACAGCATTACATTTGGTTAGCTTTTGTCTCTACCCACTCACTCTGTACGTTATTGCTTTTGCTTTCTGTAATTATGTTCCTTTCCCAAAGTAAAGACACTTTTTTTTTTTTTACCAAATTAGATTTCTCTATGCACTCTAACTTCAGAAGTCCTTCTATATTCTCATGTTGCAGTATTCCAGCTCTTGGGTTTTCCTTTCTGACTACCCGAATGTCTGGCCAGTATACAAAAGATTGTAGTCACTGCTGGGTACATAGGACGTCTGACGTTGGCTAAGGGAATGTGGGCCATAAAAGTGACGTCTGCACATACTAGACATCAGAACTTCTCTGCTCCCAGTGAAACATTAGCTGTTCCTGCCGTATCGGCCTTCTGATCGAAAATGCTAAGGTAAGTACCCTGATGGGGATATTTTATTTATTTTGATCACTGTATTTGTGTGTGGGTTCATGTCATCCAAGAAGGGAAAGTGTAGGTACGGTCATCAGATCCCCCTTAAAGACACCCACGAGAATTGCCTTTTTTGTTTAGGGCCTACGCAGAACCTTAAGTTCTACTCCCATCTGCCAGGCCTTTGTTCCTAAAATGCTATGCAGCCATCTACACGAGTTAAACATTTATCTTGAGAATCTGCGCCTTAAGCGCTTGGCTTTAAGTATGGAGGGGCCGTCCGGTCAGCCGGTCAGGCCACCCTAGAAAAAGGCCAAGGTTGCTAGGCCTGAATCCATAGCTGCACTTCCTCCATCCGACATCTCTTCTGTGGCTGACGTCAGCCAGGAGGAATGATCGGTCACTGCCGATATAGGTACAGTGGGCACTGCTGCAGAAGTCGCAGAACCCAGAGTGGAAAGCATGTCCTCAGAGGTAATGCAGATGTCAGCTACCGACTGCGAGGTGGAACCTCGGCTTGTACCGGCCGCCCAGACGGATCCCTTCACTACTTCACAGATTACTGAATTTAGGTGTACCTTGGCTCAGACGCCTGCTAGGCCTTCCTTCAAACTGAAAGAGAAAAGAAAGCATGATGTTCATCGTGTTACACTGCTGCAGTCATTACACTTGGGTTATCCTGCCGTCAGGCGGTCCCGCAATCGGCCATTGTTCCAAGTCTTGGTCCGGCGTCGGTTGTTGTCACTTCTTCCCTGACGTCAGTGTGCCAGGGGTGTATAAGATGCATCCAACGCCATTTTCTTCAGTCTTTCTTGCCGCCCGGTGCCCGAAGCAGAAGCAGTTCGCAAGTGCCAGTCGGCCGACTCCTGAGATTTTTGAAGTCGAATTTCAGATCCAAAGTCTTCAATAAAGCTAAGTACCCCGTTGGGAAAACTTTTTTCTTGCCTCAGACCGATGTCAGAAAAAGTTAATAATTATATTTCTTGTGGGAAGCAAATACCTCATAAGGACTTCCACTCTTACTGTATTCCATGTCTAGGCCCTGATCACGACATCACTAGTTGTCGGTTTTGTGCTAGATTTAACAAACGCACTATAAAAAGACGTTTTGATTTTGCTTTGCACTACTTTGGCCGAAGGTTCAATTATACTATGCCGTCGGATCAACCGACGACCGCAATACTGAAAAAACGCAAAGACAAGGATAAAGACAGGCATCTGAGGTCCAAAACTGACGACAAAACCTCTTCTAGGCCAGTCGCCGGTTCTCAGTGAGGCGCTTTTGCAGCCCCTGACACCCGCTACCTCAGAGCCACAGGCCGCCTCCGACTCCCATATGGAGACAACTAGGCCTCTGGAAACTCAAGGTATTGGGCCTACAGAAACTAATCCCTCAGATGGGTCCGGAGCCGCTGAGCAGGCATCGGCTTCGGAGGGTGTTTTCAGACCTTCACAACTTACCATTAAAACAACAGCCAAGACAAAAGTACCATTAAAGACAAAGAAACAAGTACAGCATTCTCCTGGACAGTCCTCCATGCCTAAGAAACAGATGCTTAAAATGGCCGAAGACCTTATTACTCTAATCAAGGGTTCCCTTCTCCCTCCTGAGAAAAGGCCTAGGCAGGATACAGACTATGATTCCTCTGATCAGGTTTCCATTTCCTCTGATTCCTCTTCAGACCAGGGTTGCTCTCTACCCCCCTATGAGGACTCTAATGCTGAAGAATCTATCCCTTCAGCCTCTCCTCCTGAGGATTATTCCTTTGGGGAAACTTTACATACCATGAGGGGGCATTTCCATTGGGAAAGTCAGGATTACTCAGAATTCAAGAAAAGGCTCAGGGATTTCCTTTTATTGCCTCAGCACAGGCCCCTGGCTATTCTGCCTGTGCTAGACATTGTGGATGATGTGTTCTCTGAATCCAGCTCGTCTCCTGATTCTTTGCCCCCTGCACCAGCCAAGCCAGATAGGTATTATAGAGTCCCTGACTCTCACAAGTTTCTTTATAAAAACCCTTCTGCTGATCCAGAAACTATCTCCCAGGGTCCAAAAGGGGTTAAGGCTTCCATTGCAAAAAATCCAGTACCCTCTGACAGAGATTCCAGAGCTTTGGATAGATGGGGGAAGAAAGTATACACTTCTGCAACTTTAGCAGTAAGAGCTTTAAATTGCCAGTTTCACATGCTTAAGTAGCAACAATATTTAATGGCCCAGTTAAAACAGAAAATGCTTGCAAGCTCAGAAGCTCCTTATTGTAAAGAAATGCAGGATTTATTGCATGCAGTTGAACAGGTGGGAAAACATACTCTGCAATGTGGTTTTGATTCTTTAGAGGCCTCTTGTAGAGCCGCAGTTACAGGTCCTGTGATTCGAAGACATGCTTGGTTAAAAGAACAGAGTTTACCTGATCATGTTAAGGCAAAATTATTGGATTCAGCTTTACAGCATGATACATTGTTTGGTGTTAAGGCAGAAGAGGTGTTAAAGAAAATGGAGGATAAAGCTAAATCTATGCAAACAGTCAAGGATTTCTTACAGGTACAGCCACCTCGATTTAGCAGAAATTGGCCAACAAAGAATTGGTCCTTTCCAGTGTCAGACAGTCCACAGAGAGGCAGATACAGACGCCCAAGAGGCATATCTCAACCCCAAGGCTCAAACAGACAATGACAGTGGAGCACCTCAACCCCAAAAGGAGGTGAGGACAAGTCTCAACCGTACAGGAAACGGTCACAGTGACTTTCCTCTTTGTACGCCAAGCACTTCCCTTTTGGAAGCCCCCTTAGGGGGAAAACTAGCACTTTTTTCTCAAAACTGGCAAACAATCACCCAAGACAAATGGGTTCTGAATATTGTGTCTCAAGGTTACAGGTTCCAATTTCATACTTTACCAAGGCTAAAAGGAATGCCAGACCTGCCACAAAATCAATGTGCAGAGGCACAAAAACAAATTTCAGCCCTCATGGACATGAGAGCTGTTCAAAAAGTACCACAACAGGAACAAGGACAAGGATTTTACTCAAGACTCTTCCTGGTCCCCAGAAAGGACAAGGCCTGGAGGGGCCCATACTAGACCTTTCAATTCTAAATACTTACCTGGATATTCCGAAATTCAAAATGTTGACATTACAGCAACTTCTACCCATGCTGGGCAAGAAGGCTTGGTTTGTTACTCTGGACCTCAAAGAGGCATACCTGCATGTCCCTATCAGACAAAATTGCAGAAGATACCTCAGATTCAAAGCTGGTACAAGGCACTACCAATTCTCTGCACTGCCCTTTGGCTTATCTACTGTGCCCAGGGTATTCACAAAGGGCTTGGCACCAGTAATTGCATTTAGCAGACAAAAAGGAATTCAAATATACCCATACCTGGACGACTGCCTCATTCAAGCAGAGACAAAGGACATTCTTCTACAACATCTGGCGTTTGTAAAAAGGTTGCTAATTTCTCTAGGGTACACAGTAAATGAAAAGAAGTCAAAACTAGTGCCCTCACAACAGGTTATATTCCTGGGTGCCAGCTTAAATACAATGGCCCAGATGGCTTACCTCACGCCAGACAAACAAGTTCAACTAACTCAATATTTTCAGTTACTGGCAAAAAAGTCCCATCTCCCTGCAAGAAAAATTCTGCAGGCCCTGGGATTCATGGCATCCTGCATACTACTAATACCATATGCCAGACTGCATATGAGGAAATTACAATGGTACCTAAAAAGTGTTTGGACTCAACACTCTCACAGTTTAGAAGCAGCAATACCAATGATTCCCTGCCTACAACAGGAGTTTCTATGGTGGGCACAGGCATGTCACCTAAACAAGGGGCAGCCTTTTACCCTACCCACAGCCAGGCAGACTCTAACAACAGATGCTTCGGATTATGCCTGGGGAGCACACATGGCAGGAAAATGCATTCAGAGCAAGTGGACCACAGACCAGATGCATCTTCACATCAATCAAAAAGAGATGTTGGCTGTTCAAAATGCCCTAACAGTTTTTCAAGGACCTTCTGCATCCAGGACAGTTATTACTAAAGACAGACAACACCACAGTAATGTGGTACATAAACAAGAAAGGGGGCACTCATTCTTATCCCCTATGCAGGCAAGCCATGACCTTGTGGACCACAGCTCTTGCGCATCAAGTTCACCTGCAAGCACAATTCCTGCCAGGAAAGAAAAATACTCTGGCAGACGATCTAAGCAGAAATATCATGGACCCTCACGAATGGAAACTGAATCCACAAATCTTCAGCATGGTGATGCAAAAATGGGGATGCCCAGAAATAGATCTTTTTGCCTCCCCACTGAATTGCCAACTACAAAAATTCTGCACAAGGACTTATCATAAACAAGCATGGAAAGTGGATGCTCTTTTGTTCAGCTGGAAAAACCTAAAAGTTTATGCCTTCCCACCACTGCCTCTCCTTTCAAAGGTACTCCTAAAAGCCAGACAAGAAAAACCACAGATGATCCTGATTGCTCCAGACTGGCCACGTCAGCACTAGTACCCTACCTTAAGGAACTTCACTCAAATTCCACACCTTCTGACTCAACAAAACAATCAGATCCTGCACGGTCAGCTCAGAACCCTAAACCTGGCTGCATGGTGGATTCAATAGTCAAACAGGCAACACCTCTCTCTAAACCTGTTATGGATGTCATTTTGGGAGGCCAGGAGGCCTAGCACCAGGAAAGCTTATTCAGAAAAATCGAAGAGATTCTGCGCCTGGAACCAGGCTCAAAGCCTTGACCCTCTTGTTCCAAACATTCCTCAGATTTTACAATACTTAACTGAGATGCTGGACAGAGGCCTGTCCTTCTCATCAGTTAAGATCTACGCCTCTGCCATTTCAGCACATTACAACATGGATCCTCCTTTATTCTCTCATCCCTTGCTAAAGCAGTACCTCAGAGGGGCTAAAAACATAAGACCGCCCCGGAGAGCACCAACACTAACTTGGGACCTCTATTTCATTTTGGAAAAACTGACCCTGCCACTTTTTCAGCCAGCCAATACAGCCGATCTAAAATTTCTATCGTGGAAAACAGCTCTGCTCCTGGCAGTAACTTCAGCACGAAGAGTCTCAGAGCTACAGGCATTAATGGCAGTGGAACCTTTTATAATTTTTCATCAGGACAGGGTTTCTTTAAGGACAAACCCTACCTTTATGCCAAAGGTGGTATCTAGTGTGGCTCTTAACCAAACCATCCATTTGCCAACTTTTTATCCAAACCCCCAGAATAAAGGGGAGAAACTTCTGCATTCTTTGGACATACACAGGCAGCTACGCTTCTTGGACAAAACAAAAGCTTTCAGGAAAACTGAGCAACTGTTTGTAGCATATGCCGCAGGATCACAGGGCAAGGCCATCTCAAAGCAGACTATTTCCAAATGGATAAGACACTGTATTCGTTACTGCTACACACAGCATGGAAAATCAGTCCCAAATAACATTAGGCCACATTCCATCAGGGCAACAGCCACTTCAACAGCCTTTCTCAGAGGAGTACCTACCAAGGAAATTTTGGAGGCTGCAACTTGGAGTTCAGTGCACACCTTTACCAAGCATTACCACCTGCCTCTTTACTCTAAATCCAGAGTAGGATTTGCCACTGCAGTTCTGCAAGGCCTCATAGCCAATCCTAACTCTTTATAGACCAGCCACCCAACCTTAGCTTTGGGATTCTACCCAAGTGTAATGGCTGCAGCAGTGTAACACGATGAATATAGTACAGTTTTGTACCTACCATAAATGTAGATGTTCGAGTGTTCACTCTGCTGCAGTCCAGGTTACCCTCCCTCCATCCCCTCTGAACTAGCTGGACTTATCTATACCTTTCTATCCTATACAACCTTTGTGGTGTATTTGCTTGTAACTGAAGGTGTTGTTTTTATTTTATATGTATATTTTTATTAGCAGTATGTATTGGCTACCTACTTGGGGGCACCTGACATCTGGGGCAAGAAAAACTGAAGAAAATGGCGTCAGATGCATCTTGTATACCCCTGGCGCACTGACGTCAGGGAAGAAGCGACAGCAACCGACGCTGAACCAAGACTTTGGAACTCGGGCCGACTGTGGGACCGCCTGATGGCAGGATAACCCAAGTGTAATGACTGCAGCAGTGTGAGCACTCGAGCATCTACATTTATGGTAGGTACAAAACTGTACATGTTAAGTTGTCTATCTCGCCTTCATTCTTGTTGGATGGGTTCGGAGCCGACCTCGGCTCCGACTCGGCCACTTCTAAAAGCTCGAGAGTTGGTTCCACCGGCTCGAGGCTCCCTTATATCCCACAATGCTAGGCGGTATTACCTCAGATCTCATTTGCCGCTACAGCTATCGAGACGTGTTGCTTCACCGGCTTCAGGTCAGTGTAGGAAATAGTTTAAATAAGTTTATTAAAACCCTTTAAATTAGTCTTCCATTCAGTATCCCCTTACCTTAAAGGTTTTGTTATCCCTTTCTTTAGTTCTTAACCCTTTTTTACCTCAAGAACTTATATGTTCTTCCCTTAGGCCTTCGGGCCCTCCCATTCCCTTGGAGTGTGTGTGTTTGTGTAGGATCTTTATTATACTAAATAGCTAATTTATTTAGTTTAACTTTTTTGTTATTAGTGTATAGTGTAATCGGTGTGTTGTGTTTGTGAGTGGTTACACTTGTTCCTTGATATGTCCAAGGATTCAAAGGTCTCAGGCTTCAAGAAGTGTGACTCGTGCTGTCAGAAAATGTCTCTGACAGACGGTCACACTTCTTGTGTGCACTGCCTGGGACCTTTACACCTGCAGGACTCTTGTGCTGTATGCCATGGCTTCAGCCCTAGAGTCCTGCAGGAAAGGAAAAACAAGCTTATATTACGGGGCTTGTTAAAGCCTGAGGGTCCCCCGACTGCATCTTCGGGCAAACCCTCTAAGGCTTCTAGGTCTTCGGCTCCAGGTACTGAGTCGGCACCTAAGACTTCTAAGTCTACTCCTGCATCGGCTCCGGCTGGAGCCGATGAGACTCTATCTTCCACTTCGGTGGTTCCCTCGGCTCCGGCCGGAGCCGAGGTTTTGGAAATTGTTACGTCGGCTCCGATCAGGCTTTCGGAGCCGACATCTAGGAAGAGGTCAAGGTCACCGTCCCTCGGCTCCGTTCATTCGGCTCCAGCTTCTCCCCTGCTGTCTGAACGGAGCCATAGATCGCACTCCTCTAGGTCTTCGAGGCTTTCGGACCATGACCTTCAGAGGGTAGTGAGTCGACTTCTTAAGTCCGAGGCACTGGCCCAGATGCTTCAGAGCCCGACTCATCAGTCGATGCTCAACCCTATTTCTCAGAATATTCCTCCTCCAACTCCTTTGAGCTTGGAGCCGGGGCGCTGACCTGAGACTGTGATACCGTCGGAGCCGATACAATTGTCTTTGGCTCCGTCGTCGGCTCCGATTTCTTCCTTGGAAGAATCTCGGCGCCGGACTTCCCTCGTCGGCTCCGAGGGGGTGGGTGGCATCGGACCCTTGTCCGACCCCGCTCTCCCTCTCGGTGCTTCGGGCGCTGGTGAGTTCGGCTCCGACATCGGCCTCGGAGCCATCGCTGTCGGTGCCGAGGGAGGTTTTCAGCTTTTCGGAGCGGGGACCTCTGGCTCTGCCTGATAGAGGTGCGTTCGAGGTCATGCGGAGTGTGTTGGAACCTGGTTCATCTCCACAGTCGGCTCCGTCCGCCCCTCCCTCTTCGGTGCCTCAGGTTATGTCTACTCACTCCCTCATCCCAGACCGCAGAGAGCCAGCCCCTCAAGAATCCCCTGTGGGGATCTCATCCTCTTCCGAGGCCTCTCCTGAATTGGCAGGAGCCCCTAGGAAGAGAAAGTGTAAGAGGAAGCACATAGACTCACCTGAGTCTGTCACCTCTGACACAGATTTAGAGGATTCCGAGGGTTCCCCTTCTGAAGATGTCTCCTTTGCAGACATTCTAGAGATCCTGAAACAGAGGGGAAATTGGCCAGCCCTTAACCCTTCGGAGGATGAATCTGTGTATCTTGAGGCATTTGGCTCTCGCCCTTCCACCTCCTGGGTGTCCCCCCCCTTTGACCCCCTCATGCAGGTGGTAGCAAAAAAGGCTTGGACGGCTCCTGACTCAGTGGACCCTACCCCCAGGAGACCTTCAAAGTTTATCACAGCACCAGCAGATAAGCAATTTCTGACTAAGGGAGTTTCTGTGGATGCTATGGTGGTAGCTGCTGCCACTAAGAAGGAGCTAGCTGATCCTTCGGTGCCTGTCCATCCTCCTAACAAGGAATCTAGGTCTATGGACAGGTATGGGAAGCGGATGTTTTCGTCAGCGACCTTTGCTATGCGTTCGCTGAACTACCTCTGCCATTTCACTCTTCTTCAAAGAGACTTGATCAAGGAAGCAAGTGAGATGTTGAAGGACCCTACAGCTGCGGGTTTTCAGGACAAGATGAACGCTCAGCTGGCTACCCTAAACTCTATAGCTAACTCCTCCATGCGCCTCCTTTCATATGCGGCTGATGGAGCGAGCAGGGCTGCAGGGACAGGTGTGGCCTTACGCCGGCATGCCTGGATGCAGCTATGCAATTTTGCGGACCCCTTTAAAATGTCTTTCACTAATTCCCCGTTTGATGGATCATCCCTTTTTGGTCTTCAAGTGAAAGAAACCTTGACAAGGTGCGAGACAGATGGCAAAAACTCTTTCTGCCGTCGGAGTCCGTTTTTATACTCCTTCTAGACCTTATCCCAAAGGCCAGAAAAGTGGAAAGATGTGGTTCCGCAAACAATCTCAAGGGACTTTGCCTGACGCACAGAGTCGGTTCCCCTCTAGAGGCAGAGGGGGGAACAATAATGGTAGATGTCGCCCTAGGGGCAGGGGGGGTCCACAGAACCAGGGCAATCGAGAAACCTTTTCTGATAAGCCCTTCCAGCATCCCTGAGGTGTTGCCCGACTGTCCACCTTCGGAGGCAGTCGGGGGAAGATTATCACTGTACCCAGAAGCCTGGCGATCCCTAACTCAAGACAAGTGGGTACAGTCCATCATTTCCCAAGGCTATTCCAGTCGCTTCTTTCGCATTCCAAATCAATCAAAAAAATCCCTTCCAGATGTTCCACCCGCTCAAAGGGATCAAGCAGCATTGGAAATATCAAAGTTGCTTGCAAAAAGAGCCATTCAGCCAGTGCCAGCAGACCAGCAAGGATCCGAATCTACTCCAAGTTCTTTTTGGTTCCAAAGAAAACAGGGACTGGAGACCCATTTTGGATCTCAGTATCTTGAACAAGTCTGTCAAGAAAACAAGATTTCGGATGGTCACGCTACAATCCATCCTACCCTTATTGGGAAAGGAAAACTGGATGTGCTCTATAGACCTCCAGGATGCGTACTATCATATAAAAATGAACAGACGCTCCAGGAGATTCCTCCGCTTCAGGCTGGGAACCAGTCACTTTCAATTCAGAGCCCTGCCCTTTGGACTCACCACTGCCCCCCGGATGTTTACCAAATGCATGGCAGTGGTAGCTTCTCACCTGAGACGTCAAGGATTCCAGGTGTTTCCTTACTTAGACGACTGGCTCCTCACAGCTCCTACCAAGCATCTTCTTCTACTTGCCAGAGACTACACCTTTCGCATTTTTCAAAAGTTAGGTATCTCAATAAATTGCGAAAAGTCTGTTTTGTCGCCTTGTCGTGCTATTACCTTCATAGGCGCAAATCTAGACACAGTCAAACATGTCTGCGAGGCTCACAGACCAAAGAATAGCAGACATACACAAACTGGTTTCCCTTCTCTTCCACAGCAACAGAGTCAAAGTCAGATTAGTTCTAAAAGTACTAGGGATTATGGCAGCTGCTATCCCTCTACTTCTATTAGCCAGATTTCACATGAGAATCCTTCAATGGATGCTCTTCACACAATGGTCATACCAACATCTTCTGATGTCCCACACCATTGTGATTACGCAAGCATGCAAGAATCATCTTCTTTGGTGGATTTCTTCCCCCCATCTCTTCATAGGAAGACCCTTTGTCCTTCCCCCTCCGGTTGCTACTCTGACAACGGACGCCTCCCTGATCGGGTGGGGGGGGCATTATCAGGGCAGAACAGTCCAGGGCATTTGGCAACCAGTCGAACGCCACTTGCATATAAATGTTCTAGAGATGAGAGCAGTGCTTCTAGCGTTGCAAGCCCTTCAAGACTCTCTTCCCTTGGGAACGATAGCAATTCAGACGGACAACATGTCGTAGTGTGGTATATCAACAAACAAGGCGGAACCAGGTCCTACCCCCTATGTCGAGAAGCACTCAGACTGTGGCAATGGGTGATTTCTTCTCAGCGGTTTCTGATAGCAACGCACATCCCCGGGAAGTCCAATCTTATCGCGGACAAGTTGAGCAGAGCTATCCTCATGCCTCACGAGTGGTCTCTGAAAGATTCTATATTGGAAAGAATATTTCTCAAGTGGGGTCAGCCTTGCTGCGACCTTTTTGCTACTCCCAAAAACAGCAAGTGCAAAGATTATTTCACCCTTTTCCCCTTACCAGGCCAGCCCAGCAGAGACGCTCTAGTCCAAGTTTGGCCCCGGGGACTTCTGTATGCATTTCCTCCCTTCCCACTAATCTCTCAAGTGATACAGAAAGCTATCGCTCAGAAGGCCTCATTGATCCTCATTGCTCCTTACTGGCCTCGACAGGTTTGGTTCCCCTTTCTACATCAATTTCTGTTGGAGCAACCCTGGCATCTGGACCTAGTTCCAGATCTTTTGATCCATCAGTCGGGTCAGTTACATCGCTCCCTCCCCTCTCTGAACCTCACTGCTTGGTTCCTCCAGTTCCAACCTTAGCCAGGCTTCCTCAAATATCTCACTCTGTTCGAGATATTTTGATAGCTTCCCATAAATCTTCCACTTGGAAGATTTATCTTAGTAAGTGGAAACGTTTCGCCTATTGGGCTCAAGGAAGGGACATAGATCCTTTCACTGCTCCCATCCAAATAGTCCTTGATTTTCTAGCTGAACTTTTCCATGCAGGTTCATCTCCTTCTACTCTTAAAGTTCAATTGGCAGCTATGTCTAACTTTCATGTGGGCATCTCAGATTCTGCCATCATGTCTCACAAGCTATGCAAAGCTTTCTTGAAGGGAGTTTTTCTTCTTAGACCTCCTATAAGAAATCCTCCTCCCTCTTGGGACCTTAATTTAGTTCTCACATCTTTAATTCTTCCCCCTTTTGAACCTGCAGCTTCCTGTTCAATGAAATTGCTATCCTGGAAGACTCTCTTTCTGGTAGCCATTACTTCAGCTAGAAGGGTCTCAGAGCTTCATGCACTCAGCAGTCGACCACCGTATCTTTTGTTTCATAAGGATAGGATATCCTTACGGACCAATCCATCCTTTTTACCTAAAGTAGCCTCTGCGGCAAATCTAAATCAAAACATTGACCTCCTGTTTTTTCCTAACTTTTCTAATAGGTCTGAACAAAAATTGCATTGGCTAGATGTCCATCGTCAATTAAGGTATTATTTGGATAGGACCAAACAGATCAGAAAAACTGACCAGTTGTTTGTCTCTTATGCAGAAGGCAGAAAGGGCCTTTCAGTTTCGAAGGCATCACTTTCCAGATGGCTAACATCCCTGATTTCCTTTGTGTTTGAAATTAGACACCAAAAGTTGCCTAACAAACCAAAGGCCCATTCGACTAGAGCTTTGGCTACTTCTATAGCTTTCCAAGACAGGCTGCCTATTGATACCATTTGTGCAGCAGCTACATGGGCTACTCCTCACACTTTTATTTCTCATTATAAGTTGGATCTAGCTTCTAGACATAGAGCTAATTTTGGTTCCACTGTTCTCAAGAGTCTGTTCCGATAGGCCACTCGGGACAAGGTGCTAGGGACGCGGTCCCATCCAGCAAGAATGAAGGCGAGATAGACAACTTAACATATAGAAGTTATGTTCTTACCATAACGCTCCATGTTAGTTGTCTTCTTCACGCTTGCTTTCTTGCGTCCCACCCTCCTTCCCCCTAGCCTGGACAGACCTAGAGGAGTTTGATTGTGACCTCTCTTTCTTCCACCTCTATTGTATTTGTATATGCTATACTTTGCATATATCCCTTCATCAGGTTTCAGGTCACCTTCTTCCTCTCCTTTTATAGAGGTGGTGTTTCCTTTTCCAGAAGTTCTGGATTTATTATTGGCTGGGCCTAGCTTACAAACGAGATCTGAGGTAATACCGCCTAGCATTGTGGGATATAAGGGGAGCCTCGAGCCGGTGGAACCAACTCTCGAGCTTTTAGAAGTGGCCGAGTCGGAGCCGAGGTCGGCTCCGAACCCATCCAGCAAGAAAGAAGGCGAGAAGAAGACAACTAACATGGAACGTTATGGTAAGAACATAACTTCTATTTTTCTCCTACAGTAGAGACCCAGCCTGATTGGCAAGCTTTCTTTCAAAGCCTTTTTAATACCTTCATGGCTCTGAGGCCTACTACACCCTTAGCCTCCCCTGTGGCTCCTCTTGTGATGAGCCCTACACCTCAGTCCTTGGATACTTCCCAAGCAGAAGCTGAGGAATCCTCTGACTCTTGTCAGAGGATTCCTGTCTTATGTCTCCCAAATGCCATCTCCTTTTGGCTATGCCTCCCCTGAGGAGTAATCTGCAGAAACAGATTCCCCAGGTGAGGGTCTCACCTTTGAGGAGACCATTTCAGAGATGAGGGAACATTTCCAATGGAACTCCTCTGAAGTGACAGAAGTTCAGAAAAGGTACTTTGAACTTCTTGAGATGGACTTAACTGCCCCTTCAGCTATCCCCCCGTACTTCCGGTATTCATGGATGCTTTTAGTGTAGCAGCAGTTAATCTAGTCTATCAGCCTTCTGCTCCATGATGGCCTGATGGCTTCCTCAAGGACCCCGTAGAATCTAAATTCCTTGTTAAGTGCGTTGCAGCGGACCCTGACACTGAATCACTGTCAACTGATAAGGCATCTAAGCTCCTTCCATCCTCCTCACTTTTCCCCACAGACAGACAACAAGGCCATTGGGAAAAAGGTTTTCACCTTAACCACCTTTGCATTCAAGGCAATAAATTATCAAACCCACATGTCCAAATATGCTCTAGCCCTTTAAGGACAAGTCACAAAACTTTTGAGTGAAATCCCTGACTCTCTTACCAAGACCCAGGTATCCAGCCTTATATCTCTAACCTCTCAAGTCACAAGGCACTTCATTAAGTGCAGTTATGATGCAGCTGAAGCTTCTGCCAGGTCTGCTGCATCTACTTCTGTCCTGAGAAGATATTATTGGCTAAGGTTACAGCACCCACTTGATGACATTAGGGCAAAACTTTTGGATGTGCCTCTTGATAACTCTGCCCTTTTTGGGACAGAGGTGGCAGAGTTATTCAAAACTCTGCAACAAAAGGGGAAGGAGTTACAAGGCCTCTAACACCTTTTTGTTTCTCCTGTCCCCAAATTCTACTGGAACTACCCTTCAAAAACCCAATTCATAAGGAAACACTCTGCTCCTTCTCCTCTTTCCAGGGACACAAAGACTGCCAGGAGGCAGACAGTGCCCTCCAGGCCTCTCCAGACTCTTGCACGGAAGCCTCAATTTCACGACAGGGCAGGTAGCCTGAGATTACCTGGTATTCCTGAAACAACCTCTCGATACCATTCCCTTATCTGTAAGGCTCGCTTACTGTGTCTCTGCTTGGAAAAACTTCACCACAAATAGGTGGGTCCTTTTCCATCATAGAGATGGGTTATTTTATGACCTGGATCCACAACCCCTTCCTTGAGGGGCAGCCACCCAAAGAACAGCTTCCATTATTTCAGCCGGTTATAGACAGCCTTATTGCCCAGGGAACAATTCAGCCTAACCCTATGGCAGAAAAGGGAAAGGGTTTATATTCAAGACTCTTCCTAGTCCCAAGAAAAGATGGCCCCTGGAGAGCAATCCTAGATCTTTCCCACCTCAGTCTCTCTATGCATATGCCCACCTTTCGAATGTGATCCTCTTCCCCTTGATTTTCCCTCAGGGGTTCTTGGCTATCTTGGACGTCAAGGATACCTACCTACACATCCCCGTATGGCCTAACTACAGGAAGTACCCGTGGTTATCTGTGGCCTCCTTACATTTTCACTTGTGTGTTTTCCCCTTTGGACTTTGTACAGCATCAAGGGCCTTCACCAAGTGCTTAAGGCAGTACCTGCTCATTGTCCTTCAGGCAGGCCACAGACTTGACTGCCAAGACAGTACCTCAGATTTCTAAGCCATATAACATTGACCATTCCCATGTTGCCTTTGGCAAAGCTCCGTATGAGAAAGCTACAATGGTACCTAAGGTCTATTTAGACACAGCACTCTCATCCTCTGGAGTACAAAATCCCCTTCCTACCTTGCTTCAAGAAAGAGAGTCAGTGGTGGTTGGATCAAGTGAACTACAACCCAGGACTCACTTTTCAGGCTCCCTTGCCAGTGCAGGAGATTTACTTTGCTGCTTCTGATCTGGGCTGGGAGCAGCTATAGTTTCCCTAAGAGTCTAGGGCACTTGGCCCGACTCCATCAAACAGGAACATGTCAGTATCGGAGAGATGAGAGCAATTCTGTTGGCTCTAAAGGCCTTCCAACATACACTGAAGCAGGGCCCACTAAAATTGTTCACAGACAACACTACATTTCTGTGGTATGTGAACAAGCAGGGGGGAACAAAATCCTACTTGCTGTGCAGACTAGCTCTCCAAGTGTGAGAGCTTGCCACGAAACAGGGTGTCACCCTACAGGCAGTGTATAGCCCTTCAGAGCAGAATACTCGCACACTAAGTAGGTCCATGTCACAGTCTCACGAATGGATGCTCATCAGGGATGGTTTCTTGGACATAGTCCACAAATTGGGTACACTTTGGATAGATCTATTTGCCTCCCCTATGACCAGACAACTTCCATCCTTTTGCACCAAGCTGCCCAGTCCTCTGGCAAGGGCAACAGGTGCCTTCTCAATCTCTTGGAGAGGAATGTTTCTGTTCGCATTTCCCCCCTTCAGCAGGACAAACCAGAAATCTTGTTGGTGACTCCCTTTTGGCCAAGACAGCACTGCTTACCCCTCCTCCTGCATTTACCCAAGGGCAATCACCACAAGTTACCTCACAGAGTGGACCTTTTCACACAGCACAAACGGATCCCTAATCCAACCCCACCTACAATCTCTAAACCTTACCTTTTGGGTGATAGAATTCTGATCCCTTACAGACACTTCTACAATGAGGACATGCTCACAGTCCTGCAGGAGGCCAGGAAACCTAATACTAGGAGATCTTGTATGTCTAAATGGAAAAGATTCTCCATATGGTGTCTGCAAAGACAGTTGGGCCCTTTCCAGGGTGATGTCCCTTTGATACTGTCCTACCTGTGTGAACTCTGGCAGACAGGGTTGGCATACTTCTCTGTTAAAGCCCACCTTGCTGCTATTTCAGCTTGTCTGCCTCTGAATCCCCCTTTGGTTTCTTGATTGCCTGCAAAGTTGTTCATAAAGAAAGTGCTGCATCTCAGCCCCCCCCCAGGAAACCCATTCCACCACCCTGGGACCTGAATTCTATCCTGTCGAAGCTGACAGTTGCCCCCTTTGAACCAGCTTCTAAGGCCTGTCTTAAACACTGCACTTGGAAAACAGTACTCCTAGTAGCCTTAACATCATCTAGAAGAGTGTCAGAGTTACAGGCCCCCAAGGCCATCCTTCCTTTCCTCATCTTAAGACAGGGTAAGCCTTAGGACCAACCCGTCCTTCATGCCCAAGGTGGCCAATCAGCTATCCTTAAACTAAGCTGTTCACCTTCCTACCTTTTTCGCCCATCCTCAGAGTGGAAGTGAGAGTCTTACATTCCCTTAATGTGCATAGACAGCTTAGGTTTTACCTAGATAAGACCAAATCTATCAGAAAATCAGACCAGTTTGTATTCTTTCACCCCAGGGCCCTAGGGAAAGCAGTGGCAAAACAGAGAGTTTTGGCCTGGATTTCCAGAGCATTTTCATTCTGCTGTGCATACCATGGGAAATCTTTGGGGCCCAAAATTAAAATGCACTCTACTAGGGCTGTGGCTTCATCTGGAGCTTTCTTTAAAGGATTGCTACTGCCACCATTTTAGAGGCAGCTACATGGACCTCTGTCCACACTTTTGCCAAGCATTACAAAATGGACAATATTTCCAAATCCAGGGCTGGATACCATAACCATACAGTGGATGTAAAAAGTGTACAGACCCCTGTTAAAATACCATTTTTTTGTGATATAAAAAATGAGACCACAATAAATCATTTCAAAACTTTTCCCACCTTTAATGTGACCTATAACCTGTACAATTCAATTGAAAAACAAATCTGTTAGGAGAAAAATAAAAAAAAATAAAAAACATACAATAAGCTGGTTGCCTAAGTGTACAACACCCTTAAACTAATACTTTGTTGAAGCACCTTTTGATTTAATTACAGCATTCAGTTGTCTTGGGTAGGTGTCTGTCAGCATGGCACATCTTGATTCTGCAATATTTGCCCACTCTTCCTTGCAAAAGCTCTCCAAATTTGTCAAATTGCAAGGGCATCTCTTGTGCACAGCCCTCTTCAGGTCACCCCACAGATTTTCTATTGGATTTAGGTCTGGGCTCTGGCTAGGCCATTCCATAACTTTAATTACCTACCTAATGATCTCAGTTATTCACAGATTACCTTATGTTCTTTGCATCCCCCATTACCATTAAACAGTTGTAGGCAACCTCCAAATAATTGCAGACAAACTATCTGGATATGTTATAATTAACTTGCTCAAAGTGCAAAAATAAATAAAAAGATTAAAAAGAAATGCACACCCCCCCAAACGTAGCTATTTAACCTTGAAGCACTTGAGCTGCATTGTCCTTTAATTACATTGGTCTAACTCTTGGTTTCCTCTTTAAATACGTAAGCTGATTTCAACAGTGCAAAAGCAGAAATAAATGCAATCCCATATGGCTGCCACAAAATGTCCCATGACTATAACCTTGAAGGGGAGAAAGCGGGAGAGCACCAGTTGATGGAAATATTTTGCAACCACATTTAGAGTATTGGCTGCTCTACATTGTCTGTGCATCTAAGAAGAATCTCTGTAACCGCCAAGTAATATCTACAGAATGCATCTCTGTGACGTACAGTAATCTCCAGTAGGATTTGCCACTTCATCGTTCTGTTTCCAAGACAAAGCATCACATCTGAAGTTGTCTGTTTTCATGTTATCCTCAGTGGATGGGTTCAATTCCGATCCGTCTGAACTGACTATGCTGCTTGCTAAAGCTTATGGCAGCCAAAAACTCTAAAGCTTCCCCCTCTACCACAATGCAATTGATTCATTACCTCAGATCTTGTTTGCTGCTATAAGCTTCAGCCATTGTTTTTGTCTACTCTCAAGCATTCCAGATAAGTGTTTGTTCTTTAACCTTCTGTTTAGCATTCTCTTCCTGTTTTTAGTCAAATCTTGCCTTTCTATAGCTATTACAACCCTTTTTGCTGTTTAACTTCCTTTTGTTGTACTTGTGTACTTCTTAAGTACTATTGCTAGTACTTACCCTCTATCCTTTGGTAGTCCTCTTTTACCATTGTTGGTACCCCCCCCACCTCACTCACCTTTTTCATCTATAGTTATATTTAAAAAAATAAAAAAACACACTATTTTTTCTGTGTCTGTGTGTGTGTGTGTGTGTGTGTGTGTGTGTGTCTGTGTGTGTGTGTGTGTGTGTGTGTGTGTGTGTGTCAGTCCTTGCATGTGTGTGGACTGTGGCTTTTTCTGCCATTACTTTTTTATTAATGCACACAGAAGCAAAGAGAAAGAAAGAAACCCTGCTGGATTTAAAAGAGGTGCAAAATGTTCCCACGAGATCCCCTTTTCGGACCAGAACTTGCTTTGTGTTTTCTGTCTAGGACCCCTCCATTTACAAGCAGACTGCTCCATCTGTCATTCTTTTAGGCATCTGGCTGTGGTGGAGCATAAAAACAAATTGATTCTGAAGGGGCTGTTACCCTCATCCTTCAGTGAGGTCATCTTTGGGTCATCGTCCAAGTTTCCAGCTGAAAACAAATCAACATTTTCTAAGTCTGGCTTCCTCAGCCTCATCTTCTTAGACTTCAGAGGCAAAGAAACGGAATTCATCAGTGCTGATACCATTGTCTGCTCCACCAGTTAAAAATTCTAAGTTGCCTGTTCCACCGGAACCAACAACTCAGCCGACGGTACCTACAATTACTTCGGTACTGCCTTCAGGAATGACCATTCCTTTGACACCATCTTAATTGGTGCCAAATAAGGAATTTCTTACAGTGCCTAGGTCCATGTATTCCCCATCCATTGTCCCTTTCTCAGATAGGTTGCCTTCCCTTTTTGTGGACCATCCTCCTACTCCATCAAAATCCACCCATTCTTCCAGAAGTTGCACTTAAGAAGAGCTGGAAAGAGTGGTGAGAAAGATGCAAGGAATTACTGTTTCTTCTAGGCCTTCTACCCCAATGGTCAGGATCCTTCTACTTCCACCCCTCCAGCCACCTTTCCTCCTTTGACTTCTCAGGTAAGTTCAAAGCCCTCGGTTCCAAGTTGTCCAGCGCTGACTGTCTCGGTTCCAATGTTGTCTTCTTTGTCAGTGCTGATGGTGTCCCTGAGTTCTCTTACTTGCTCGGAACCGGAGACTTCCCAGAGCTGTACCTGTGCTGTCGTTTCCAAGTAGTTTGTCGACCCAAATTTTTTTGCAGTCATCTCTTCTCCACTGAGGCTCAGCTTGGCTCTGGCTTCTACCTCTGGAGGCATCTGCCCCATTCAGGGAGAGTCTGCAGTGCAGAGTTCTGCTTTTTCGAGCCCGGACTCCATTCCTGCCATGGGTGGCTTGGCTTTCGAGGCAGTGGAAAGGGCCTGTCTGTTCCAACCCCCTTGGGATAGTCTTCCAAGTCACTCTTTGTATCTGAGTCTCATCCACTCCATCCAGCTGAATAGCGGGTGTCAAGGCCTCAGGAACACCCACATTTGGGAACATCATCTTCCAGTACCTCCCCAGAGCATCCCACGGAGGAGGTTCATTAATGGAGAAAAGTGTAAGAGAACCAACATTGATTCCCCTGAAGAATCATGCACTTAGGACACAGATTTCGAGGAAGGCGACTGAGCCCAGTAGCCACCTCCTGATGATGTCTCATTTGGCTACATCCTGCAAGTCTTGAAAGAGAGAGGTTGTTGGCAGTCTAACAATCTTACATCAGAGGGATCTGTTTACCAGCAGGCTTATGGCACCCAACCATCTACCTCCTGGGTGACTCTACCCGCTGATGAGTTCATTGAATTGTTCTCTCAATAGGTGTGGAAGACCCCTGATTCTGCTGACCCAATACCCCAGAGACCAGACAAGAGCATAACTGCACCCTCAGACAAAGCCCTTCTGGACCAAAGGTTTATTAGCAGGTGCCATGGTCGTGGCAGCAGCCACCAAAAAGGAACTGACAGAGGAAAGTTCCTCTATTCATCCTCCTAATAAAGAGACTGGGACGATGGATAGGATAAGGAAGCGAGTGTATGCTTCATTGACCTTTTCCTTACTGTCTTTGAATTACCTGGCACATTTCACAAGGTTGCAGAGCGATCTGATTAAGGAACTTTTGGATACCCTCTCAGAAGCCTTTTCTGACAAGGTTCAGGACTCTTAACTTCTCAGTTGGCCACCTTGACTTTCATTTCTAACTCGTCCATGAGGCTCATTTCTCATGCAGCTGAAGGAATAACAAGAGTTCTCGGTTCAGGCATAACCTTAAGGAGATATGCCGGGATGCGTTTGTCTGACTTCGCGGAACCTTTCAGGTCTGTTTGTCAATGCTCCCCTTGACAGCACATCCTTATTAGGGCCCAGAATTAAAGATACGCTCACTAGGTTTGAAAAGGCCAGAAAGATGCTTTGTGCAGTGGGCATGCATTTTTCCATTCCTCAGAGGCCCTTTTCATGGAACCAGTGATCTGGTGGAAAAATGTGGTTCAAAAAGTCCTAAGGGTCCTTTCCTGACACAAGTAGTGACAGCTCCTTCAGGGGCAGATGGTGGGAGTTCCAACAGTAGACGCTACCCTTGGGGCAGAGTGGGGTCTGCGGAACCAAGGTTTCTGAGATTAGTTCTTTGGTAAATCTTTCCAGCGTTGCTGAAAGGATGCTCGGGTGTCCTCCTCTGGGGGCAGTCTGGGGATTGCTTTTTCCTGCACCAGAGAGCATGGCTACAGATGATGTCAGACAAATGGGTGCAGGGAATTATATCCAGAGGTTATATTATTCCCTTCTTACTAACCCCATCCTGTAATAAAAAATCCCAGATGTTCCACCCAATCACAGGGATCAAGCAGTGCTAGAAATAAGAAAGCTGCTGGAAAAGTGCGTTATCTAAGAGGTCCCCCAAACCAGATAAGATCCGGAATTTGCTCAAGTTTCTTTTTAATGCCAAAAGGCTGAACTGGAGACCAATTCTAAATCTCCGCAAACTTAACAAATTGGTTTGTCAGACCAAATTCAGGATGGTCATGGTTCAGTCCATTTTTACATTCTTGGAAAAGGATGACTGGATGAGCTCCATAGATTTCAAGGATGCATGCTATCACATAAAAATGCACAGGTGATCCAGGAGATTCTTGCATTTTTGGCTGGGAGCCAGTCACTACCAGTTCAGAGTATTGCCCTTTGGTCTCACCACAGCCCTCAGGGTGTTCCCCCAAATGCATGGATTCAGAGTGTTCCCATACCTAGCTGACTGGCTGCTCCCTGCCACAACCAGGCATCAATTCATGGAAGCCAGACAAAAGGTTCTTCAAATATGCTCCTCCTTGGAAATAACTGTCAGCTATGAAAAATGTCATCTAGACCCAACCCAAGTCCTAGAATTCATAGATGCTATTTTAAACGCAGAGGCCATTATAGGCTCTCTTCTCCACAAAGACTATGGACAATTCAGATACAAGTTGCGAGCATAATCAGCAAGAACAAAGTGCCAGGAAAACTAATCCTCTGAACATTGTGCTCCATGGCAGTATCATTAACTGTTGTACCCCTGGCCAGATACTATATGCAAATTCTTCAGTGGTATACATGACACAATGGTCGATCCTTACCCATCCCATGTCTACACCAATATCCATCACCAGCATTTGCAAGAAAGATTTAAAGTGGTGGACCCATTCGGAACAAATTCTGCAAGGATGGCCTTTTTCAACCCCTCAACTCAACCCTGTAGTGACCACGGATGCCTCCCTCCTGGGGTTGGGGGGTCATTGCAGTGGAAAGATGGTCCAAGGCACTTCGCCCCCAATAGAGGCCTCTTTACACATCAGTGTTCTAGAGATGAGGGCAGTGCTCTTAGCATTGGAAGTCCTTCAGGATGCTGTCCCCTCCGAAATGATTGGTATTCAAACAGACAACATATCATTAGACTGGTACGTCAACAAACAAGGCAGAACCAAGTCTTATCCCCTGTGTCAAGAAGCCCTCAGTATGTGGCAATGGGCTATCTCATCAGACTTCTTTCTTATAGTAAGGCACATTCCGGCAAATTCCAGTGTGATAGTGGACTGATTAAGCAGGTCCATTCTTCTACCTCGTGAGTAGTCCCTCAATCAGAGTGTGGCCGGGAGAATTTTTTGGTCAGGGGACCATCCTTGCTGCAGTCTATTTGCCTCTCCCCTGAATAACAAATGCAACAGCTATTTTGCCCTGACCCCCCCCCCCATGGGGAAAGACTTGTGGGGCACTCTTCTCCATGACTGGACCCCCCCCCAGTCTTCTTTCTGCCTTTCCACTAATATCTTTGATTCCCAAATTTCTTAAGAAAGAAATCTGGTTGAAGAGCAAAGTATCTTCATAGTGCCCTTTTGGCCTCGACAGATTTGGTTCCCCTTCCTTTAGCCTCACCTAAACAAATAACCTTGGATACTGGATCCAGTTCCAGATCTCCTGTCCCACCTCGACAAGGCATGGTCCATCCTGACATTCACAATCTCAAGCGGACAGCTTGGTATCTCTGCTTCCAGTAGTAGCCAGACAACCAATGCCCTTTTCCCTTGCTCGACACATTCTACTGTCATCTCATAAACCTTCCACTCGAAAGCTGTATTCTAGCAAATGGAAAAAATATAGTATATTGGGTCCTTCAAAATGTTATTGACCCCTTTTCAGCCCTAGTTTATGAAATCCTGAGATTCTTGGCTTTCCTTTTTAAGGTGGAGCCTCTGCCTCCACCTTTAAGGTTCAACTAGTAGCCATCTCCAACGTTTATATTTGTTTCAAATACTCCTCTGTGGCTTCTCACAAACTCTGCAAGTCCTTCTTAAGAGGTAAACTTCTGTTAAGACCTCCCTTCAAAGACCCTACTCCATCAAAGGATCTCAACCTGGTACTACAAGCAGTCACTCAACAAACGTTGAACCTGCCCACATTTGTAATATTAAGTTCTGCTCCTGGAAGGCTGTTGTAGGCTATTTGCCCATTTTCTTCCCCAGGTATTCTAACAAAGGAGAGTGTTGCCTACATTCCTCTGATGTGCACAGACAGTTGTGTTTCTACCGGCACAGGACAAAGAACTTCTGAAAATCAGACCAGCTTTTTATCTCCTTTTCACAAACCAAACTAGGTCAAGCTGTATTCAAAGTCACTTTAGCAAAATGGCTGTCTAACTGTATTTCTTTCATATACTCCAAATCTTGGATTACTTTTCCAAGAACCCCAAAGGCTCATTCAGTTAGGGCTGTAGCTACGTCAGCTGCGTTTCAGGCTGGAGCATCCATGCATGACATGCACAGCAGCAGTTTGGGCCAACCTTCACACTTTATCAGTCATTACAAATTGGATCTGGTCTCCAGGGGTAGAGCATCATTTGGCTCACTGGTGCTTAGAAATATCCTTCCTTAGTCCACCCAGGAAGTAAGGTAGCTGTGGACTCTGTCCCATCCTTTGGGGATAACATAAAATTGACAACTTTAGGTAAAGAAGTTATGTACTCACGATAACGTTCCATTTGAGTTGTCACTTTTCATGTATCCTCAACTCCCCACCCTCCTTCCCCCTACCAATTTCTTTTGGAAGAATGGGTGATTTGTACTGTATCTCAATCTGGCAATTATTTTTCTGATTCTGGCTGAACCAGACATTGTACCAGTTGGAATATAACATCTTTCTTCCTTTGCATTTTTTTTTTGTCAGCAAACTGGATCTGAGGTAATGAAACAGTTGCATTGTGGGTAGAGGGAGAAGCTTGAGAGTTTTTGATTGCCACGAGCATTAGCAAGTGGCAAAGTCTGTTCCAATGGATCAGAACTGAACCCATCCATTGAGGGTACATGCATATCAATAACTCAAATTAAATGTTATGGTGAGTATAGGACTTCTTTTTCATCGCTCCCCAAAAGAGCAAAGTTGCTGTTTGTGCAGGAAGTTGCATATCTTCATCTGCTTGCAACTGTGCAGAAAAACTTTGTGCAGTAACTGCACATATATTCTTATTCAGATTGCCAATTAAAAGTGCACCTTAACTGTAGTCTAAAGCCCTAAGATCAGCTTATTATCCACAGACTATGCATTCTCCATTCTAGGTTCCACAGCATTGGGTTGTTTTCCAAAACATTAAAAGCTGCCACTTGGTGAGGAATTCAGGAGAAATCTATTAGAATACTTGCAGTACAAACATTATGCTTATTATTTAGGCAGCACCCCTCACTACTTAAATATAACGCTGTGGGTCTCAGCAATCTTGCTGTTATCAAAGTCTCAGGTATTGGAATTTCTGATTCACTCCTCCTTCATTTTTTTGTGCAGACTCTGTCCTAGCTATCTGTCAGTCATCAGACTCTTCACCCATTTGTTCCCCAGCACAGAGCAAAAGTCAGCCAGGAAAGGCCTTCATCCAGACAGCAGTCGGGTGGTGTGAGGATTTCTCATTAGTTTCCCCATCCCTAATGAACTTATTCATTGAGGAATAGTCTGCAGTGGGATGACAGTGGAGAATTCACTTCTGCAAGGGACATTCCTGCCACACATTGATGCATGAGCAGTGAGCTTTCTGGTCTTCATCAGGAAGTTAGAATGCAGCACCATCCATTACACCCCAGAGTGCATTCAGCCACTCCCTTACCCTGAGAAAGGCAAGTGGGCCATGCCTCTTTACTCTGTCCCTTCCTACTTTGCTTTTCCAGTGTTGGGCCAGTTGTTGAGCCGCAATCACATGGGATAAAGTCAAGAATCCTTCCCCTGCATAATGGAGCCAGGTACCACTCAGTGTTATAACCCTTGTATGTTTGTAGTATATATTGTTGTTCATGTAATTATCATTCATTATCTTTCTTACCATTACAACTTTCAGCTTGGAGTTAATTTTCCACCCTTTAATGGACATAACTACTCGTATTAAATTGTACTGCATTGAGATGTAGTTACGATAATTAGTAATCACGCTTACCTTTGTCACTTTGAATAATCATTATAATCAACTTTTTTCCATTTTCTGCATGGGGTTGGGGTGTTGTGTCAACTGTCGCCATTTCTTTCTGTTTAGTGCCACTCTCCTGCCTTCTTCAACACTCATGCCTGACTGTCACAGGTTTTCTCTCACACAGTCCATCCACTTCTTTTCTGGATGCCCTTGTTTTCTCGTGCTTTTTCATGTCTATCCCAAATCTTCTTCACCAGATTGTCTTCTGCTTTTCTGCACATGTACCCACACCACAGTAGTCTGTTCTCTTTTACCTTTTCTGCAGTCGGAGCTACTCTGGCTCTTATGTCCTCATTTCTTCGTCTGCCCCACAGTATGCATTCTACCACCTTTCTCAAGCAGTTATCTCAATCACCTTTAGCTTCCTCAACTGCTCTGACTTTACTTCCAGGTTTCTATGTTACAGTAATACTGGTTGCACCATTGTTTTGTACACCGTACTTTTCAGTTTCTTTGGCATTTTTCTGTCATGTAGTATATCTGACACTCTCTGCCACTTGGATGTAGTCCCTAAGATTTTAGCTTTTACTTCCTCATTCAGACTTCCCTACTCCTCAGCCCCCCCCCCCACCTCCGGATACTTGAAGCTTTAACCTGCTCCACTGTTTTCCCTTTTGTCTCGTTTCTCAGCTGCCTCTGATCTCTGCTATTTGCTGCCACTATAGCTGTGTTATCTGTACTCAGTTTCATCCCATGTGGCTTCAGTTTTGTTTTCCATCGTCCTATCCTTTGTTGATGTTCTTGCTTAGAATCTGCCCGTGATGCCACATCGTATGCATATACCAACTTTATCTCTCCCCTGTGGCCTGTTTGCTGATGTAGTTCATCACAAATATCTACAGCAGTGGGCTTCAGAGCAACACCTTAATACACAACCCTCTGTAATATCTATTACTGTTTTACTTGAGTCATTGGGTCCTTGTACATACCCTGCACTAATTTTATCAATATTTCTGGGACTTTGAACCACTGCAGTACTGCCCAAATCAGCTTTCTTGGGACCTTGTCATATGCTTATTCCAAGTCTAGGAATGCTCAATTGTACTGTCATCTCACCTCTAGCTTTTTCTCAACAATCTGTCTCACTGCAAACACCAGGTCAATTCTACTGCATCCTGATCTGAATCCAAACCTCTCATCTTCCATCTTAATTTCTACTGTTTTGCATATTCATTTATCAGTCACCCACTCCAGAATTTTCATGCATTGTGACAGGAATTTGATACCTCTGTACTGCCCACAGTTGTGAATGTCCCCTTTGTTCCTGAACACTGACACTAGTATGCTTATTCTCCAGTCATCTGAGATGTGCCTTTCTCTCTACACTGCTATGAGTACCCTCAGGGGCCATTTCTCTCCTATTTCACCGAGTATCTTTATCATATCTGCTGTGACCTCATCTGAGCTTGCTGCTTTCCCTGACCTAATTTTCTTTAGTACTGTTCTTACTTCTTCTATGGTGGGCTCCTCCTCTTCCCTCATTGTAGGCTGCGTCTGGGGCAGTACAGCTTCTGTGGGGGTATTCTTCATTCAGTGGCTGCTGGAATTACTCCTTCCATCTGCCTTTCATGTCCTGGGGACTGGTGGGCAGGTTGTTGCTGGCATCCCTTATGAAGGATGTCTGACTATCTTCTTTATATTTCTGTTTTTGCCTTGAAACTTTACATAGCTACTTTGTGCCATCCACTGAGTCACTTTCCAGAAGCTGGTAGAGTGCCTCTGATGCCTTGTTCTTTGCAATTGCAAACCCTTTCTTAGCTTCTTTGTTAGCCAACCAGTATTCCTTTCTAGCCTGGTCCGACTTTTCTATCTTACACTTTTTCCTGCATGCCTTCTTTGTTTTGATGACTTCCTAGATTTCTGCGTTTCACCACCAGCTTTCCTTATGTACCTTACCTTGCTCGGCCACATATCTGTTATGTAGTCCTCACACTTGCTATTTTTGAGGTGCTGCCATTCTTCTTCATCTCAACCTATTTCCTCCTCTTAATGAGGTGTTAGAGCTCTGAGTAATTCTTTGAATTGTTGTGCTCTCTCTCGAGTCAACTTCCTGGTCTTCAACCTTGCCTGTGTTGACCTTAGAGCCTTCTCTGACCATGGTTTGCAACTGATTGTGGCAACTGGTGGTTTATGGTATGGGCCAGCTGTTTCACCGGTGATGAGACTGCAATTGCTGATTCTAATTCTACTCCAGTGCCCTTTACTTAGTAGGAGGAAGTCTACTAGAGTTGCATGTTGGCCACTCTTGTAATGCGATCTTGTGTCTGTGTCTGTCTCTCTCTGTCATCTTCTTTCGGCTGTTCCCGTTAAGGGTCACCACAGCGGATCTTCTGTTTCCATTTCTTTCTGTCCTCTGCATCATGCTCTTTCACACCAACCGCCTGCATGTCCTCTCTCACCACATCCATAAACCTTATCTTAGGCCTTCCTTTTTTCCTCTTAGCTGGCAGCTCCATACTTAGCATCCTTTTCCCAATATACCCAGCATCCCTCCTCGGAACATGTCCAAACCAATGCAATCTTGCCTCGTCTCCGAACTGTCCAACCTGAGCTGACCCTCTAATATACTGATTCCTAATCCTGTCCATCCTAGTCACACCCAGTGCAAATCTTAACATCTTTAACTCTGCCATATCCAGCTCTGACTCCTCCCTTTTCGTCAATGCCACCGTCTCCAACCCATATAACATAGCTGGTCTCACTACCCTCTTGTAGACCTTCCCTTTCACTCTTACTGGTACCCGTCTGTCACAAATCACTCCTGACACTCTTCTCTACCCACTCCACCCTGCCTGTACTCTCTTCTTCACCTCTCTTCCACACTCACCATTACTCTGAACTCTTGAGCCCAAGTACTTAAACTCATCCACCTTTACCAACTCTACTGCCTGCATCCTCACCATTTCTCTACCCTCCCTCACATTTACACACATATATTCTGTTTTAGCCCTGCTGACCTTCATTCCTCTCCTCTCTAAAGCATATCTCCACCTCTCCAAGGTCTCCTCAAACTGGTCCCTACTCTCACTACATAACACAATGTCATCTGCAAGCATCATAGTCCACGGGGCCTCCTGTCTCTGATCTCATCTGTCAACCTGTCCATCACTACTGCAAATAAGAAAGGGCTCAGAGCTGATCCTTGATGTAATCCCACCTCCACCTTAAACGTATCTGTCACTCCCACCGCAGTCCTCACCAATGTCACACTACCCTCGTACATATCCTGTACCACTCTTACATACTTCTCTGCCACTCCCGACTTCCTCATACAGTACCACAACTCCTCTCTAGGCTCCCTGTCATATGCTTTCTCTAAGTTTACAAAGACACAGTGCAACTCCTTCTGACCTTCTCTGTATTTCTCCAACAACACTCTCAGAGCAAATATTGCATCTGTAGTGCTCTTTCCTGACATGAAACCATACTGCTGATCACTAATCATCACCTCCCTTCTTAACCTAGCTTCCACTACTCTTTCCCATAACTTCGAGCTGTGACTGATCAATTTTATCCCTCTGTAGTTACTGCAGCTCTGCACATCACCCTTATTCTTAAAGATAGGTACCAAAACACTTTTTCTCCACTCCTCAGGCATCCTCTGACTTTCCAAAATTTCATTAAACAATCTGGTTAAAAATTCCACTGCCATTTCACCTAAGCACCTCCATGCTTCCACTGGTATGTCATCTGGGCCAGCAGCCTTTCCATTCGTCATCCTCTTCATAGCTGACCTTACTTCCTCTATGCTAATCTGTTTCACTTCCTGATTCACTATCCCCCACATCATCCAACCTTCTTTCTCTCTCATTTTCTTCATTCATCAGCCCTTCAAAGTACTCTTTCCATCTACTCAACACACTCCCCTCACTTGTGAGTTCGTTTCCCTCACTATCCTTTATAACCCTTACCTGCTGCACATCTTTCCCAGCTCTGTCCCTCTGTCTAGCCAATCGGTACAGGTCCTTTTCTCCCTCTTTAGTGTCCAGTCTCTCATACAACTCACCATATGCCTTATCCTTGGCCTTCGCCACCTCTCTCTTTGCCATGCGTCTCATCTCCTTATACTCATGTCTACTTTCTTCATCTCTTTGTCAGTCCCACTTCTTCTTCGCCAGCCTCTTCCTCTGTATACTCTCCTGTACTTCCTCATTCCACCACCAGGTCTCCTTGTCCTCCTTCCTCTGTCCAGATGTCACACCAAGCACCTTTCTAGCAGTCTCCCTTACTAGGTCTGCTGTAGTTTCCCAGCTATTCGGTAACTCTTCACTGCCTCCCAGTGCCTGTCTTAACTCTTCCCTGAACTCCACCTCACAATCACCCTTTTTTAACTTCCACCATTTAATCCTTGGCACTGCTTTCACACTTCTCCTCCTCTTCTTGATGACCAACGTCATCCTACAGACCACCAATCTATGCTGCTTAACTACACTTTCCCGTGTCGCCACTTTACAGTCCCCAATCTCCTTCAGACTAACCCTCCTACATAGGATATAATCCACCTGAGTGCATCTTCCTCCACTCTTGTACGTCACCCTATGCTCCTCCCTCTTCTTAAAATACATATTCACCGCAGCCATGTCCATCCTTTTCGCAAAATCCACAATCATCTGACCTTCTGCAATCCTCTCCTTAACACCATACCTACCCATCACTTCCTCATCACCTCTGTTCACTTCACCAACATGCCCATTGAGGTCCACTCCAATCACTAGTCTCTCACCCTTGGGTACACTCACCAGCACTTCATCCAACTCGCTCCAAAATTTTTCTTTCTCATCCATAGCACACCCAACTTGTGGAGCATATGCACTAACAACATTCATCATTACACCATCAATTTCAAGCTTCACAAACATCACTCTATCAGACGCTCTCTTCACCTCCAAAACACTCTTGGCATACTGTTCCTTTAGGATAACCCCTACGCCATTTCTCCTGCCATCCACACCATGATAGAACAATTTGAACCTGCCTCCTATACACCTGGTCTTACTTCCCTTTCATCTGGTCTGTTGCACGCACAATATATCAACCTTCCTTCTCTCCATCATATCAGCTAGCTCTCTCCCTATACCAGTCATACTGCCAACATTCAAAGTTCCTACCCTCACTACTACACTCCTAACCTTCCTCCTCTCTTCTTGCCTTCTCTCTCTGTATTGGCTAATATTAAGCCATTTGCCAGATAGAAGTCTAGAATAGCCGTTCCTTCTTTATTCCTGTTGCCTCACCCATGTGGACCAAGGCAGTCCTCATATCCTGTTCTGTTTGTCCTGATATGTGCCTTTAAGTCACCAAATATCAACAATTCATGTTTTCCTGCTTTATCTAGTAGATCCTGCAACTGCTGTCTGAATGCACTCTTTTCGTCAATATTACAATCCTGCTGTGGGCATAGGCTGAGATTATGAATACTGCTGTATCATTACATTTCAAAGCTGATTGCCATGAGTCTTTCACTAATTCTGATGTCATCCCTCACTGTCTTCTGAAGCCTCTCCCTTACCACAATTCCCACACCATTTCCAGCATGTCCTCCTCCTGAGTAGTAGATTCTGAATCCCAAGCCAAGTGACTTTGCTGTACAGCTCTTCAACCTTGTCTCCTGGATACAGAGGATATCTGGCCTCCTCGTTACCATCACATCATCCACTTCCAAGCTGCGTTCCGTCAGTGAACCTACATTTAGTGTAGCAATTCGTAGTTTGTATTTAGCAGGTTGATTGGCTTTACTTTCAGCTTTCGCTCAACAGAGCTATCCCATGTAACCCAAGCTGAGCAGCTGGACACTGGCTGGCAAGTATCTTACTGACCAAGTGCTGCTGGGCTTTATGGTAGATGCACACTGGCCAATAGGAGCACATACATCCTTGGGATAGGTTGGAGTAGGCAGGTCCTCAACCCATTTATCACCAGCAAATACCTATACCCTTTTTGTGATATTAGTCAACATGACCGCATCACTCAGAGCCATATTTTACAGCCAGCCCTGACATGGCTTTACATATTTTTAAGCATATAATCATGCCTAAATTTTACATTCATAGGTTCGTAGTTATCTACTAGGCTAATGACCATCAGGGCCTTTATAAGCCTAGCTATGCAGTCCAACCCAGTTGCTTCCCTATGTATCATAGGTATTTATTAGGAAGGGTATGTTAGGAAGTTTCTAGAGGCTATGGTGGGAGGAATATGTTAGAGGCAGAGAGTAATGCCCAAACCGTCAGAAAGACATGGGGGGGGCAGATCCCAGCATGAATTCCTGATTTCCCTTCCATTGGTCAAGGCTATGCTTAAGTAGGGTTAGGGATGGACTTTGCTTCACATGGATGGTGGGAGCCTGTTCCAGAGCATGGGATCTCCTGAGACACACACCTGTTTTAAAACAGAGTAAATGATTCACAAACCACTATATAACAAATACAATGTTGGTAATGGAATAAAGAAAGAGCCGTATGTTATGATGTGATAGTGTTCAATCTCTTGCAAGCTCTGCATCGAGAAGAAGCTTGAGACAATCTAATACCCACAATCCCCCTCTGCCTTTACCTCAGATCTAGTTTGCCGCTGCTGCATACGCATCGTTGGGAGCTAGCTCGAGAGTTTCTAAGCTAAGATATAACTTTTTTGTTGTATTTTATTAAGAATTATATTCTATTTGATATTGGCTGTATTAACAAGTGTGATTGTGTTGTGGTTCCGTAATTCCTTGGTACCGTTAACCTTATTTTCGTATTTTTGTATCGCCTACTCCCTTCACATCTACCATATTGAGACAATTTAACCGATTTGACATTAACCTGATTGTGACTTTTACCGGATTGACTGTATTTTTCTGTAGTTATATATTTTTATACTATGTCGGAGAAAGCAAAGTCTGGTTTCAAACGTTGTCAGTGTGGCCAAAAAATGTCGGTCACTGACAACCACAGTTCCCTGTCTTGGCCCTCTTCACTTACAAGAGCATTGCTCCATCTGTCACTCTTTTAGTGGGAGGGTCATGACAGATAGAAACTGATGGACAGAGGTCTACTGAAACCAGCTTTCCAAGAGGCTTTGGATGCTTCTGACCAGGCATCAAGTCCTCTAAGGAATTCTTCAAAGGTTAGATCACCGGTTCCACAGACTTCGGCCGAGTGTTCAACTGGTGTCGGTTCCTGAGCCTCGAGTCTTGGAACCGGTGATGGAGCTCCCTCCTTGCCATATTGAGGTCGGCTCCGCCTTCAGTTCCTTCGACCCGTTCTTCCTCCAAACTTTCGGATGTCGATGTGGATGCAGAAGTTGTTGGAGCATTGACCCTCTCTAAACTTATTTCGGTTTCCACCCAGTTGGTGTCGAAACTTGAAGGCCTTCCTGTATCTCCATCCATTCCTCCTCCGAGACCGATTCAGTCTTTGGAGCCGGAAGAGGCTGATCTGCTGATTGTGGAGCGTCCAGAACCGTCTGTTCCCTCACCACGGTCTGTTCTGGTTCCGACTCTCCCTCGGGCCTCTTCTGCGGTCGTCGAGGCTCCGTCCTGGGTCGATGCCTTCTTCCCATTTCTTCCTGATGAGGAAGGTGTTGTCTACCCAGACAACCACATCAGTGGAAGCAGTTTCTCCTCCCCATAAAGGGCCTTTGTCTTCATCTGCACCCACGGCCACATCCAAGCGTCGGGCACCAGTGTCTCAGCCACCCCTGGAGGTGCCCCTCTTCCTCCGAGGCTTCGCCGATGCTCCCCGAGGAAGTCCCTAGGAAGAGACTGTGTAAGAGGAGACACTTGGATTCTCCACAGGAATCCATAACATCTGATACTGACTTAGATGAGTCAGGGGTCCCTAAGTCACCTTCAGAAGATGTCTCTTTTCAGACATTTTGGAGATCCTGAAACAGAGAGGTGACTGGCAGTCCCTTCCCTTCTGAGGATGAGTCAGTTCTGCTGAAGGCATTTGGTGCTCGCCCTTCCTCCTCCTGGGTCACTCCGCCCTCGACGAACTAATGGAACTTATTGCTCAAGGGCGGGAGGCTCCTGACACAGTGGAACCTGTTCCTAGGAAACCAACAAGTACATCACAGCACCTCAGGATAAGTCCTACCTTACAAAAGGAGTTCCAGTAGACGCTATGGTGGTGGCTGCAGCCAGGAGATGTCGGAGTCTTCTTCATCTGTCCATCCGCCTAATAAAGATTCTGGGACGATGGATAGATATGGGAAAGATTTTAGTTCAGCGGCTTTTTCCATGCGGTCCCTGAACTATTTGACCCACTTTTACACGCCTGCAGGAGGGATCTAGTCAAAGAGTTGGGAGATACCCTCCAGGGTACTACAGATGCAGCTGTCTCAGAGAAAGTGACAGCGCAACTTAATACCCTAACATCGATTGTTAACTCGTCCATGAGGCTGATTTCTTGGCAGCAGCTTCAGCGATGCTCTTGAGACAATCCTGGATGCGCCCATGCCTTCTTTGAAGCCTTCAAGTCTTCCTTTACAAACGCCCCATTTGACGGTGCCACTCTTTTGGCCCCAAAGTTGTGAACAAGGGGAAAGACTCTGTCTGCTGTCGGAGTCCGTTTTCCACCCCAACTGAAAATGTGGTTTGAAAACCACAAGGGTCTTTCTCAGGCACACAGGGTGATGCCCCTCTAGAGGCAGAGGAGGGGCAGAGGTGGAAGACGCCCTGGCGGCAGAGGGGTCCAACATCAAGGTGACAGGGATACACTCCTGGTAAACCTTTCCAGCACTCCTGAGAGGAGGCCCGACTGTCCTGCTCTGGAGGCAGTGGGGGTCGCGGGGTCGCTAGTTTATACCCTCAGGCCTGGCAAGGTATAACTACAGACAAGTGGGTAAAAGCGTAGTTACCAGAGGTTATTCCATACCCTTCCTATCCTATCCCATTCCAAAGAAAAGACTCCCAGATGTACCGCCCCATCTGCGAGCCAGCAGCTTTAGAAATTTCAAAGCTGCTAGAAAAGAGTCATCCAGCCAGTCCCAGCGGACCAGCAAGGATTCGGGACTTACTCAAGGTTCTTTTAGTTCCAAAGAAAACAGGGACTGGAGGCCCATTCTAGACCTAAGCTACCTCAATACTTTCGTCAAGAAAGAAAAGTTCAATGGTCACGCTTCAATCGATCCTTCCATTCTTACAGAAGGACGAGTGGATGTGCTCAATAGATCTAGAGGATGCATACTACCACATCAAAATGGCCAGGGCATCCAGAGATCATTTGCTGGGAGCCAGTCACTTTCAATTTCGAGCCCTGCCCTTTGGTCTGACCTCAGCCCCAGGGTCTTCACCAAATGTATGGCAGTGGTAGCGTCTCACCAGGTGTTTCCGTAACTGGCTCCTTTCAGCCACCACAACTACTGCAGGCCAGAGACTATGTTCTTCAACTATGTGTTCACCTAGGATCTCCGTAAATTTCGAAAATCCTTACTTCAGCCATCACAAAATATCTTGTTCATAGGAGCAGAGTTAAACACCGTCAATTAATTCTGAAGCTCCCCAGAAAGGATATTATCACTGCAGACTCACATCGTCTTCTACTCTTGTCAAGGAAATCTCCTGCAAAACTAGTACTGAAGGTGTTGGGCCTCATGTCAGCCTCCCTTATTGCAATTCATGAGAGTCCTACAGTGGCTACTGTTTGCACAATGGTCATTTCAACAACTACCTCTAACACACGAGATTCTTATAACAAAGACTTGCAAAACAGATCTAAACTGGTGGCTTCAAGCGTGCAACCTTTCCCAGGGAGGCCGTTGTGCTATCACGCCACAGTTACGGTGACCACGGACGCTTCCCTGATAGGGTGGGGCATCTTTCAGGGACAGACAGTCCAAGGCGAATGGACCAATTTGGAGTACAATCTGCACATCAATGTTCTAGAGTTGAGGGCAGTGTTTCTAGCGTTGCAACACTTTGCTCCCCTTCTTCCTCTAGGGACTATTGCAGTTCAGACGGACAACATGTCGGTAGTCTGGTACATAAACAAACAAGGGAACCAAGTCCTATCAACTATGCAGAGAGGCCATGAGAATTTGGCAATGGTCATCCAACGTCATAGCCGACAGGCTGAGCAGAGCAATTCTGTTACGTGGTCTCTAAAACAGTCAGTGGCGGAAAGGATTTTTCCCTTCCTGCGATCTGTTTATCTCCAATGAATGCCAAATGCAGGAGCTACTTTGCCCTATTACCCCTCCAGAAGTCCCCAGGACGCACTGGTTCTGATTGGCCCCGGGACTCCTATGCATTTCCCATTTCCTCTGATATCAAGTTTCTCCAGAAAGCCAGGATCCTACAGGACGATAATCCTCATTGCTCCATTCTGGCCTCGTCAAATTTGGTTTCCTTCCTGAAAATACACTGCATTGGGACCCTGGATTCTGGACCCAGAGCCAGATCTATTGACTCACCCTGTCACTCCATCTAGCAGCTTAACTTAGCCAGGTCTGATCTTTTGTCACCAGCAGTCCAGGATATATTAGTGGACATATACTAGTAAATGGAACGGTTTGTATTTTGGGCAAAGGCACACCATGTGGATCCTTTATAGCTCCTTTGAATAAGATATTAGAGTTCTTAACAGACTTATTTCATCAGGGTGCTTCTCCTGCTACTCTAAAAGTTCAATTGGCTGCCATTTCAATTTCCATGTGGAAGAATGTGGAGCTCCTGTTATGGCTCACAGACTTTGTAAAGCCTTTTAAAAGGAGTTTTTCATATTAGACCACCGGTCAGATCTCCCCGTCACCTTGGAGTCTAAACTTGTTGCTATCTAAATTAATGTTGCCCCTTTTGAACCTCTTCTTGCCCATTAAAATTTTTGTCCTGGAAAACTCTCTTTCTGGTAGCCATTACTTCTGCTACGCAAGTGTCTGAACTTCAGGCTCTCTCCATCAAGCACCCTATTTGATCTTTCACTCTGACAGAGTTTCTCTTGAACCAATTCATCCTTCCTCCCTAAAGTATGTTCCATTAACAATATTAATCAGTCCATTGAATTACCCACTTTCTTCAAAACCACTCCAACAAAATGGAGTATATGTTACACAAATTAGATGTTCACAGACAGCTAAGGTTTTATTTGGATAGAACAAAAGATCACAGGAAAACAGATCAACTCTTTGTGGCTTTTGCTGATAGCAGGAAAGGACTTGCAGTTACCAAAAGAACTCTTTCTAAATGGTTAACGGATTGTATAATCTATGTCTACGATTCTGCAGATCAACCCTTTACACAAACCCAAAGGACATTCCACAAGATCGGTATCTACGCTTTTGCTCATGCATGCTCGCCTACCTCTGGATGCTATTTCAGCGCGCTGCTACCCCTCTAAGCCACATACATTTATTTCTCATTATAAAGTAGACAAGGTTTCTAGGGACAGGGCAACCTTTGGTTCCACTGTGCTCCTCCGTGAGTTCCTCAGGATCAAGGAGCTAGGGGCTACCATGTAGTAAGACATGTGTAAGAACAGAGATTGAACACTATCACATATAGAAGTTATGTCCTTTACCATGCGTTCCATGTGGAGTGTTCTTGATGCCTGGCCAGAAGCATTTTTGCTACTGCTGTTATTCTGTGTACATAGTTGATATGCACATATATGTTTATATGTGTCTGTTTAGATATGTTATGTGTGTAGGCATGAATGTGCTTTTATATAGATTGGTTTGCTTGCAAACTAGATCTGAGGTAAAGGCAGAGGGGTGTAAGAACAAAGGCGAGATGAACACTCCACATGGAACGTTATGGTAAGGACATAACTTCTATTTAAGCGCTTTTCATTTACTGCAGTAGTAAACTTCATCAGACAAAAATCAGTAAAATACAATTCAAATACTTTTATAATTTAAAAATTGGCACCCATTTTTTATTACAGGAAATGACATCACAAACCTAAATAATATGTTGTTCCACCCATTATATGTACCATCATTTTTCAAATTAATATATATATATATATATATATATATCTATATATATATATATATATATATATATATATATATATATATATATATATTGCTAAATATACTAAATATATACAATACATACAAAATGTGCAACTGTATTGGTTAAACAATTAACTGCCTATAAAGTTATATATATGCATTTATATACATAAATAAAAACAAACGTAAACATTTATTAAACTAGAAAGCACTTTTTTTTCTTTCTTTTTACAAGCAACCCCTATCTACTCAATGCTCTTAATTTTAGAATACTGTTTATGCTACAGAGATCACCAAGTCCAGGCCATGCATAAGAATAAAGCAAAA
The DNA here is from genome assembly GCF_019279795.1 of Protopterus annectens. Lineage (NCBI taxonomy): Eukaryota > Metazoa > Chordata > Ceratodontiformes > Protopteridae > Protopterus > Protopterus annectens. Next base: position 152,101,174 of record NC_056747.1, read on the forward strand.
GTTGCCATATTAACTCTGCCTTTTCTAATTGTAATTCCCAGGGACCAGCTCTATCATTACTTGGCACTTGCTGCAGTATTCTAAACCTAAAATGATGATCATGATGTCCATGCACATGTTTAGCCAGTGCATTATTTAGGTTCATAGGTAGGTACTAAGCTATCTGCCCGAGGGCATTTATAAGCCTAGTCAGACTTTTGCTGCCCCATTGATTAATTAACTGATCCTCTGTCAAGCAGAGCCAATGAAGTGATCCCAGGGGTGTATTTTCTGTTACCCATCCACTCGTCAAGGTTTCTCTTGAAGAGTGTTAGTGAGGGGCTCTGCCTGGTGTAATTTGGAATTTTGTTCCAAAGTATGGGGAGTCCCTGTGACGTAGGGGTTTATGTTCAGGCTGGTGAGTTTTTCTGTAATGCCCGAGTGGGGAATGGTGTCAAAAGCCTTGGCGAGGTCAAGGTAGGCTGTGTGAACCAACTTTCCCTCGTCTATGGGATTGGTGACTGTCTGAAAGAAGTTTGGGTTTGAGCTATTAAAATATTTGCTACCATCTGTGGGTTTGGACCTCTGCTTATCGTGTTTACTGTCTCGAAGAAGTCAACCCGGTTTAGTAGGCATGATCTGCCCTTAACAAAGCCGAACTGGGTTGGGTCAAGTTTTTGGAGGTTCCGAGTTCCATGATGATGCGCTACATAGCCTTGCAGACCAGGCTAGTTAAGGCTTATGGGGCAATAGTTACCAGGGTCAGTTGTGGCCCCTCCTTTGTGGAGAGGAATAACCGTTGCAAATAAACAGCCTTTGCAAGGCTCGAACCCAGGACCCTGCACACCATAACCAAAGTGATTTACCACTAAGCCATGTCAGATATGGTTTATTTAACTGATCATTTAACTGATCCTTTCGTATTGCATACATGTGCTCATCAATTCTTTCCTTAAGAGTCCTTGTGGTTTTTCCTATATAAAATGCTGGGCAGAATTGACAAACTGCCACATATATTACCCCTTAGAATTGCAGTTAAATTTACCCTTAATGGTATATTTTATGCCCTTTATCTGTATGTATTGGCCTTTTTGAATATATTTGCAATAATTGCACATTCCACATCTGTTCATGGTACCGACTAGTTCATTTTGTGTACTGGCATTTTGGATAATATGGAAAGCAGCATACAATCCGAAGAGATGCAATAGCCTTTCGAAAGGCTTATGGGTCTCATTGAGGGGCTCACTATGCGTTTTGAACTTTTGGCTGCACAGGTGGATGAAATGGGGTAGGTCAGAAGTCAGGAAGTATGGAACTACCTAAACTTGCATACCACTTTATTCTTATGCATGGCCTTTACTTGATGATCTCTGTAGCATTAACAGTATTCTAAAATTAAGAGCATTAAGTAGATAGGGGTTGCCTGTAAAGAGAAAGAAAAAAAGTGTTTTCTAGTTTAATAAATGTTTTTTATTTATGTATATAAATGTATATGTATATATATATATATATATATATATATATATATATATATATATATATATATACACACACACACACACACACACATATATATATATATATATATATATATATATATATATGTATATAATGTGTGTATATATGTATGTGTGTGTATATATGTGTGTGTGTATATATATATATATATATATATATATATATATATATATATATATGTATATATATATATATATATATATACACACACACACACACACACACACACACACACACACACACACACACACACACACACACACACACATATATATTTTTATTTTTTTAACCAATACAGTTCCACATTTTTATGCATTTAGTATATTTGGTAATGTATATATTTATTCATTTGAAAAATGATGGTACATATAATGGGTGGAACAGCATATTATTTAGGTTTGTGATGTCATTTCCTGTAGTAAAAAAAAAGGGCGCCAATTTTTAAACTATAAAAGTATTTGAATTGTATTTTACTGATTTTGTCTAATGAAGTTTACTATTGCAGTAAATGAAAAGCGCTTAACATAACAAACGGCTCTTTCTTTATTCCATTGCCAGCATTGTGTTTGTTACACACACCTGTCTTGCCAACATGTCTGATTTATGTCTCAAGCAAAATTTAAAGGGGCTCTGATTCTGTTCATTTTCAGGATGTGCAAAAGGTCCATCAGAGCTGGATCTAAGGATGCAGCTTATGCCAAGCTTAGATAGCCTTTAAGTAAATCTGTAAGGTACACTAGAGAGAGAGACTGTATAGAGATACGGCTTTAATGGGGTCCTTCTAGGACAGTGTGTTTATACCCTGGATTCTCCTGGTAAGGAACCTGTGTAGGTGCTCCACCTGTTGCATGTGTTTGGCCAGGTACATGCCAAAGGGGGTGTTGTACTCAATGATGGGTCTGATAAGTGCCGAAAAAAGTGGCACTAAGACTTTTAGAGCTGGATGCCATGTCTTTATAAGTTGGATGACAGAGAATGATTTTTTTATTACCTTGGCTGTGTGTTGGTCAAAGGCCAGATTACTGTCTACATATATTCCCAGATCCCTGACTACTTGGTCATCTCTTAAGAATGTGTTATTGATGGACTAATTAGCTTGGCAGGCAGTTTTCCCAAAAGGCACTATGACGCATTTGTTGGCATTGAGTTTTAGTTTGACTTTGGCACCAGTCTTTTGTCAGTGTTAAACCTTCTTGTAAGATGCTCGTGTCATGGGAGGATATATAATAGCTCCCAATTTGCAGTCATCTGCAAACTTGGTTAGCCAAAGGCCCTTGACAGCCTTTGCCTAGAAGAAATAGATGCCAAATAGATGATGTCCCAGCAAGGAGCCCTGAGTTAACCCTGTGGTGACCAGCCTCTTAGTGGAAATAGTATCACCAATCCTAACTTCCTGGATCTTGTCTGAACCAGCTGGCAATCCAGTGAGTTATGTAGGGGTCTGTGCCCATTTTGATGAGTTTTTCAACTATACCCAAGTGAGGTATTTTATTGAACATCTTAGCCAGGTCCAGGTTAGCAGTATGTACAGTTTTCTCCTCATCCATTATGGGGGTGGGAGGTTGCAGTGCTTTCCCATACTGGCGAATGCCAAGTACTTTGTGTCTGAACCTCTGGTGGTTGTGCACACTATCTGGTCAAGGGTATTTGTGTTAATAAAGTCCAGGGATCATTGTGCCTGCGAGTATGAGACAGTGTATGTTTCCAAGTCTGTAGAGAGGCAGGTCGTCTCCCATGAATAGGATATTTGGTTTAATGGTGAGTATGTCCACTAGGTCCAAGTACGAGCTGTGGGATTCTAGGGACATAAAGGGTGACCTGTAGCTTACTAGGGTGTTGTATGGGAGATTGCTTATGGGGAATTTGCACATGGATTAATTCCAGTGCTTTGTCCCTTTTAACCTGTGTTCAGTTACACATGTTGCTAATGTAGAGTGAGATTCCTTCTTTTGTCCTTGTTTGTGCAGCTAATGGTCAAAATGTGACTGAAGCCTTGCACTGCCATAGTACTTTCTGCAGGTTTAAACCATGTCTGAGTACCGGCACATATGTCCAGAGTTTCCAGAAAGAGGAGAGCTTGTAGGGTATATAGCTTCTTGTTTAGGCTCCCATCATTGAGCAGTAGCACCTTTAGGTTTTATTTGCTATGTCAGTAGGTTTGTCAGTTTAACAGTGCTTTAAAAGGTTGTAAGGGGGTGGATAACTTTTGCCAATATTCAGAAACCTACAGGAGACTGATGCAGTCCATTCTCTGCAAAACAATGTGGTCTAATGTCCTTTTATGCTGACAAATATTGAATCCCATTGGAAAGACTCAATAAACTAAGCTGGTTATTGAAATCATTTAGCTTTTGTCCATACTTTGGCATCATGCTTGAAAGTAAAATGCTGCTCAATGCAAGGCGCATGCTTGCCTGAGACACTTTGAGTGAGCTTTATTTAAATTTATTTGTTTTCTGGGGTATAGCACTAATCTCCAAGTACCATTATCAGACTCCACTCAGAAGTAGTGTTTGGGTAAGTGATTTGCTCAGAATCGCGCAGTTAGACAGTGGAGGCTGAGTGAATCAAACCTTGCACCACTGGACCACAGGAAACTGCTTAACATCTCCTTAATCCTTTAAGTCAACTGCCACACCCTCTAAGCCAACTGCCAGACACACATGCACTACAGTCAACAATGTCTGTCTTCATATACCTCAGGAGAAATGTACCTCAGTTTGGTATTGCCTTTTATGGACTATGATAGAGTCATACTGGTAATTGTAGTGTGGTGACTTGAGGGCTTGCCTAACTTGGCAGATCTTCATCGTGTTACCCTGCTGCAGTCATCACACTTGGGTTATCCTGTCGTCAGGCGGTCCCGCAGTCGGCCGGAATTCCAAAGTCTTGGTCCGGCGTCTGTTGCTGTCGCTTCTTCCCTGACGTCAGTGCGCCAGGGGTATATATATTGCATCCAACGCCATTTTCTCCAGTCTTTCTTGCCGCGCGGTGCCCAAAGCAGAAGCAGTTTGCAAGTGCCGGTCGGCCGTCAGCTGAGATTTTCGAAGTCGAATTTCAGATCCGAAGTCTTCAATAAAGCTAAGTACCCCGTTAGGGAAACATTTCTTGCCTCAGACTGATGTCAGAAAACGTTAATAATTGTATTTCTTGTGGGAAGCAAATACCTCATAAGGATTTTTGTTCTTACTGCATACCTTGCCTAGGCCCAGACCACGACATCACTGGTTGTCGTTTTTGTGCTAGGTTTAATAAGCGCACTATAAAAAGACGCTTTGATTTCGCACGACACTACTTCGGTAGAAAATTTAACTACACAATACCGTCAGAGCAACCGACTACCGGCGTGCACAAAAAACGCAAGGATAAGGACAGGCAGCCTAGACCCAAGCCAGACTCAGAGGCTTAGGCTGGACCGGTCTCCAGTTTACCGGTCTTCAGTGAGGCACTGACGCAGCCCCTGACTACCGCTGATCTGGAACCCAAGACTGCTTTGAAACCTTTGGCGGAGAGTGCTAGACCGACGCAGCCATTTTGTTTAGCCCCTACCGACGACATTGCAGAAAGAGATGTCAGTGCTGCAGAAACACCTTTGGTTTCTGAAGGCGTTTTCAGACCGACGACACTCACCATAAAAATGTATCCTAAGCTTAAGACTGCTATTAAACCTAAAAAGACTGCACTTCAGTCTCCAGTTCAAGGCCCCATGCCTAAGAAACAGATGCTCAAAATGGCTGAAGATTTCATCTCTTTAATCAGGCGTTCCCAACCCCCCACCCGACAAAAGGCCTAGACAAGAGGAAGATTATGCCTCCTCTGATCAAGTGTCTGTTTCCTCAGGCTCCTCTGAGGACCAAGATTACTCCTTCTCCCCTTATGAAGATTCTGATGCTGAGGATTCTATTCCCTCAGCTTCTCCTCCTGAAGACTACTCCTTTGGGAAAACTTTACACACTATGAGGGAACATTTTCACTGGGAAGGTCAGGACTATTCTGACTCAAAGAAAAGGCGCAGAGAGTTTCTTTTACTCCCCCAGCACAGACCTCTTGCCATCCCCCCAGTTTTAGACATTGTGGATGATGCTTACTTAGAATCAATTTCTACAGGTACAGCCCCCTCGCTTCAGCAGAAATTGGCCAACAAATAATTGGTCCTTTTCAGCTACTGATAGACCACAGAGGGGTAAATGCAGACGCCCAAGAGGCAGAGGACAACCACAAGCCCAATACAAACCTCGACAATGGGGCACTGCAACACAGAACGGAGGAGAAGACAGGTCCCAAACTACCAGAAGGCAAACTCAATGACTTGCACCTCATCTGGCCAAGCAACACTCTCTTGGCAGCCCCCTTGGGAGGAAAATTCACACTTTTTTCAGACAACTGGCACATTGTCACAAAGGACAAATGGGTCCTAGACATAATTTCACGAGGATACAGATTCCATTTTCACACCTTGCCACTGAAAAGAGGAATGCCAAACCTGCCACAAAATCAATGGGCAGAGGCACAAAAACAAATTAAAGCTCTCATGGACATGAGAGCCATTCAACTGGTACCTACACGAGAGCAAGGTCAAGGATTTTACTCGAGACTCTTTCTAGTTCCCAGAAAGGACAATGCCTGGAGACCAATTCTGGACCTTTCAATTCTAAACACCTTCTTACAAGTACCCAAATTCAAGATGCTAACACTACAGCAGCTTCTTCCCATGTTGGGCAAGAAAGCATGGCTAGTAACGTTGGACCTCAAGGAGGCATACCTGCATGTCCCTGTCAGACAAAGTTGCAGAAGATACCTCCGTTTCATTGCAGGTTCAACCCATTACCAATTCTCTGCACTGCCCTTTGGCTTATCTACTGTGCCCATGGTCTTCACAAAATGCTTGGCACCAGTAATTGCATACTGCAGACAAAGAGGAATTCAAATATACCTGGACGACTGCCTCATCCAAGCAGAAAGCAAGGACATTTTCTTACAACATCTGGCTTTTGTAAAACATCTTCTAAGTTGCCTGGGGTACACAGTAAATGAAAAGAAATCAAAACTAGGACCCTCACAAAATATGACATTCCTGGGTGCCAGCTTGAATACAACGGCCCAGAAGGATTATCTGACGCCAGACAAACAACTACAACTGACTCAATATTTCAAAACAATGGCAACAAAGACCCAACTACCGGCAAGAAAAATTCTGCAGGCCTTGGGCTTCATGGCATCTTGCATACTACTAATACCATTTGTAAAGCTGCATATGAGGAAATTACAGTGGTACCTAAAAGCGTATGGTCTCAACACAGCCACAGCTTGGATACAATGATATCTTATTCCCTGCCTACAACAGGAGTTTCTATGGTGGTCACAGGCATGTCACCTCAACAAGGGTCAGCCTTTCACCTTGACCCCAGCCAGGCAAACTATAACAACAGATGCATCGGACTACGCCTGGGGGGCACACATGGCAGGACAGTGCGTTCAAGGCATATGGACTGCACAGCAAAGGAATCTGCACATCAATCAAAAAGAGATGCTAGCTGTACAGAATGCTCTCACAGCCTTCAAGAATCTATTACATCCAGGACAACTTACAATAAGGACGGACAACACCACAGTAATGTGGTACATAAACAAGGGGGTACATACTCCTACCCTCTATGCAGGCAAGCAATGACCTTGTGGAACACAGCTCTGGCTTACCAAGTTCAGTTACAAGCTCAATTCCTGCCAGGAAAAAAGAACACATTGGCAGACTACCTCAGCAGAAACATCATGGATCCCCACGAGTGGAAACTGGATCCACAAGTATTTGCAATGATAACTCAAAAATAGGGCCTTCCAGACATAGACCTGTTTGCCAGTCCTCAAAACTGTCAGCTAACAAAGTTTTATACAAGGACACTTCACCATCAAGCTTGGAAAGTGGATGCACTCTCATTCAGTTGGAAAAACCTGACAGTATATGCCTTCCCTCCATTGCCTCTCCTCACAAAGGTCTTTCTGAAAGTCAGAAAGGAGAGACCACGACTGATACTCATAGCCCCAGACTGGCCACGCCAGCACTGGTACCCACTATTGAGTAATATGGCCCAGCGCCCACCTTGGATTTTACCAGAAATTGCCCATTTGCTCACACAGCAAAACAATCGGATTCTTCACAGCCAGCTCAAAACCTTAAATCTGGCTGCATGGCAAATCACCTAAGCATCCAGCCAGCTCCTCTTTCCCAAGCAGTTATGGATGTTATTCTGGAAGCTAGGAGGCCCAGCACCAGGAAGGGCTACTTGGACAAATAGAAAAGGTTTTGCGCCTGGAACCAAGCTAAAGGCCAAAACACACTTCAGCCTCAGATTCTACAGTATTTAACTGAGATGTTGCACAAAGGACTTTTTTTCTTCCATTAAAATCCATGCATCAGCTATTTCAGCCCACTACAACACGGATCCACCCTTATTTTCACATCCACTTCTAAGGCAGTTCCTCAGAGGGGAAAAAACTTTAGGCCCCCCAGGAGAGCACCTATACCAGCATGGGGCCTCAATTTTGTTCTGGAAAAACTTACGCTACCTCCCTTTGAACCAGCTTTCTGTGCAGATCTACACTTTCTATCATGGAAGACTGCCCTGCTGCTAGCAATAACTTCAGCTAGAAGAGTCTCAGAGCTGCAGGCACTAATGGCAGTGGAACCTTTCCTAATTTTCCATCAAGACAGAGTTTCTCTACGAACTAATCCTTCCTTCATGCCTAAGGTGGTTTCCAGTGTGGCTTGAAATCAAACCATCCACTTACCCACCTTCTTCCCAAATCCACAGGACAAAGGAGAAAGACTCCTGCATTCCTTGGACATTCACAGGCAACTTTGTTACTACTTGGATAAAACTAAGGTTTTCAGAAAATCTGACCAGCTCTTTGTATCCTATGCTACAGCTTCACAAGGGAAGGCTATATCAAAACAAACCATTTCCAAATGGATAGGACATTGCATTCGTTTTTGCTATACCCATCATGGAAAACCATTTCCTGCTACCATTAGGCCCCACTCTACCAGGGCAGCAACTACTTCTACAGCCTTCCTCAGGGGGTTCCAACCAAGGAGATTTTGTAAGCTGCAACTTGGAGTTCAGTACACACCTTTACCAAACACCATCACTTACCACTTTACTCTAAGACTAGAGCTGGCTTCGCCACTGCAGTTCTGCAGGGCCTTCTAGCCTCCTCTAACCCTCTATGACTCCTCCACCCATCCTTAGCGTTGGGATTCTACCCAAGTGTGATGACTGCAGCAGGGTAACATGATGAACATAGTACAGTTTTGTACCTACCATAAATGTAGATGTTCGAGTGTTTACCCTGCTGCAGTCCAGGTTACCCTCCCTCCCTCTGATCTAACTGGCTAAATCTCTACAATACCTTCCTGATGTATTTGCTTATAGCTGGAGGGATTTTGTGTTTGTGCAAAAATTGCTTAATTTGGTACTAATTACTGACCACCTTTTTGGGGGCACCTGACATCTGGGGCAAGAAAAACTGAAGAAAATGGCGTTGGATGCAATATATATATATATATATATATTTACCCCTGGCGCACTGACGTCAGGGAAGAAGCAACAGCAACCAACGCCGGACCAAGACTTTGGATTTCCGGCCGACTTCGGGACCGCCTGACGACAGGATAACCCAAGTGTGATGACTGCAGCAGGGTGAACACTCGATCATCTACGTTTATGGTAGGTACAAAACTGTACTATCTTGGCTCTGGTTAAGCAAGTAACATTTATCTTCATTCTTGTGAGTGAGGCATCTGCACGTCATACAATGGAGTCCCCTAAAACAAGAGTCCTGAGTAATGTGATGACTTGCCGTTTGGGCTTTGCTGTTGGGGCTCCAGAGGGTGTAGGAGTATGTGTAGTGTTTGGTGTTGCTTTTGATAAGCGCTTTAGTGATGGCTGAGGACATATGTTACCGTTTATAGGCGCCAAAGGTATTTTAGGTTTGGGAAGATGTTTTTTTAGTGCCTCAGCGTAGGTTGGTCTGTGTATTTGGTGGAAGTAGTGCATGGATAGGAGGAAGTTTCTCTGTTCACCAGTGAGAGTGGGGAGCTTTGAGCAGCCTTATCTGTCCCTGGAGGAGTGGTCACAGCCCAGCAACTTGTAGTTTATTGGCCATTTTGGGATAATTCCTATCTCTTTTATCTCCCTGCCTTAAAACCCGCATTTGCGCGGTTTTTCGCTGGTATACTACTCAGCCAAGCTCATCGTGGTGTCCTACAGAGTACTACAAGCAGCAGAGCGAAAAAAGAGCGACTTTCAACTGATATAAGTATTTTTTTTCTGCATTTTCTCCTGCGACTGCTAGTCTCGCTGAAAAGTGATTTCTAGCATTTCTGAGCTTTAAAACTCTTTGCTGCATACTGTTTTTTTTTGTTTGCTGTTAGCACTTTTTTTTAAGTAGTTTAAGTCGTTTTTTTGTGCTGTTTAACAGTTGTAGGCTACACACTAAAGTGCACTAGCCTGTTATAAGCATTTATAGTGTTTTTGTGAAAGTTCATTGTATCTCTGTCTAAAAAGAAAAAAAAAATCTTCTTGTTTCCTGCGTTTTCTAATCTAGTCTAGTCCAGTTTTCAGGTTCTGCTGAATTCAGGACTGTGGTATAAGTTCCTGTGTTGCCCATATCCTTACTTGAATAAGAGGAAGTTTCTCTGTTCACCAGTGAGAGTGGGGAGCTTTGAGCAGCCTATCTGTCCCTGGAAGAGTGGTCACAGCCCAGCAACTTGTTTATTGGCCATTTTGGGCCAATTCCTATCTCTCTCATCTCCCTGCCTTAAAACCTGCATTTGCGCAGTTTTGCACACCGCCGGTTAGCTAGGGTTAAACTATTCCAGGCTCCATGAAGTCTGCTCTTCAGTTTTTCCCTTAGAACTAGTCAAACTCTCAAATTAAGCACACTAACTTTCCTTTTTCAGCCCAGCACATACTCCAAACTCTCAGAAAGCACAAATAAACGCTAACACTACACCTCCCCCTTTATTATACAGTAGTACAAGGCTCCCTATTTGTCCCTACCGGACAAGCAGTAAAACAGTTCAGTTACCCATGCAGGCATGTCCAAAGGGCAGTTTCAGGTATACTGTCCAGTCCAGCTGGTGAATCTGGGAATCTTGAGGCAATGTTACAATTGCCTCATGTACACGGACAACCCTCTTCTCCTTCCAACAAACATAAATGTATGTGAGAGATGCAACTGTACAGCCAAACTGGAGGCCAAGCTCCCTCAACCCAAGACTGGAACAGCCAGTCAGGAGGAGAAGGGAAACACTTGCACCACACTTCAGTCTCACATAAAACAGTCATACATGCACCAGCAAACAACACACATAAATACACAAAAACATACTCTGAGGCTCTAAATAAAAATCTGCCTAAGCAGCAGAGACCTCCAAAGCAGACATCCAAGCAACCTCCACCCTCAAATAACAACCATGTATCACATACTTCACAAAGTCATTGTGCCACGCAACCACCACCCTTAAGGCACAACAACACACCCAATACACTAGTAATAGGTGACTCTATTGTCAGGCACACTGACGTTCCACTCACTAGACTGAACAAGGAGAAGGTTACTGTAAGCTGCCTGTTGGGTGCCAGGATCCGCCACATAACATAAGCACTCAGGTCACTCCAAAACAAGTACAAATACGACTCTATCATTGTACATGTTGGTGTGAATGACCTGAGATGTACCTCCCTGGACTACACAGAAAGAGACATAGAGGAGCTCTCTGATCATGTAGCCCAGGCCGGTAAGACCCTGACCCTGAGTGGCATCTTGCCCTCACCAAGAATGATGCCACAGTACGAAGAAAAAATGATCAGTTTTAACAATTGGCTAAGCTATTGGTGTCGTTCAAGGGGGATCCAGTGTCTGTCAGCCTGGGACGACATGCTCGACAAGCCACGCTGCTTTGCCAGAGATGGCTTGCACCTGTCGCCCTTAGGCTTTCGAATACTAGCCAAGGCTCTTGCCACCCCTATAGTGCCTTTTTTAGGCAAGGCTCAAAAGGCAAACCCACCTCCATAAACACAAGAAACCAGAAACTGAGGGTAATGCTACTCAATGCCAGAAGTCTAAACCTCAAAATGTACGCACTCAAGGCACTCCTTAGCATGGAGCAGATTGATATCTGTGCAGTAACAGAAACCTGGTTCAAAGCTCCAGAGAGCACCCCAGCACTATCAGGCTACAACTCGTATCATACATTTCGGCCCCAGAACCTGGAAAAAAATATAAAAGGAGGGGGTGTATTCATTTTCATAAAGGATACCCACACTTCCAGGTTAGTAGCACTGCACGGGGCCTCAGAGACCATCTACGTGCAACTAACAGTGGGCAAAGCAGCTTTTCAGATCGTAGCTTACTACAGATCACCTACCTTGTCTTAGGACCCCCACTCAACATTCCTGAGAACATTGGAAAATATAAAGGTCCTACCTAACACCATGATATTGGGACATTTCAACTACCCAAACATTGACTGGGATAACTACTCGAGTGCAAACTCCTTTGCCCAACGCTTCCTAGAGTTTATAAACTAAAACGCCCTGGAACATCTGGTCCCCACGCCCACAAGAGGTGACAACATACTGGACCTGATCATCACCAACATGGGGGATCAGTGCTCCACACCAGAGGTAAACCCCTCGCTGGTAAGATCAGATCATAAACTAATCACACTGGACATCCACATCCTGACCCCACCCCCAGTCAAGGAAACCACTGTGAAAAACTTTTCAAAAACCAACTTCACACTTCTCAAGACCGAGGTGGAAAGTGTCAAATCCCCCTTGCTAAAGTATAATGTTGCCCAAACCGCAGAATCCTTCAGTAATGCATTCTGTGAACATCTACAGGAATGCATGTATCGAGCCTTCCAAGTAAAACCAAGACTCACTCCTCCAAAAAGAGGAAAACAGTCTGGTGGTTCCCGGCCATAAATAAGCTATACAACAGAAGGGGAAAACTACTACATGATAGAGCAAAATCCCTAAAAGGAAAGGCATCACTGATAGCAAGAAACTACGATCCTTATAAAATCATCCAAGGCCAGTTTCGAAAGAAAAATTGCCAGAAACTCTAAAGATGACCACAAAGCCACCTTTAGCTATGTCAGGAATCTAGGTGGCAACTCTCAGACATGCTCTGAGCTAGTGCAGAATGGCAAAAAATACACTGAACCAACTGACATTACTAACATCCTGGCTGACAGGTTCAGTGTAAACTTCACCCCCCCTCACCCCCAAAAGGGCCTGTGTCCATCCCAGAAGAATGCAGAGCCCCAGACATCACTGACACGCAGGTAAAAACAGCCCTCTCCAAAGCTAAGAACACAGCATCAGTGGGACCGGATGGTATCCCAGGCTGTGTCTTACACGAGCTCCAAAAGGAATTAAACCCTCACCTAAATTTACTGTTCAAACTTAGCCTTACCACTGGCTGTGTACCCACAGAATGGCGTACAGCAACAGTCATCCCGCTCCACAAAGGTGATGCCACAACAGAACCTGGGAACTATTGCCCTATAAGCCTGACTAGCCTGGTCTGCAAAGCTATGGAGCGAATCATCATGAAACTCAAAGACATTGGGAACCTGCAGACACTGGACCCTACCCAATTCGGCTTTGTTAAAGGCAGATCCTGCCTCCTAAACCTAGTTGACTTCTTTGAAACTGTCATCAAGGCCATAGATGAAGGAAAGGTAGTCCACACAGCCTACCTGGACCTTGCTAAGGCCTTCGACACCATTCCCCACTCTGGCATCATAGATAAGCTCACCAGCTTCAACATTAACCCCCATGTCACGAGATGGGTGGCCAACTGGCTCACGGATAGAACACACATGGTCAGAGTTGCGGATGCCATGTCCGACTCTAAACCAGTTACAAGTGGCGTACCATAGGGCTCGGTCCTGGGACGCCTCCTGTTCGGTATATACTTCTCTGAGGTACAGGCAAGCACAGGAGGACTATGGCTGACCAAGTTAGCAGATGACTACAAACTGGGGGCCATAATCGACTCCGGCTGACACAGACGTCCTCCAGAAGAGTCTTACAGAGACAGATACCCGGTGTCAGAACCATGGCCTCAAGCTGAATGCCAAAAAATGCATAGTCATCCCCTTTGGGAAAAACAAAGTGCCCACAAATTATCACATAGGTGGTAATCCACTAAGTACGGAAGATGTAATTAGGGACCTGGGGACCCAGGTAGATGGCAACCTCTCCTTTGATGATCATATTGCCAAAGTGGTTAGAAATTCCTTCTATGTAGCCCTCCTAATCACAAAAGGGTTCACCTCTAGATCGAGAGGTCATTGTGCCCCTCTACTCATCACTCATTAGGCCCATAATAGAGTACAATGCCCCATTTGGAATATACCTTACTCGACACCTGCAACAGCTGGAAAGACCGCAGAAGTACCTCACCAAGAGAATCATGGGCCTCAGAGATGCCCTATGCAGCTCGACTAAAGAAACTCCAGCTCTACTCGGTTGCTTACCGCCTGCTCAGAGGTGATCTCTTCCTGACATATAAGGCCATGTCCAACCCGGAATTAATGGACATGCTCCACCTCAAGAAAACCAAATCTCTTAGTGCCACACGCTCCAGTGATTTAAACCTCAGCACAGCAATAAATAGGACATGCTGGAGGGATAGATTCCTGTCCCAGAGACTTCCCTCGCTCTGGAATAGAGTCCCATTTTATGTTAGGTAGAGTCCCTTGCTGACTCTCTTCAAGAGAAATCTTGACGAGTGGATGGGAAATCGTAAATTTACCCCTGGGATCACTCCAGTGGCCCTGCTAGACAGAGGCCCAGGAAAATAATTTAAAAGTGAGGCGAAAGCCAGCACATTCTGGCTAGGCTTATAAATGCCCTTGGGCAGATAGCCTAGCACCTACCTATGAAACCTATGTGTGTTCTTGACAATTTTTTTTGAGATTTATTACCTACAGTGAAATTGTGTATGTGTATGTCTGGCATGCTGTTTTTTTTTAGGATTAAATTTGTCTGTGAACATGAGCAACTGCAGCATTGTCTCGGGATGCCCATATCTACCAAGCTGGCTACGGAGACCTTTGGAAATTGCATATATATGTTGTCTGAACTTGTATTTGGGTGGGATACTGTAGATCATGGACTGGACTAATCAGAGGTCTCCATGGGTGGTCCATGGGGTTTGGCACTAATTAGGTTAGATTGTGCTAAGATTTGACTTCAGTGCTATGTAAGGTGCAAACTAGCTGCTCTAAGCTAGTCTCTGTACAGTGGTTTTGTTTTAGCCATACTGAGTTGCAAGTTGAGGTCATAAGGGAAGTTTTATAGGTAAAATTTACTTTTTGTGTGTTTGTGCCTGTACAAGACGCTGCTAACCTCTTGATGGAATAACACCAGGAATTATTGCTTTTATGTCTAATACTACAGCAAAACTTAAACTACCTTGTCAAGGAAATTTCAAGTATTGGGGACCTTTAGAATTATTTCAAGGCAAAAATCAACATTTAAAGCAAAAATAAAGTAGTAACACTCTAAACAGTTAAATGATTTGGGGAAAAAACGTGGAACAGTAAATGCCCTTTATATAGTTTAGGTACCAAAAAGACACTAGGCCTGAAGGTTAACAGGGCAGTAGGAGTTGAATGTCTACCAGACGTAGATCTAAACTAGATTTTGTTTTCATACAGTGGTTCTCTGAAAAACAGTATTCTTTAGTCTCATGATCTTACTTGCAGGTGCTGAAAGCATGTTGTCAAAGAGGATGGGCCATTGAGGCCATATGGGAACTGGGGCACTACAAGGACTTCACGAATGCAAGTCATCACCCACTTAACATTGATAATAAATCAAGAAAGTGCAGTTGTGCAAGTAAACCTACACAAACAGGACATTGTGAATGATTACTGCTGCAGTAGCCACAGCTGTTGGGCTACATCCCATCAAGGAGACGAGCAGGTCATCTTCCAAGCACCCAAACCAAGAACCAGCTCATGCAAAGTTGAGAAAAAATGGCTTTAGGCCAAGAACATCAGAGCTTTCATGCCAACTGAGAGAGGAAGGCTAGACCCCTAAAAAGGTTAGAGCTAGGAAGCTAAAAATCAAAGTCCTAACCCTGGTAGCAGAAACAAGGGGGATGGAGGGAGCAGCTACTGCAGCAGTGATCATTCACCTGACTTTTAAAGTAACCTTGCTTGTACAGCTGTACTGTGTTCATCATCTGGTCACTGCTGCAGTAGCCTAAGCTATGTCAGTATTCTACCAGAGCTGACATTAACTGGAAGGACGAAAAATGATTGAGATGGCTAGATCCTTATACACTGTATTAATGGAACCAGAGAGTCATTTTCGGCCGAAAAATCCACAAATGATTTCTCTTGGATTACAAACAGTACCAAAATGCATTCACAGTTCTTATCTGCAGAAACATGAACACTTCTACAGATGAGGGAATTCCAGCTTTCAAGCCTTTCCAAGCTGTTTAGCAGACGTGTTCCTCCAGGTCTTCATCCCACCTTTGCATAATACACAGTCTCCAGTCACCACTGGGTCCAAGTAGTACTTATGCCCACAATCTAGCACAGTCTCTAATCTCACCTGGTCTTATGGGTTGGAATGAACTTGCGATCAGTATATAGCAGAGAAGCAAGATTTACAGTGATGCAAAATACCTGAAGTGTGAAGAGCTATAAATGACTTTTGAACCTAGAAAGCTTCAGGATGGAATGTTACAATGGGAGGAAACCTGTTTATGAACAAAAGTATGTCTAATGGATGGAATTACATGTCCCAGCAGGCGGTGAGATCGAAGATCTACTACCACGGTGCGAACGCATACAGCTGGTCCTACTATCAACTACACTATTGTTATCCCCAAGGAACTAGGGTAATAAAATACCCTTGTTACATTTATCTGTATAGAAAGTGTATAGCAGGCAGGCAACAAAACAGTATCGTCTTTCTTAACCTGGCAGCCCTTCTCTATTTATCCCTAACAACTTGAATATTACAAGCCCTCTAGTAGTACTAAGATCAGCCTTAAGTTTAAAATTTACAGTAGAGCAAAGCCGTTTTTGCAAACTTCCCAACTATTCACCAACCACTAGGTCTTATAAAAGGAAACACTTCAACCTTAAAAAAGTAGCCTCTATACTCACACGAAGTAGGTCTTAAGACCCTGCAAACTCCTGACTGGTGTATCTGACGTCAGTGAGTTTTCAAAGTTCCTCAAGGTTTTTTTCCGCCATTTTCAAAAGTGTTTTTTTTTCCCCTTACTGGTACTGTTGTCGTCCTCTGCTGCTTGCCTGCTTTAGCCTCCAGGTACGCTTAAACTGCTATTTTTGTGCCTGTTTATTTTTCTAGGGTTTTTTATCTCATTTCACTAGCACATAGTTGACTGCTATGGTGTAAGTGCTGAGTTCGACTGCTAATACTTGTGATTGTGTATGACCAATGTCAGGAAAATGTTAGCGTTACTGTAGCCTAATTATCCTCAGTTAATGCGTATGTCTTTTAATGTATTACGGTGAATTTTGCTTAAGGTACTTAAATTCAGTACCCATTCTGACTACAATTTATGTAAATGGATTCAGTCTTAGCGACTAGTCATAACGACAGAGCTTTTTCATAATATGCTAACTTAGACTGTATGGTAGCGAAAACATTGTGCCTTCCTAGTAAATGATGTTTTGTATAGAATAAAGCGGTCTAAGTGTTTTTCCACAGTATTCTGCACGGAAATTATAGAGCAAACTGCTTGTTATAGTTATCCATGTGCCAATTAACTATCTTATGCACTGCTTGACCTTGTGCTTTATGGACCAAGTTAGTTGAAAGTTGCAAAAATTGTGTGCGACATGATTTAAGTGTTATCAGTTTTATGACTTAAACCTAGGGCTATCGCTTGGTATTTGAGCCAGGAACTTTATATTGCATTGAAAACCTGAATCATTTTGCATCTGTTGGCAACCATTCCTTAATGTATGATCTGTTCACATACTGTGTTTTGTAAAGATTACAATGTGGTTATCTATGTAACATTGCACTTCTTCTCTCTCCTTATCTACCTACTAATCTAGCGACAAGCTTGCTTTTCTTCTAACTGCCTGAACTTATGTGCTATGCTTATAGGCTTTAAAACTCTTGGGCTTTATACTTTTCTTCCTCAAGAACTCACCCTCTGTTCTTTTTATCCTCACCTTAGGTAGCCCTCACCAAATCATTACCGTGGCTCCTACCCAGCAGGCGGTGAGATCGAAGATCTACTACCAGTCTTGACATACAGCTGGTCCTACTATCAACTACACTATTGTTATCCCCAAGGAACTAGGGTAATAAAATACCCTTGTTACATTTATCTGTATAGAAAGTGTATAGCAGGCAGGCAACAAAACAGTATCGTCTTTCTTAACCTGGCAGCCCTTCTCTATTTATCCCTAACAACTTGAATATTACAAGCCCTCTAGTAGTACTAAGATCAGCCTTAAGTTTAAAATTTACAGTAGAGCAAAGCCGTTTTTGCAAACTTCCCAACTATTCACCAACCACTAGGTCTTATAAAAGGAAACACTTCAACCTTTAAAAAGTAGCCTCTATACTCACACTAAGTAGGTCTTAAGACCCTGCAAACTCCTGACTGGTGTATCCCGCTCGCTTCGCTCGGGCTTGCTCCGCTCCCCACCCTGCCCCCTAATCCCACCCGCCCCTGCTATCTCTACATTTATTCTAGTTAGAAACCCATCCCACTCAATCTTGAACCAATCATAGGCACCCTTCAATTTACACCTCCCCTCCCACCATCCCATCTATCCACCAACATCTCAGCAGGTCTACTTTATCCCTCCCACTCCTTAACCTATTTAATATTTCAGAACAATGGGCAAACTAAAAAACTCTGTTATCCCAACAATACCCCTACTTTTACTTATCCTCTATTTCTCAACCAGATATGAAACCCTAACTCTCCACGGTATTCACGTTCCCAATGGTCTCACCTCCTATTACTCAAATCCTCCCACTAATCTGATCTCTCCTTCTAACTTCACCACTACAACATTCTGTTTTAAAGGTGTATATCTAGCCCACTCACCCAAAAATTACAACTACAAAATATAGCCTAAAGATGATATGCAAACTACTAAAATTGATTGATCATCTGAAAAAATGCATTGCCAAGGACGGTGATATTCACCCTAACCCTGGCCCAACCACAAACCCAGACTATATTACCCCTAACCTATCTCCAAGAACATCTAGCTCTCTTCTCATCTTCCATCTAAATGTTAGAAGCATTAATAACAAAGTTCACAATCTACATGCTTTACTAGCCACTCATCTCCCAGACATTATGTGTCTAACTGAAACATGGCTCAAACCTTCCACTAAGGATGAAGAGATTCTCCCACCTAGATATAATATGCTTAGGGTAGACCGAATGAATAAAAAGGGAGGGGGAATAGCTGTTATGTTTAGAAGTCCATTGAATATCATACTGAATTCCTTACAACCCCCTAAATTCTCCAATAGTGAACTAATTTCCCTGAAAATATGCATAAACAATCATAAAAGCATCAACCTCATTGTAGTTTACATCCCACCTGGTAATAACCAAGATACCCTGGAAATAACCTTATCTTGGCTAACTATGAACTACCCACAAGAAACAATTATACTGGGTGACTTTAACATAGACTGGGCCAAGTTCTCTGACCAGAAGAATCCTCAGCCCATTAACTTACATGGCTTCTCCCAAACTATCACTTCTCCTACAAGACTTGGAAACTCTAATCAAACAGATAGCACCATAGACTGGATTCTTACCAATAAATATACACCAAACTATACCAGTGGGACCCTCCCAAACGACCTCAGTGACCACCTTGTCACTTTCATCATGAAACAAAAAATTACCTGTTCTAATCCTCCCATATATAGACATGTTAGAAATAAGAAAAAATTTCTTCCAAGAGTATTCTTGGCTGAACTTAAATCCTGCAACTGGTCCATGTTAAAAACACTTCCCCTCGATGAGAGTGTGTCACTCTTTAATGACACATTTCTAAACATACTTGAATCTCATGCTCCTAACCGACTCATCAGATCAAAGGTCTGAATTGCACCTTGGCTTACCAAAGAAACTAAATTAAAAATTAAGCTTAGAAACCAAGCTTGGGATAAGTGGAGAACCACAAAAGCACCCCTAGACCGCATTAAATTTCAGGAGCTCAGAAATTCAACTAAATCAGACATAACTCGGGATAAAAAGAACTACTTCTGTCACCTCCAGGACAGACACCAGAACAACCCAAAGAAGTTCTGGGCAGGTTTCAATAAACTCCTTTATTCTGGTAAGTCCTCTACCCCGACCCCAGAGAAACTTATTGGTAAAGATCCTGTAGAAATAGCCAACACTTTCAACACTTTTTTCACTGAGACCATCCAGTCACTAGCCAGTCAGCTACCTTCTTCTTCCCCCTCCATTACTACTTCTACTGCCAAAGACCCACCTTCCTTTAACCTCCAACCTATACCCACCTCCTATATCAGAACCCTATTGAAAAAACTCAAACCATCCACTCTATCGGCTGATCGTCTCCCAGCTGAATACCTACAAATAGCATCAGATGTTATAGCCTACCCCATTTCTATCTTAATTAACAGGACTATTACTGAAGGCACAATCCCTCTCTTTGGAAAATTTCCCATGTCATCCCTCTTCACAAGGGGTTCATCCACAGAAACCTCTAACTATCGTCCGATAGCAATACTGTCACCTATTGCAAAATTAATGGAAAGATGTGCTCACAAACAACTCCTACATTATCTCACGCTAAATAATCTTTTGTCCAAAACCCAGCATGGTTTCGCCCTCATCATAGTACTACCACAGCTCTCCTATCCTTTGTTGACACAATCAACAGCAACCGTAACAACAAACAAATTACTTCTGCTCTATTTCTTGACCTGTCAAAAGCCTTTGACATGGTCAATCATCAACTCTTACTACAAACCCTTGATAACCTTCACCTTGATAAACCAGCCCTAAACTGGTTTAATGCTTACCTCTCTGGTAGACAACAGGCTGTCCAGTGGCAAAGTAAACTATCCCACTTACTACCTAATAAAATAGGAGTTCCCCAAGGTTCCATACTTGGCCCCTTCTTTCTCTGTATTCATAACCGACCTCCACACAGTCATTCCTAAAGCCACCTGCATTCAATATGCAGATGACTCCACGTTGATTTGCTCTGACCCCTCTCTCAATAACCTCCAGAAAACCACCCAACACTGCTTTACTGAAGTGGAAAAATGGTTTACTAAACGGAAACTTATCCTAAACCCGAAAAAAACTAACCTACTACTAATTCTCCCCACTTTAGCCTCTTCTTTAGGGCTATACCCTCCACTCCCTAACAATATGACCTTCCATGTTCAGTCCACTAATGGGACCATCATTGAGCCTGTCACCAGCACCAAATTACTAGGTGTCACAATCGACCATAAACTCAAATTTGATACCCACATCAGCCAAACTATAAAAACAGTTAACAAAAAACTTGGTTCCTTGTACAGAATTAAGAACTTTCTTATGCCCCATACTAAACTAACTATCGCACGTACTCACCTTCTCTCCACCCTACTTTATTCCTGTCCAGTATTTTCCTTCCTCAAAAAAACCGAGCTTAACAAACTCTCTGTTGCTTACAACCACATTGCCAGATTCGTAACTGGTGAACCATACCGTACTCACCATTGCCTTAACCTAAGAAAACTAGGCTGGTTAGAACTCCCAAATCTTCTTAAGTTTAACCAACTTAATGTAGCATTTAAAATTATTAATGAACCAGAAAAAAAACCCTCATTGGCCAAACTTTTAACCCCTTATTCCAATCTAACTAGTCTTCGTTCCTCTAATAGTCTCATGGTACAAACAACTAAATCTAATAATTCAGGGGGTGATGCTCTCTATGTCAATTCCATAGGAAAACAATGGAATTCCCTCCCTAATAACCTAAGACTAACTACCTCTCTCAACCAATTCAAAACTAACCTTAAACTTTTCCTTAGCTCTCATTGGTTATGTCCATGCACTAAACCAGACTAAGTCTTTTGATCACTGCCTTCCTTCTTGCTGACCACTAACCTATTCCCTTTCCTATATACTACTGACTCTGTAATAATTAACTATCTTTTCTATTATTTGCTTTCTTTTCTAATTAGCCAATTCAATTGTATGTATACTTTGGCCTCACATGTTTTTTGTTCTCCTACAAAACTGTAATTTACTATGTATTCTAAATGTATGTTGATCACTGTGGAGCTTTTCTCCCCGGGCCTCTGCTGAAAAAGGATTTGTATCCAGTTGGACTAGCCCGGTAAACAAATGTAAAATAAATAAAATAAATAATAAATAAAATGAGGTCTCTGGAGAATCATCCTAGTAAAGCCTGCCTAGACATGGAGAAGAGGATGGAGTTACTACTTTTAAAGTCCAACCCTTTCCAAAAAGTCACAGAAGCCGATGGCCTGGCAGAAGTGAGCCTTTTGAACCTCCCTAGAACTGCTTTATTGTGACAGGTATAACAAAAGGTTTACTAGCATGAGACAACAATTTGAAGATCAGGACAACCTGTGTCCAAGCAGACTTTTCCCTACCTTCATAAGAAATCTCTTTGGGGGAGCACAGCGTAGAACCGGGTCCAGTGTCCTGGCTCGATCTCTTCACCTGGAAGTAGGATGCTTGCTAGTACCTGGAGTACTAAAAATAATAACTAGAAAAGTTTTGTAAGGATTATTGGGGCATTAAAAAAAACCAGTAATGCAAGCCCAGAAACTTATTTTGTGCAGAGTTACTCAGGCTAGTCGTTCTGTAGCCAGCGATCCCGTAAATTCTACCCTGGATCACAAAATCTTTATACGTAAAACTTTATAAATACTGTTCAAATTGTATAAGTTTCTGGTTAATTGCTAAAATAAAGAATACAATTTCCTTAATTCTTATTCAACACTTCTTTATTCGTGGTAGATGAGCACATTGCAATAACCAGAACATTGATGGTTTCACTCAGTATATACAGTTAAAATCTGTTTTACATTTAATTCGTGCTGTGTGCATCCATCAAGTTTCATGCTGTGTGCAAAAACACCCATTTATAAAGTTCCAATCAATGCTTCACATTGAATTAAATAATTTGTGTTGTGTGCATCAACCATATTTCGTACTGTGTGCATAAACTGTATTCACGTATCTTCTTGGGGAGATTCGTGTTGAGAGTAAACGGAAACTAAAATGACTTTTTCCTTTGCATTATAATTACCAAAACATGATGTTTGCAAAACTAGCTTATCAAAACATGCTGTGCGCAAAACTTGCTATCGTGTTGAGTGCAGAAAATCAAAGGAAACTCTTGAAATTAAAGAAATCAATACGTGCTGTATGCATCCTCTTATTATTTATGTTGTGCGCATACTATACTAAATCTTGATTTTAAATACCAGTAAGTACTGTGTTTTTTCTTGTACTGTGTGAATAAAATAATTTATTGCACTAATCTAGTTCGGAGGTACGTGCTTTGTGCAAATCAACTTGTTATAAACAATGGGGGACCCCAAATTATATACTGTACCGGATGCATATATAGATGATGAATAATCTGAAAATCATAAACCTGTTAGATTGCCCACATATTAATAAGTCCATTGATGAAATCATTTATTAAAGGCTAGGTTTCTTATTTTTCATTTTTCGTTTTACTTTGTATTTAAAGCGCCTAAAATCCATCATAGCGATGTGGTATATGTGTGTGTGTGTGTGTGTGTGTGTGTGTGTGTGTGTGTGTGTGTGTGTGTGTGTGTGTGTGTGTGTGTGTAACCTCTAATTTTAAAATACCACAGTCACGGGAATATAGTAATGAAAAGCCATTCACTGATGTATGAGGGTAATGGTAAAAGGTCCGTGGGTTTGGAAACTAAAACTGGATGTCGCTGATTGATGGACCAAAAAGGTTCTTGGCCAATGCTTGACCATGGGAAAAAATGGGGGTGGGAGTGGATGTGGTGAAGGGGTGGGGTTAGTAGCACGGGAATGAGGGTAATTGGTGGTCTGTGAAATCAACTTGACTGGATGCTGAGCCGTATGAGGTGGCATGGTAAAAACTGTGGGGACGGACCTGATTTGGCTAGCTGTTGCTGACAGTGTCTGGGGGAGGAGGATGGGGGACTGGGCGGGGACTGTAGCGCGGTAGTGGAAAGGATTGATCGGGAGTAGATGATGTAATTGGGGGAGGCACGGGGGGGCTGGAGAAGTCAGAGGTGGGGTTAATTGCGTGGGAGTGGATAGGATAGGTCAGAAGTTGGTGACGTGACCGGGGGATGCACGGGGGACTGGCAAAATCGGAGGTGGGGTCAATTGCGCGGGAGTAGATAGGATTAGTCAGAAGTGGATGACATGACTGGGGGAGGCACGGGTGGCTGGCGGAGTCGGAGGTGGATTTTATTGCACGGGAATGGATGTGATAGGTGGGAGGCGTGGGTGGGGGCCATGCATAGTGGATGTAAGAGGATGAGAGGAACTAAAAACATGCGTACGTGTGGTAATGGGGATAGGTTAAAGAAAAGATGCGGGAGGGGATCATTATCCAATCGAGAGGTATGGGGGCATTTCCTAGTGGTCCGAGTGTTGCTGCCTGTAAAAGTGTTATTCGGATGGAACTACGCACTTTGAATGGGTCTCGTGGTGGCAGGTTATTTGAATTAATACCTTATGTTACAATGAGTACAAGGTAATAACACAAGTAAAAAGCCCACTAAAAACCATAACCTAAGCTAAACACAAGAAAATCGCCCTATTATATACGTAGTGTTTCCTCAAAGTCCAGTTCACTTGTGGTCGTTGTACCCCAGCTGGGATTTAGGAAACGGTCATTAAATTAAAATAAAATTACAAGAAGACAAAATCAGTCCGTGTGTGCCGCACCCGAGATTGCGGCTGAGCCTGTCTCCCATGCTGGTGGGCCGAATTTAAAAATAAATAAATAAGAAACAGAAAAATACACAATTTCATCATTAACCTTTGTTATTTAAAGAGAAGGTTAAATGTGGAGTTTCTGGAGACCGTATCATGCTGGTTTAGGATAAAATGCGCTTTCGCTTAGATGCTTTATCAGATCTACCACTTTCGAACCTATGTTCAGAGGGGAGGGAGGCAACACATGCACGGGGGGGACATTGTGTAGCTACGACTAAATATATCAAATCCGTGGATAGAAAACAGAAAAGGGTTAGAAAACCTTTGAAACCTGGTCCCTTTGTAGAGGTTTTCCGACCCTTTTCAGTTTTCTATCCACGGATTTGATATATTTAGTCGTATATGCCAACTTGTGGGCTGCATGCCATGTGGTCACTGCAGCCACTGTAAAGATGTGCTTAAAACAAAAACATTTCTGCAGTAGTAATTGCAGTATGATATATGACATTCGGTTTTTTGCAAATTGCAGCATGGATTGGACCATTTATATGGCCTCTTGCAGTTGTCATGCATTTTACATAGGACAAACATCTAGGCCTCTCAAGTTATGTATTTCAGAACATCTTAGTGATTTAAAATGTAAATGGATGAGCAATGCTTTGTATAAACACACACTCAAACATACTACAGCCAGATTTCATTTTACCATCATAGATAAAATAATTGGCGACAGATCTAACAAATCTGGGTGGCACAGTAAACTAAATACAAAAGAAAAGAAATAGATTGTAAAATTAGGTGGACTTTTCCAGCCTGGACTTAATGAATATTTAGGATTTTGTATACTGATGAATATTCATGAGCTCTCCAATGAAATTTTGTGACTAATTATGTCAATGTATAAAAAGAACCTCAAAATGTTATGAATATTTGCACTGATAAAGGCTAGGTTAATACCATAGCCGAAACCAGTCTGTTATTTTTGTGTTTTTTTTATTTTGTAACTAATTAAATTAGTTCATACAGCTCACAGTTGCTGTCTTCTGTTTTTTTTGTCTATTAATTAAAATAACCCGCCACCACAAGACCCATTCAAAGCACGTAGTTCCATCCGAATGACACTTACAGGCAGCAACACCCGGACCACTAGGAAATGCCCCCATACCTCCTGATTGGATAATGATCCCCTTCCGTCTTTTCTTTACCCTATCCCCATTACCACACGTACGCATGTTTTTAGGTCCTCCCATCCTCTTACATCCACTACGCACGGACCCCACCCATGCCTCCCACCTATCACATCCATTCCCACGCATTAAAATCCACCTCCGACTCCATCAGCCACCCATGCCTCTCCCGGTCACGTCATCCACTTCCGACCAATCCTATCTACTCCCGCGCAGTTGACCCCCACCTCCGACTTTGCCAGCCCCCCCCATGCATCTCCCGGTCCCGTCACCCACTTCTAACCTATCCTATCCACTCCCGTACAATTAACCCCACCTCTGATTTTGCCAGCCCCCCATGCATCCCCTGGTCATGTCACCCACTTCCAACCTATCCTATCTACTCCCGCGCAATTGACCCCACCTACAACTTCGCCAGCCCCCGGTGCAGCTCCCGGTCCCGTCACACATGTCCAAACTATGCTATCCACTCCTGTGCAATTAACCCCACCTCTGACTTCACCAGTCACCCATGCCTCCCCCGATCCCAGCATCCACTCCCAACCAATCCTTTCCACTCCCGCAGCACAGTCCCCCCCAGCCTCCTCCCCCAGACACTGTCAGCAACAGCTAGCCAATCAGGTCTGCCCCCATAGTTTTTACCACACCCCCTCACACGGCCCAGTGTCCAGTCAAGTTGGTTTCATAGACCACCAATTACCCTCATTCCTGTGCCCTCCCCCCTGTTTTTTCCCGTGGTCAAGCATTGGCCATGTATCTTTTTGGTCCACCAATCAACGACATCCAGTTTTAGTTTCCAAACCCACGGCTGTTTTACCGTTACCATCATACATTAGTGAATGGCTTCTCATTACTGTATTCCCGCGACTGATGTAGTTTAAAATTAGAGGTTTCACACACACACAGGCACACGCACACACACACACACACATCACATTGCAACAATAGATTTTATGTGCTTTAAATACAAAATAAAAAGAAAATTGAAAAATAAAAAACCTAGCCTTTAATAAATGATTTCATCAATGGACTTCTTAATATGTGGTCAATCTAACAGGCTTTCAATTTTCAGATTACTGATTATCTATGTATGCATCCAGTACACTATATAATTTGGGATCCCCCATCTGTTTATACCAAGTTGATTTGCACAAAGCACGTACCTCCAAACTAGATTAGCGCAATAAATTAATTTATTTACACAGTACGAGTAAAACCACAGTACGTACTGGTATTTAAAATCAAGATTTAGTATAGTATGCGCACAACATAATAAGAGGATGCATACAGCACGTATTGATTTCTTTCATTTCAAGAATTTCCTTTGATTTTTCTGCACTCAACATGATAGCAAGACTTTCATCGTGTTACACTGCTGCAGTCATTACACTTGGGTTATCCTGCCGTCAGGCAGTCCCGCAGTTGGCCCGAGTTCCAAAGTCTTGGTCCAGCGTCGGTTGCTGTTGCTTCTTCCCTGATGTCAGTGCGCCAGGGGTATATAAGATGCATCCGACGCCATTTTCTTCAGTCTTTCTTGCCGCGCGGTGCCCAAAGCAGAAGCAGTTCGCAAGTGCCGGCCGGCCGACTCCTGAGATTTTCGAAGTCGAATTTCAGATCCGAAGTCTTCAATAAAGCTAAGTACCCCGTTGGGGAAACTTTTTTCTTGCGTCAGACCGATGTCAGAAAAAGTTAATAACTGTATTTCTTGTTGGAAGCAAATGCCTCATAAGGACTTCCACTCTTACTGTATGCCATGCCTAGGCCCTGATCACGACGTCACTAGTTGTTGGTTTTGTGCTAGATTTAACAAACGCACTATAAAAAGACGTTTTGATTTTGCTTTGCACTACTTTGGCCGAAGGTTCAATTATACCATGCCGTCGGATCAACCGACGACCTCATTACCGAAAAAACGCAAAGACAAGGATAAAGACAGGCATCCGAGGTTCAAAACAGAAGACGAAACCTCTTCTAGGCCAGTCGCTGGTTCTCAGTGAGGCACTTTCGCAGCCCCTGACACCCGCTACCTCAGAGCCACAGGCTGCTTCAGACTCCCACTTGGAGACAGCTAGGCCTCTGGAAACTCAAGGTATTGGGCCTACGGAAACTAATCCCTCAGATGGGTCCGGAGCCGCTGAGCAGGCATCGGCTTCTGAGAGTGTTTTCAGACCTTCACAACTTACCATTAAAACAACAGCCACGACAAAAGTACTATTAAAGACAAAGAAACAAGTACAGCATTCTCCTGGACAGTCCTCCATGCCTAAGAAACAGATGCTTAAAATGGCCGAAGACCTCATTACTCTAATCAGGGATTCCCATCCCCCTCCTGAGAAAAGGCCTAGGCAGGATACAGACTGACTCCTCTGATCAGGTTTCCATTTCCTCTGATTCCTCTTCAGCCCAGGGATACTCTCTACCCCCCTATGAGGACACTGATGCTGAAGAATCTATCCCTTCAGCCTCTTCTCCTGAGGTTTATTCTTTTGGGGAAACTTTACATACCATGAGGGAGCATTTCCATTGGGGAAAGTCAGGATTACTCAGAAACCAAGAAAAGGCTCAGGGATTTCCTTTTATTGCCTCAGCACAGGCCACTGGCTATTCCGCCTGTGCTAGACATTGTGGATGATGTGGTCTCTGAATCCAGTGCATCTCCTGGTTCTTTGCCTCCTGCTCCAGCCAAGCCAGACAGGTACTATAGAGTCCCTGACTCTCTCAAGTTTCTTTACAAAAACCCTTCTGCTGATCCAGAAACTAGTTCCTAGGGTCCAAAAGGGGTTAAGGCTTCCATTGCAAAAAATCCAGTACCCTCTGACAGAGATTCCAGTGCTTTGGATAGATGGGGGAAGAAAGTATACACTTCTGCAACCTTAGCAGTAAGAGCTTTAAATTGCCAGTTTCACATGCTTAAGTACCAACAATATTTAATGGCTCAGTTAAAACAGAAAATGCTTGAAAGCTCAGAAGCTCCTGATTGTAAAGAAATGCGGGATTTATTGTATGCAGTTGAACAGGTGGGAAAACATACTCTGCAATGTGGTTTTGATTCTTTAGAGGCCTCTTGTAGAGCTGCAGTTACAGGTTCTGTGATTCGAAGACATGCTTGGTTAAAAGAACAGAGTTTACCTGATCATGTTAAGGCAAACTTATTGGATGCTCCTTTACAGCAGGATATTTTATTTGGTGTTAAAGCAGAAGAGGTGTTAAAGAAAATGGAGGATAAAGCTAAATCTATGAAAACAGTCAAGGATTTCTTACAGGTACAGCCACCTCGGTTTAGCAGAAATTGGCCAACAAAATATTGGTCCTTTCCAGTGTCAGACAGGCCACAGAGAGGCAGATACAGACGCCCAAGAGGCATATCTCAACCCCAAGGCTCAAACAGGCAACGGCAGTGGAGCACCTCAACCCCAAAAGGAGGTGAGGACAAGTCTCAACCTTACAGGAAATGGTCACAATGACTTTCCCCTTCGTACGCCAAGCACGTCCCTTTTGGAAGCCCCCTTAGGGGGAAAACTAGCAGTTTTTCTCAAAACTGTCAGTCACCCAAGACAAATGGGTTCTGAATATTGTGTCTCAAGGCTACAGGTTCCACTTTCATACTTTACCAAGGCTAAAAGGAATGCCAGACCTGCCACAAAATCAATGGGCAGAGGCACAAAAACAAATTTCAGCCCTCATGGGCATGAGAGCTATTCAAAAAGTACCACAACAGGAACAAGGACAAGGATTTTACTCAAGACTCTTCCTGGTCCCCAGAAAGGGCAAGGCCTGGAGGCCCATACTAGACCTTTCAATTCTGAGTACTTACCTGGATATTCCAAAATTCATAATGTTGACATTACAGCAGCTTCTACCCATGCTGGGCAAGAAGGCTTGGCTTGTTACTCTGGACCTCATAGAGGCATACCTTCATGTCCCTATCAGACAAAATTGCAGAAGATACCTCAGATTCAAAGCTGGTACAATGCACTACCAATTCTCTGCACTGCTCTTTGGCTTATCTACTGCGCCCAGGGTTTTTACAAAGTGCCTGGCACCAGTAATTGCATTTTGCAGACAAAAAGGAATTCAAATATATCCATACGTGGACGACTGCCTCATTCAAGCAGAGACGAAGGACATTCTTCTACAGCATCTGGCGTTTGTAAAAAGGTTGCTGATTTCTCTAGGGTACACAATAAATGAAATTAAGTCAAAATTAGTGTCCTCGCAACAGATTATATTCCTGGGTGCCAGCTTAAATACAACGGCCCAGATGGCTTACCTCACACCAGACAAAACAAGTTCAACTAACTCAATATTTTCAATTACTGGCAAAAAAGTCCCATCTCCCTGCAAGAAACATTCTGCAGGCCCTGGGATTCATGGCATCCTGCATTCTACTAATACCATATGCCAGACTGCATATGAGGAAATTGCAATGGTACCTAAAAAGTGTTTGGACGCAACACTCACAGTTTAGAATCAGTAATACCAATGATACCCTGCCTACAACAGGAGTTTCGATGGTGGGCACAGGCATGTTACCTAAACAAGGGTCAGCCTTTTACCCAACCCACAGCCATGCAACCTCTAACAACAGATGCTTCGGATTACGCTTGGGGAGCATACATGGCAGGAAAATGCATTCAGGGCAAGTGGACCACAGACCAGATGCATCTTCACTTCAATCAAAAAGAGATGTTGGCTGTTCAAAATGCCATAACAGCTTTCAAGGACCTTCTGCATCCAGGACAGTTATTACTAAAGACAGACAACACCACAGTAATGTGGTACATAAACAAGCAAGGGGGCACTCATTCTTATCCCCTGTGCAGGCAAGCCATGACTTTGTGGAACACAGCTCTAACGTATCAAGTTCACCTGCAAGCGCAATTCCTGCCAGGAAGAAAAGTACTCTGGCAGACGATCTAAGCAGAAATGTCATGGACCCTCATGAATGTAAATTGAATCCACAAATCTTCAGCATGGTAACGCAAAAATGGGGATGCCCAGACATAGATCTTTTTGCCTCCCCACTGAATTGCAACTACAAAAATTATGCACAAGGACTTATCACAAATGAGCATGGAAAGTGGACGCTCTCTTGTTCAGCTGGAAAAATCTAAAAGTTTATGCCTTCCCGCCACTGCCTCTCCTTTCAAAGGTACTCTTAAAAGCCAGACAAGAAAAACCACAGATGATCCTGATTGCTCCAGACTGGCCACGCCAGCACTGGTACCCCATCTTAAGGAACTTAGCTCAAGGACCACCATGGATTTTGCCTCAAATTCCACACCTTCTGACTCGACAAAACAATCAGATCCTGCACGGTAAGCTCAAAACTTTAAACCTAGCTGCATGGCAGATACTTTAGCCAAACAGGCAACACCTCTCTCTAAAGCTGTTATGGATGTCATTTTGGAGGCCAGGAGGCCTAGTACGAGGAAAGCTTATTCGGAAAAATGGAAGAGATTCTACACCTGGAACCAGGCTCAAAACCTTGACCCTCTTGTTCCAAACATTCCTCAGATTTTACAATACTTAACTGAGATGCTGGACAGAGGCCTATCCTTCTCATCAATTAAGATCCATGCCTCTGCCATTTCAGCACATTACAACACGGATCCTCCTTTATTCTCTCATCCCTTGCTAAAGCAGTACCTCAGAGGGGATAAAAACATAAGACCAGCCCGGAGAGCACCAACACCAACTTGGGATCTCAGTTTCGTTTTGGAAAAACTGACCCTACCATCTTTTGAGCCAGCCAATTCAGCCGATCTAAAATTTTTATCGTGGAAACCAGCTCTGCTCCTGGCAGTAACTTCAGCACGAAGAGTCTCAGAGCTACAGGCATTAATGGCAGTGGAACCTTTTATAATTTTTCATCAGGATAGGGTTTCTTTAAGGACAAACCCTACCTTTATGCCAAAGGTGATATCTAGTGTGGCTCTTAACCAAACCATCCATTTGCCAACTTTTTATCCAAACTCCCAGAATAAAGAGGAGAAACTTCTGCATTCTTTGGACTTGCACAGGCAGCTACGTTCTACTTGGACAAAACAAAAGCTTTCAGGAAAACTGAGCAACTGTTTGTAGCATATGCTGCAGGATCACAGGGCAAGGCTATCTCAAAGCAGACTATATCCAAATGGATAGGACACTGTATTCGTTACTGCTACACACAGCATGGAAAATCAGTCCCAAATAACATTAGGCCACATTCCACCAGGGCAACAGCCACTTCAACAGCCTTTCTCAGAGGAGTACCTACCAAGGAAATTTTGGAGGCTGCAACTTGGGAGTTCAGTGCACACCTTTACCAAGCATTACCACCTGCCTCTTTACTCTAAATCCAGAGCAGGATTTGCCACTGCAGTTCTGCAGGGCCTCATAGCCAATCCTAACTCTTTATAGACCAGCCACCCAACCTTAGCTTTGGGATTCTACCCAAGTGTAATGACTGCAGCAGTGTAGCACGATGAACATAGTACAGTTTTGTACCTACCATAAATGTAGATGTTCGACTGTTAACACTGCTGCAGTCCAGGTTACCCTCCCTCCATCCCCTCTGAACTAGCTGGACTTATCCATACCTTTCTATCCTATACAACCTTTGTGGTGTAGTTGCTTGTAACTGAAGGTATTGTTTTTATTTTATATGTATATTTTTTATTAGCAATATGTATTGCCTACCTACCTGGGGGCACCTGACATCTGGGGCAAGAAAAACTGAAGAAAATGGCGTCGGATGCATCTTATATACCCCCTGGCATACTGACGTCAGGGAAGAAGCAACAGCACCCGACGCCAGATCAAGACTTTGGAACTCGGGCCGACTGCGGGACCGCCTGACAGCAGGATAACCCAAGTGTAATGACTGCAGCAGTGTGAACACTCGAACATCTCCATTTATGGTAGGTTCAAAACTGTACTTTTTGCACACAGCATGTTTTGATAAGCAGGTTTTGCACACATCATGTTTTGGTAATTGTAATGTAAAGGGAAAAGTAATTTTAGTTTCTGTTTACTCTCAACACAAATCTTCCCAAGAAGGTATGTGAATACAGTTTATGCACACAGCACAAAACATGGTTGATGCACACTACACAAATTATTTGTTAATTCAATGTAAAGCATAGATTGGAACTTTATAAATTGGTGTTTTTGCACACAACACGAAACTTGATGGATGCACACAGCACGAATTAAATGTAAAACATTTTAACTGTATATACCGACTGAAACTGTCAATGTTCTGGTTATTGCAATGCGCTCATCTATCACGAATAATGAAGTGTTGAACAAGAATTAAGGAAATCTTATTCTTTATTTTAGCAATTAACCAGGAACTTATATAATTTGAACAGTATTTATAAAGTTTTACTTATAAAGATTTTTTTTGATCCAGAGTAGAATTTAGGGGATCGCTGGCTACAGAACAACCAGACTGAGTAACTCTGTATGAAAGAAGTTTCTGAGCTTGCATTATTGGGTTTTTTTATGCCCCAATAATCCTTACAAGACTTTTCTAGTTATTACCTTCATAAGAAGCAAATGACTGATCAGAGGTTTTGAAAGTTTTAATTATATCCAGATTATACCCAAGATGTTTGTGGACATCCTGAGTATGGGGATTCATTCTCCCTTGTTCTTTGGTTCTGAAAAGAAGACCGAGATGAATAGCTTTCTTCATTGTGAATTTGGATCCCACTTTACACAAGGGGACCGTTTTTTAAAAGCATCTTTGTGGAAAATGAGAAGGTTGATCCACCATAAGACCCTGCAAATTTGACATTGTTCTTGCAGAAATGAGAGCAAATCAGAGCAATCACCAAAGCAATTTTTCCATGTTAAGAATTTCAAGTCAGCCTGATAAATTGGTTCAAATGGAACAACAGTTAATTTTTTTGGAGCAAGCACTAATTTTTGTAAACACTTAAGTCCCAAAGAAGAACTTCCACTTTGGAGGAGGCTTTGCATTTAAAACCCCTTTCAACACATTTTGATATAGGAATGCATTGAAGAGAGCATCTCTGGGCAGCCATATTGAAATGGCTGACAAGTGAACATTGATAACGGAGTAAGAAAAATCATCGGATAATAACCCTCACAAATATTGTAGAACTAGAAAAATACTAGCCTTAACAGGGTCTGGCTCTGGCCTTGCCTACAGTTAGAAAATATTTTCTATTTGCAAATATATTATTTCCTTGTAGCAGGTCTTCTTGTCTCCTTTGATACCTGTTGCATGTCCTCAGAAATTAACAGGTGCCTAAAACTTAAGACTAAATAATGAAAAAAAGAAAACTGCACTGAAAAAAAACAAAACAAAAACGAACAGGAGAATCAAGCAGCAAGTAGCAACACTGGTGTATAAACGTTAACGTAGACCAAGTTTATTTAAAACAAGACACGTTTTCGTCCCTCTTATTAGAAAGACTTCATCAGAAAAACAAGTAAAAAAAGCCAATTAAGGCTTTTTAAAAGTTCTGCTCCTTTACAGTCAAACTCCTGTTCGTTTTCATTTTGGTTTTTAAAACTTAAGACCGTCATCAAGGCATTTAGTTGAAAGTTGATTCCAGTTGAGATAATCAAACCTCCTTGTCCTGTGTGAGAAGGTCCAGTCTGCGAGGGCCCTTGTGGTAACTGCCATTGGCTGTTTCAAAAGAAGGGAGGCAGAACTGCTGTTGCTTGGTCCTGAAAGGAATCACTACAGTAATATTTGTGGAGTCCTTCTGAATCTTCATAATGACCCCAGGTATCAGTAGGAAGGATGGCAAAGCATACAAGGACATTCCTGTCCAAGGATGAGAGAACAAATCTGTTTTCCAAGCCTGGTGTCCTAAAGCAGAATTTAGCCATCTGGTTGTTGTGAATAGAGGAAATTAGGTCTATCTGAAATTCGAACAGTAAACATGTCCGTGCAGCATAAAAACTGACTAGTAAATCATAAATTGCTCATGTAGCATTCCCCTTAATTAAGAACTCTTAAGTAGCGTAGTGACTATTCAGAAAGTGATGTAGAAATCAACATATCTACCAACAAGTTATGAGAAGCAAAGTAAAAAAAAACCAATAGCGGCTAACAGCTTTCATCCTTAAAACATGTAGGACTTCATCGGTGTACTTAGAAAATTGAACTACTATCACACATCTGAGTTGTTGCAATTGCGAACTGATTAGTATAGCAGTAATCCAAATAAGAGCAGTATGGCGCACAAGTGAAAACCAAAAGACACATTTTTAGCTCTTTCATCGGCTGTTAACCATCGACGACTTCAGAATAAAATGCACTCCATACAGAATGATTTAAATAAAAAGCCGCATGTCATGTGACTTCACTAATAGAATAACTAGTTAATTGATAAAATCTTTCAAAACAGCAGATCTGAAGTTGTTCAGTCTCGCCTTCATTCTTTCTGATGGATTTGGAGCCGATCCTCGGCTCCTAGTCGGCCAAATTGCAAAGCTCGAGGTCTCTAACAGCTCAAGGCCGAAGCCCTATCCCACAATGCACCTCTACCTTCCCCAGATCTAATTTGCCGCTGCAACTGATTGTGCATTTCTCTACAGCTCAGACCGTTTGAGAAATAAGTTCTTCTTTTCTGGAAATTCTTTTCAAAAAAATTGCTGTTTGTTAGTTATTTGAGAGTTACCAAGGATAGACTATCTGTTTTGGGGTTTCCCTTTTGTCTTCCAACAGTGCTATTTTATGAAAGCTGTGTTCTCGTATGTTGTGAGTTTGGCCCTGTTGGTTCCTCGTTTTACAGCCAGTTTGGCTTATTTTTTTTATCCTTCAAGCAGAGTTAGGCTTTCTGCAGTTTATTTGTAGCCGGTTAGGCTTTTCTTTTTCCCAGTTATTTACCTTTTGCTGGTTAGGCTTATTTCCTTATTGCAGCTACAGCCGAGTTAGGCTTTGTTTCATTATATTTGTAGCTGGTTAGGCTTTTTCTTTGTTGC
Organism: Protopterus annectens; assembly: GCF_019279795.1. Taxonomy (NCBI): domain Eukaryota; kingdom Metazoa; phylum Chordata; order Ceratodontiformes; family Protopteridae; genus Protopterus; species Protopterus annectens. The sequence goes on from NC_056747.1 coordinate 152,136,822, forward strand.
TAATCTTTAGCTTGTTCTTAGTGTTTTGATTACCAGGATTGTACTGTGTTATCCAATATGTCTGAGAAGGCCAAGTCACGTTTAATAAGTGCCATAAGTGTAAACAAAAGATGTCTATTACAGATGGCCAAACCACCTGTGTCTACTGTTAGGGAGAGGTCCATCTCCAAGAGGTTTGTTCCATTTGCCATGGATTCAGTGCTAGGGTTTTGGCAGAAAGGGAACGGAAATTGGTTGAGAGTGGCTTGATTAATTCTGCTTTTCAATCAGACTTGGATACTGCTCCAGGAAAACCAATACCTTCATCTTCGGCTCCAAAAGTCTCCAAGAAAGCTTCTGTCTCAACTCCACTGTCATCGGAACCGACCGTACAGATAGTTGGTAGGAGCCTGTCCCCAGTCTTGGAACCGGTATCTCCTACCTTGATATCCCGGATTTTGGGTTCACCAGCTCCGTCTGTAGCTTCCTCTCGGGCTTCCAGACTTTCTGATTCGGACGTGGATCATGTGGTACAGAGACTTTTATGGGATCCAGCAGTAGCTAAAATAACCGACAACCGTGATTTCCTCTGCTCCGGTGGCAGAATCTGGAAGCCGACACTACCATCTGTTCCGGGGAGGGGAGTTGAACTGATGCGTCTGTTCTGACTCTTCCCCCTGGGGCTTCTGTGCGGATGAGTTCAGCTCTTAACTCTGGCTCGAAGCCGGCGGTTCTGGTGCGGGAGGAGTCTTCAGTGTCTTTGGACCTGGGTGCTTCCTCGCATTGGAGCCGTGGTGCCTTCGATGCCATGAGGAGGGTTTTGTCCCCCCGGACAGCCACAACCTTTGAAATGGCCACCTCCTCCCGGAAAGTGCCGGAATCTTCTTCGTCACTGTAGACCCCACCTTAAGCGTAGGGACCTGGAGCCTCAGGACGCCGCATTGGGGGAACCCTGCTCTTCCTAGACCTCCCCAGAACTTGCCACTGAGGAGGTCCCTTGGAAATCTTTATATGTAAAATACTGTTCAAATTATATAAGTTCCTGGTTAATTGCTAAAATAAAGAATAAGATTTCCTTAATTCTTGTTCAACATTTCTTTATTTGTGGTAGATGAGCGCATTGCAATAACCAGAACATTACATAAGCAAGAGGAGACGTTTAGATTCCCCCCAGGAATCCATCACATTTGACACTGATTTGGAGGAATCTGAAGGGTCCCCAAAATCCCCTTCTGAGGATATCTCCTTTTGGGATATCCTTGAGATCCTTAAGCAGAGGAGTGACTGGCAGCCCCTTAACCCTAACAAGGATGAATCTGTGCTCCTGAAGGCTTTCGGGTCTCGACCCTCCACTTCTTGGGTTTCTCCGCCCTTCGATGAGTTGATGGATCTTTTGTCTCGAAGGGCGTGGGAGTCATTGGATTCTATTGAGCCTGTTCCTTGGAGGCCCAACAAGTACAGTTCAGCTCCTCATGACAAGTTCTTCTTATCCAAACCCATACCTGTTGATGCCATGGTGGTTGCGGCAGCCACAAAGAAAGAGATGTCGGAGACCTCTACGTCTGCCCATCCTCCTAATAGGGAATCTAGGATCATGGACAGATACGGCAAGTGCATGTTCAGTTCACCGACCTTTACTCTTCAGTCCTTGAACTGTCTAACTCATTACACAAGGCTTCACAGAGATCGCCTGAAAGAGCTAGGAGATGCTCTCCAGGGTGCAGTAGCCGATTCAGTGGCAGACAAAGTAACGTCTCAGGTTGCTACCCTCAATTCTATAGTTAAAGCTTCCATGCACCTTGTTTCTTACGCAGCTGATGGGACGAGTAGGGCGGTGGGTACAGGAATTGCTCTGCGGAGACATTCCTGGATGCGCTTATGTTCCTTTGCAGAACCTCTCAAGTCGTCATTTGTGAATGCCCTTTTTGATGGTTCTTCTTTGTTTGGACCAAAAGTTAGAGACACTTTCCAGATGTGAGCAAGACGGAAAGACTATCTGCCGTAGGAGTCCATTTTTCCACCCCTACTAGACCCTACCCTAGAGGTCAATGGGGAGGGAAAAATGTGGTTCCGGAAAACCCAAGGAGCCTTTCTGAACTCACGAGGTGAAGCCTCCTCCAGGGGCAGAGGAGGAGGCAGTAATAGAAGACAACGCCCACACAGCAGAGGGGGTCCGCAGAACCAGGGTGACAGGGATTAGTTCCTTGGGAAGCCCCATCAGCACACCTAAAAGGAGGCCCAACTGTTCTGCTCTGGAGGCAGTCAGGGGGATGTTTGTCTTTGTACCTAGGCACCTGGCTAAAAATTTCAGAAGACTGATGGGTAAAAAACATTATATCCAGAGGATATTTCATCCCCTTTCATTCCCAACCCAGACCAACAAAAGGAATCCCAGACATTCCACCCAGTCTACGGGGTGTGGCATCAGTAGAAGTTCAAAAACTATTATGAAAAAGAGTCATCCAACCAGTCCCAGCAAACCAGCAAGGATCCAGAACTTAGTCAAGATTCTTTTTGGTGCCAAAGAAGACAGGGGACTGGAGACCAATTTTGGACCTAAGCGGACTTAACAAATTTGTAGTAAAGACAAAGTTTCAGATGGTCACGCTTCAGTCCATACTCCCATTCTTAGGGAAGGACAGTTGGATGTGCTCAATAGATCTCCAGGATGCGTACTACCATATCAAAATGACCAGGCCATCCAGGGATCATCTGTGCTTCAGGCTGGGAGCCAGTCACTTCTAGTTTCGGGCCCTGCCTTTTGGTCTCACCACAGCCTCCAGAGTGTTTACCAAATGTATGGCAGTGGTCATGGCTCACTTGAGACATTTTGGAATCCGGGTGTTTCCATATTTGGATGACTGGCTCCTTACTGCACCCACCAGGCATCAGCTTATTCAGGCAAGGGACACTGCCTTAGATCTATGTTTCCAACTGGGCATTACAGTAAATTCAGAAAAGTTTGCTTTATTGCCGTCGCAGAGCACAATATTTATAGGAGCAGACTTAGATACAGTCAATATGTCCTTTAAAGCTTCCTTCAGAAAGAGTGCTTACCCTACGACAACAGATTGTGGATCTCTTGTCAAAATGCATGGCACCAGCATCGCAGATTCTCAAGTTGCTTGGCACCATGGCAGTAACTATCATTGCAATACCCCTGCTCTCACATGCGCATTCTTCAGTGGCTGCTATTCACACAGTGGACGTTTCAGGACTTACCGATGAATTGGCCAGTTCTGATAGCCAACTCTTGCAAGGGCCTTCGGTGGTGGCTAACGGCCGAGTTGGTGATTATGGGACGTCCCTTTGTCTTCCCGGCTCTAGTTGCAACCGTGACCACGGACGCCTCCCTGATCGGGTGGGGGGGGGGCATTATCAGGGACGGACAGCCCAAGGTACATGGCAGGTTCACGAGGCTCATTTACACATCAACGTCCTAGAGTGAGAGCAGTTCTGTTAGGATTGCAGTCCTTTCAAGACTCTCTTCTTCTGGGCACGATTGCAGTCCAGTCAGACAACATGTCCGTAGTCTGGTATATAAACAAACAGGGTGGAACCAGATCTTATTCCCTATGTCGAGAGGCTCTAAGATTATGGAAACTGGCAGAGTCCACCCAAGGATTTCTGATAGCAATGCACATCCTGGGGAGATCCAACGTGATAGCGGACAAACTCAGCAGAGCAATTCTGTTGCCTCATGAGTGGTCTCTCAAGAATGAAGTAGCGGAAACGATTTTCCGCAGATGGGGCCAGCCTTGCTGCGACCTTTTTGCAACTCCCACAGACACCAAGTGCAGCAACTACTTTGCCCTGATCCCTCAACAGGGACAATCCCCGAGGGACGTGCTAGTTCACGATTGGCCTCTGGAACTCCTTTCTGCCTTCCCTCCATTTCCTCTGATTCCCAAAGTTTTGCAGAAAGCCAGATGTTCTTCTTGTTTCACTGTTGCAATCATTACATTTGGGTAATCTGGCAGGTTGCCGTCAGTCGGCCTGATTAACAAAGTCATGGGTCCTGTGTCGGTTGCTGTCTCTTCTTCCATGACGCCAGGTCGTCAGGGGTATAAAACATGCAGCCGACACAGTTACATCAGTCTTTCTTGCCACGTGGTGCCCAAAGCAGAAGCAGTTCGCAAGTGCCTGTCGGCCGACTCCTGAAATTTTCGTCTTCAAGTTTCAGAACCGAAGTGTTTAACTAAAAGCTAAGTACCCCGTTGGGGAAACTTTTTCTTGCTCCTTACCAATATCCGTAAACATTAATAATTGCATTACTTGTGGGAAGCAAATACCTCATAACGATTTTCATTTGCACTGTATTCGTTGCCTAGGCCCTGACCACAATGTACCTTGCTGTTGGTTTTGTGCTAAATTTAATCAACGCACTATTAAACGTCTGTATATTTTTGCTTCTAAATATTTTGGCTCACGATTTAATTATCCAGAAATGTCATCTGTTAGCAATCCGACTACCGGAATACCTAAAAAACGCAAAGAAAAAGGCAGAGAGAGACTGTCGGGGTCCAAAACTGATGACTATGCTTCTCCTAAGCCAGTCGCCAGTTCGCCGGTACTCAGTGAGGCACTTTTGCAGCCCCTGATACCCACCACTACTTCTGATTCGCTGGCCTCTACTGAGACCCATTCGGAGTCCAGTGTGCCGCGAGATGCTTCAGTTATGGAACCCACGGATGTCTCTACCATAGATGGGTCCAGAGCCGCTGTGCAGACACCGGCTTCTGAGGGTGTTTTCAGACCTACAGATTGGTATATTAGACAGATGCCATCTTCAAAACTAAGGCCAAAATCTAAATCTATGTCTAAAAAAACGATGCCTGGGCCGCATGTGCAGGCCCCTGTGCCTAAAAAAAACATATGATCAAAATGGCTGAAGATTTAATTACTCTGATCAGGGGTAGCCAACCCCTTTCTTCTAAGAGGCCTAGGCAAGACATTGATTATGAATCTTCTGAACGGGATTCTATTTCTTCTGACTCTTCCAATGAACAGGATTTGTCTGTACCTACTTATGAGGACTCCGATGTAGAAGATTCCATTCCTTCTGCTTCTCCCCCTGAGGATTTTTCTTTTGGGGAAACTTTACGTACTTTAAGGGAACATTTCCACTGGGAAAGTCAGGATTTCTCTGAATCTAAAGAGAGACTTGGGGATTTTCTTCTTCTTCCTCCTCATTGTAGGCCTTTGGCTATACCTCCTGTTCTAGAAATTGTTGTTTATGTTTTTTCAGAATCTAGTATGGCTCCTGATTCTCTGCCTCCGGCTCCTTGTAAGCCAGACAGATACTACAGGTTTCCTGACGCACACAAATTCCTTTTCAAAAATCCTATTGCTGATCCTGAAACCATTTCTCAGGGTCCCAAGGGGATGAAGGCCTCTACTGCTAAAAATCCTACCCCTTCTGATAGAGATTCCAGGGCGCTGGATAGATGGGGTAAGAAGGCTTACACTTACAACCTTGGCAGTCAGGGCTTTTAACTTTCAATTTCATATGCTTAAATATCAACAGCATATCATGGGACTACTTAAGCGGAAAATGATGTTAATTTCTGACTGTGTGGAAAATAAAGATTTACAGGCTTTATTACATTCAGCTGAACAAGTTGGAAAACATACTTTGCAGTGTGGTTTTGTTTCTTCGGTGGCCTCTTGCAGGGCTGCTGTAACTGGGTCTGTGCTAAGAAGGCATGCTTGGCTCAAAGAGCAAACTCTGCCTGGTTATGTTAAAGCAAAATTGTTGGATGCTCCTTTACAACAGGACCGTCTCTTTGGTAATAAAGCTGAAGATGTTTTTATAAAAGATGGAAGATAAAGCTAAATCTATGCAAACTGTGAAAGATTTCTTACAAGTGCAACCTCCAAGATTTAGTAGGCACTGGCCTACTAAGAACTGGTCCTTTCCAGTCCCTTCGAGAGCCACTCAAGTCAAACCCAGACATTCCAAAGGCTCCAGGTTTCAGTCACAAGGGACTTTTAGAACAAAACAATGGGGTGCCTCCACCTCCAAATCTGGAAACAACAAGGCACCTCCCTATGTTAAACAGTCTCAATGACTTCCCTCTACACTCACCAAGCACTTACCTTTTAGCCGTCCCTTTGGAGGGAAAACTGGCACTTCATGCACAAAACTGGCAACTTATAACCCAGGACAAATGGGTTTTAAATACAGTATCCCAAGGATACAGATTTCATTTCCACACGTTGCCAATCCCAAACGGATGGCCAGACCTGCCCCCAAATCAGTGGGCAGAGGCCCAGAAACAAGTTCTGTCCCTCATGAACATGTGGGCTATTCAACCAGTACCAGAAGAGCAAAAGGGAAATGGTTTCTATTCAAGACTTTTTCCTGGTACCCAGAAAAGACAAATCATGGCGTCCAGTTCTGGACTTACCTATTCTAAACACATTTCTGGACATTCCAAAATTCAAGATGCTGACTCTTCAGCAGTTACTTCCTATGCTAGGCAAAGATGCCTGGTTGGTAACTTTAGACTTAAAAGAGGCTTACCTGCATATCCCAATCAGGGAATCTTGCAGAAGATACCTCCGCTTCAAAGCAGGCTACTTGCATTACCAGTTCTCAGCACTTCCCTTTGGCTTATGTACTGCGCCCAGGGTCTTCACAAAGTGCCTGGCGCCAGTAATTGCATTTTGCAGGCAAAGAAATATTCAAATATATCCATAGCTGGACGATTGTCTAATTCAGGCAGAAAACAAGGACATTCTTCTAAAGTATCTGGTGTTTGTAAAGGGTTTTAACTTGTCTTGGGTACACCATAAACGAAAAGAAATCACAACTGGTACCCTCGCAAAAAATTCCTGGGTGCAAGCTTGAATGCAACTGCCCAGATGACTTGCCTTATACCAGAAAAGCAAATTTAGTTGGTGACGTAACTTCAAACAGGTGGCCACAAAAACCCTGCTATATCTGCAAGACAAATTCTGCAAGCCTTGGGGTTCATGGCCTCCTGCATTCTTCTAATTCCATATGCAAGACTGCATATGAGGAAACTTCAGTGGTACTTAAACATTTTTTGTAGTCAACATTGTCACAGCCTGGAAACAATGATTCCCATCATACCTTACCTGCAACTAGAGTTCCTATGGTGGGCAGAGGCCTGCCACCAAAACAAGGGACTGCCATTCACTCCACCCCCTGTCGCCCTAACCCTAACTACAGACGCATCAGACTATGCTTGGGGGGCTCGTCTGGCAGGGAAGTGCATTCAGGGCAAATGGAGCCCAAGTCAAATGCACCTTCATATCAATCAGAAAGAGATGCCAGCTGTACAGAATGCACTGACAGCCTTCAAGGACTACCTTCATCAAGGACAATTAATGATAAAGACAGACAACACCACAGTTATGTAGTACATAAACAAGCAGGAGGTACACATTCCTACCCCCTTTGCAGACCAACCTTGGCATTGTGGAACACATCCTTGACCTACCAAATACAACTACAAGCTCAATTCCTGCCAGGAAGGCCGAATACTCTGGCAGACAAACTAAGCAGAAATCTTATGGACCCATACAAATGGAAACTGGAACCATGAATTTTCAACATGTTGACACACAAATGGGGGGGGGGGTCCAGACATAGATATTTTTGCCTCACCCCAGAACTTTCAGTTGGACAAATTCTGCACAAGAATTCATCACAAAAAAGCTTGGAAAGTGGATGCTCTATCATTCAGCTGGAAAAACCTATCAGTCTATGCTTTTCTCCCTCTGCCTCTGCTCTCCAAAGTTCTACTAAAAGTCAGACATGACCAACCAAAAATGATTCTGATTGCTCCAGACTGGCCTCGCCAACACTGGTAGCCACTACTGTGCAATGTGTCACACCTTCCACCGTGGCACCTGTTTCAGACACCTTACCTACTGTCTCAGCAAAACAACCAAATTCTGCACACTCCGCTCCAAACTTTGAATCTTGCAGCATGGCTAATCATCTAAATTCACCCTTGGCATCCCTCAGCAAACCTGTAATGGATGTCATTTTGGAGGCGAGAAGGCCTAGTACTTGAAAATCTTATGCTGACAAATGGAAAAGATTCTGTGCCTGGAACCAATCACAATGAATAAGCACAGCAATGCCCAATATTCCTCCGATTTTACAATACTTAACTGAGATGCTTCGCAAGGGCCTATCTTTTTCTTCCATAAAAATCCATGCCTCTGCCATTTCAGCTCATTACAACTCAGATCCTCCCCTCTTCTCTCATCTTCTGCTAAAGCAGTACCTCAGAGGAGCCAAAAACTTAAGACCTCCCAGGAGAGCTCCAACTCTTGCATGGGACCTCAATTGTGTATTGGAAGAACTCACTCTCCCACCTTTTGAGCCAGCTGCTACTGCAGACCTAAAATTTCTCTCCAGGAAAACAGCTTTCCTTTTAGCAGTCAATTCAGCTAGAAGGATTTCTGAATTACAGGCTCTTACGGCAGTGGAGCCTTTCATTATTTTTCATGAGGACAGGGTGTCTCTCAGGACCAATCCATCTTTCATGCCTAAGGGTGATATCCAATGTGGCTCTTAATCAGATCATTCATCTGCCAACTTTCTTTCCCAGTCCACAGAACAAGGGTGAGCGGATTCTGCATTCATTGGATGTACACAGACAACTTAGATTTTACTTAAACAGGACAAAATCTCTAAGAAAATCTGAACAACTACTGGTGGCATTTGCTGCAGGGGCAGAGGGAAAAGCTATTTCAAAACAGACAATTTCCAAATGGATAAGCCATTGTATTTGTTTGCTATATGCACCATGGTAAAACTGTTCCCCAAGGGATCAGATCTCATTCCACCAGGGCTGCATCTACTTCTGCAGCCTTTCTCAGAGGTGTTCCTACCAGAGACATTCTAGGAGCTTCTACCTGGAGCTCAGTTCATACGTTCACCAAACATTACTGTTTCCTTTTCTTCTCTAAATCCAGAGCTGACTTTGTCCTGCAGGGCCTTATAGCTGGTCCTAATGCTGTATAAATCCATCCTCCCAACCATAGCTTTGGGAATCTACCCAAATGTAATGACTGCAACAGTGAAACATGAAGAACATAGTACAGTTGTGTACACTTACCATAAATGTAGATGTTCAAGTGTATTCACTGTTGCAGTCCTGGTTACCCACCCTCCAGCCCCGTTTTTTCTCTTACTATACCCTCTACTTTCTTTTACTATGCTTAAAAGCCTTTTTGAGTGTATTTGCTTTTGTTTGGAGGTATATTTTCCGTGTTTTAAATTATATATATATATATATATATATATATATATATATATATATATTTATTTATTTATTCATTTTGCTCCACATTTGGAGGGCACCTGACATCTGGGGCAAGAAAAACTGATGTAATGATGTCGGCTGCATGTTTTATACCCATGGCGACCTGATGTCATGGAAGAAGGGACAGCAGCAGGACCCAAGACTTTGTTAATCAGGCCGACTGAGGGCAACCTGCCAGCAGATTACCAAAATGTAATGACTGCAACAGTGAATACACTCGAACATCTACATTTATGGTTGTGTACTTTTTCTGGGCAAGACACTTATCTTAATAGCCCCATATTGGCCTCGTCAAATCTGTTTCCCCTTTCTGAAGCCTTATCTACTGGAGGAGCCTTAGATCCTGGACCCAGTGTCAGATCTCTTGACCCACTCGGCAGGAGCTCTTCACCCTTCTCTTCAGTCCATCAAACTGACAGCTTGGCTGTTCCAATTTCCAGAATACCCAGGTTGCAAAATTTATCAGAGGAAGCTCAGCATATCCTTTTGTCCTCACATAAGTCTTCAACCAGGAAACTTCATTTCAGTAAGTGGAAAAGGTTTTCCATCTGGGCTCAGTAGAGTAACATTGACCCCTTTCTGGCCTCTATTTCGGATATCTTAGAATTTCTGACCAAAACTGTTCAGCGAAGGAGCTGCAGTAGCAACCATCTGGGTACAACTGGCTGCTATATCTAATTTCCATATAGGTGAATCTGGAAATGGTATGTCTAACAAGTTGGCGAAGGCCTTTTTGAAGGGTACGATGCACTTTAAACCACCAATCAGATCTCCTACTGCCCCATGGAATTCGTATCTAGTCCTATCCAAGATTATTCTTCTGCCTTTTGAACCTGCTTCTTCTTGTGAGCTGAAATATCTTTCTTGGAAGACCATTTTCTTGGTGGCCATTACATCAGCATGCAGAATTTTGGAGTTGCAAGCCCTTTTTATTAAACGGCAATACTTGATATTTCACAAAGATAGGGTTCCCCTCAGGACGAATCCGTCGTTCTTACCAAAAATTTATTCCGACTTCACACTTAATCAGGCAATTGAATTATCTGTTTTCTTTCCCAGTCACTTAAATCAGTTGGAACTTGACATCCATAGACAACTTTGCTTCTATTTGAACAGGGCAAAAGACCATAGAAAGGCTGATAAGTTGTTTGTCTCCTTCTCAGATTCTAAAAAAGGTGCACCGGTATCCACATCTATCTTATCTAAATGGATTTCTGATTGTATACCCTTTATTTACCATGAAGCAGACATTTCATTACATGACAGTCAAAGCTCATTCAACCAGAGCTGTTTCTACTTCCATAGCCTGCTTGACCAGGCTACCCATTGATTCTGTTTGCGCAGCTGCCACATGGTCAAAGCCACATACCTTCATATCTCACTACAAGGTAGACAAGGCCTCTAGGGACAGAACTTAATTTGGGTCTACTGTACTTAGGCAGGTACTCCCGTGAGCCACCCAAGTATGTGGTGCTAGGTGTGCTACCCATCAGTAAGAATGAAGACGAGATTGAACAACTTCACATAAAGAAGTTATGCACTTACCATAATGTTCCATGTGAGTTGTTGTTCTTGCCTTCATTCTTTCTGCCCCCCCACCTACCCCCATTCAGTGTCAGGAAGTTTGTGAGGCTCTTTGTTGGTTTTGGTTCTCCTGGGAAGTTTTCTGTCATTAGTTGTCTCTATGATTTCTTTGAAATCTGGGGTAGGTTTAAAGCTAGTTGATGGCAAACAAGATCTGGGGAAGGTAGATGTGCATTGTGGGATAGGGCTTCGGCCTCAAGCTGTTGGAGACCTCGAGCTTTGCAATTAGGCCGATTCGGAGCCAAGGATTGGCTCCAAACCCATCAGTAAGAATGAAGGTGAGAAAAGCAACTCACATGGAACGTTATGGTAAGTACATAACTTCTTTTTACTCTAAAATGAGGGACAGCAAACTATATATTCCTAAGCTCAACCTAAATATCCACATTTTAAAATCTCATTGTTGCAATATGTCAATACAAGAAAAATACATAATATTGTTAATACATATACACAACTAATTAATTTGGAAATTCCAAAAAATTCTAATCTGAAATGAATGACATTACTATAGCAGCCAGACTAGAACACTAGTATATCTTGGATGACCCCAAAACAGTACCATTAAATTTAACTTTGCAGAGTAATTTGTAAAATCGTATTCCGTAATTTAACAAAAACTTAAAATTATCAGTTCAGATGTAAATATAAAAAAAGAGTAGTGCTTTGTTCTCTTAATAGTATTTTATTAAAATAGTCAAAGAACGAATTAAGCTTCTACAGCTAATACAATTCTAAATACATGTGGTGAATATAAATACAGAGCAGATATGTGGGTACAGTCCCCTTCATATTTGTGAAATTTAAAATGAATAATTATTTAATAGAAAATTGTACATTACTAAACACAGTGTTCTATTTTAAGACCATTAATAATAAAAAAATCAAGTTAATTAATGGGGAAATGTACTTGACACACTATCCAAAACTTGTGTTCAGAATTTAAGCCAATCCATTATAGTAAATGGTGGACTAATAGTACATTATAATAAACCACAAGTCTACCAAAAAACAATTTATGAAAAACATATTGGAAAGGGGAGTTGCTCTCATAAATCATCACCCCCCCCAAAATTATTTGTTTTTCACAGTTTACTGTATTTAATTTTCAGTGTGGATTTGATAGAAATGTGTTCACTTAGTCCTGGGTGATTTGTTGGAGCCAACTTCAGTTGCCATTTCAGTTATTTATATTCAGTTAAATTTTCCCAGCAGCCTTCCCTTTCATCTTTAGGAATTTTTTCTAGGATACCAAATTTGAACTTTTAAAAAAGTGGGCATATCAATGAATGCTTATATAATGCATTGTTGATATTTTTGTTTTTAATATCATAATTATGTCCATACATCCTTTTACGCAGGGTCTGATCGATCTTCCCTACGTAAAAGGCAGGACAGTTCATCCATTTTGCTAAGTAAATCACACCCTTTGTAAGTCCCTTTCATTAAATACATCTTAGTTCTTTTATAAGTATTTGGTGTTGTACTTGATGTTGCAGTAATATAACCTTGATTGCATGAACCACATTTGTTATGGTTAGTGGAATAGTTGTGTTGTAAGAATTTTTTGATATTCATGCCAGTTTTGTATATAAAATTTGTTTTTTTACCCAACTTACTAAAATTTTTGTCATCTTTCTTAAAAATACTGTAATTATTTGCAGTAAGTTTTGTAACGGACCTGTTTTGGCCATTGTATTCAAGTCCCAAAGCATGTGAAAAATTGTTCATTCTGCCATCTGTGGTGTTAGACGTCACTGGAATTAAAGGTTCGATGTCTACAAGTGGGTTATATTTAGTCCCCAAGTTGTTTAAAACTTATTTCCCTACATTGTCTAATAGTTTTACAGGGTCACCTCACTCTAGAAATATATTGTAAATAGTGTTGTATTCACTTTTGGAAAACTCAAAGTTAGAGCACATCCTTGCTTCTCTAACAAGTTGGCCTTTAAATATGTTTTTCTTAATATGGTAAGGATGTCTACTTTGGAAATGTAAATATGTATTTGAGAAAGTTGGTTTCCTGTAAATAGTTTTTTTTCAAATCTCTTAGAAATAGTTTCTTTAAAAATGTTTGCATTAAAGTAGTTGATACTGTTGTGGGCTTAGTATGAAAAATCCCATTATACCATCTGCCTTTGGGATTCCAAAGACACACACACATTTTGGATCCCCCTTTAGTTTAATAACGTCTGCTCAAGGCTTGAAAGTGTATCCTTTAGCAATGTTTGTGTATCAGACCTTGAAAGAGATGTTTTCAAACACCCACCATATTTTAAAGGATTCATTGATTTCCTACAAAAGATTAATCCAGAATTCTACTTGAAAGTGTTTTTTTTTATGACAGGTGTGATATATTTATTTAGTTGTATAACACATACTGTGGGACTTAAATACTTGCCACATTAAGAAAGACTTGCTTAAAGGCCAACTTGTTAGAGCAGCAAGGATGTGCTCTAGCATTGTTTTTTTTCAAAAGTGAATACAACACTATTTACGATATGTTTCTAGAGAGAGGTCACCCTGAAACACTGTTAGATACAGTAGGGAAATAGGTTTTAAACAACTGGGGAACTAAATATCATCCACTTGTAGATGATGAACCTTAAACTCCAGTAACCTGTAATACTACAGATGACTGAATGAACAATTTTTCACATGCTTTGGTACTTGAATACAATGGCCAAAACAGGTCTGTTAAAAACCTTATGAATAACTGGAGTATTTTTTAAGACGGATGACATTTTTAGTAAGGTGGGTGAGAAATCAAATTTTCTGTACAAAACTGGCATGAATATCAAAAAACTTGTAGAACACAACTATTCCACTAACCACGACTACTGGGGGACAAAAGAAAATGTGGTTCGCACAGCCAGTGTTGTTATATTATGGAAACATCAAGTACAATACTCAATACTTACAAAAGAACTGAGATTTGTTTAATGAAAGGGAATTGTCTTACAAAGGGTGTGATTTATTTAGCAAAGTGCATGAATTGTCTTACCTTTTAAATGAGGAAGACCGATCAATCCCTGCAGAAAAATATTTATGAACATAATCATGAAATTACAAACAAAAATATCAACAATGCATTGTATAAGCATATTTGCTATGCTCATTTTTTTAAAAGTTTGAATTTGGTATCCTAGAAATAATTCCTAAAGATGAAAGGAGAGGCAACTGGGAAAACTAATTGAATATAAAGAATTGAAATGGCAGTTGAAGTTGGATGCATCAAATCACCCAGGACTAAATGAACACATTTCTATCACACCCTCACTGAAAATGAAATGTAGTAAACTGTGAAAAATAATGTGGGGGTGATGATTTATGATGGTAAATCCCTCTCCAATATGTTCGTAAAATGTTTTTTGCTAGACCTGTGGTTTATTATACATTATTGTTAATCCAGCATTCACAATAATGAATTTGGTTAAATTCTGAACACGAGTTTTGTATGGTGTGTCAAGTACATTCCCCTTTTATTGATTAACTTGATTATTAATTGTTTTAAAATGTAACACTGTGTTTAGTAATATACAGTTTTCTATTAAAAATTAATTTAGTATTTTCACATATATGAAGGTGATTGTACCCACACATCTCTTCTGTATTTATATTCACCACATTTACTTAGAATTTTATAATGTATAGAAGCTTAATTCGTTCTTTGATTATTTAAATAGAATAGTGTTGAGAGAATGTATAGCACTATTTTTTTTATATTTGTATTTGAACTGATAATTTTAAGTTTTTGTTAAATTATGGAGTAAGATTTTATAAATAACTCTACATAATTTAATTTAATGGTACTATTTTGTGGTGATCAAAGATAAACTAGTGTTTTATTCTAGTTGTTATAGTTATCCGTTAGTGATTGGAGCAACTCAGACATGTGGTAGTAGCTCAATTTTATAAGTACAGGTTTTGTTCAAGTACTAAATGGTTCTGATGATATCCTAAATGTTTTAAGGATGAAAGTGCTTAACCTCTGTTCTTTTTACTTTGCTTTTCATACTGTTGATTTCTGTTGTAATATTAAAGTGAATATTGGTACATCGCTTTCTGGATTATTGCTATGAGATTTAAGAGTTTTGAAGTAAAGGGAGCGCCACATGAGGAAATTTATGATTTGCTGGTCAACCTGAAGTTCCCCACAGCTGGATTAATTCCTGGCAGCCCCCCACCCCACCCCCAACTGAGATTGCATTTGTGAAGGTCTGTCCTGTTTCTGCTCAGCTTGTCTTCCATATTATTTTGCTCTGATGGATTTCAGGAAGCCTGTATAGAGACTGTGCTGAAACGCTGTATCCCAAGGCTGCCGTGGCTAGTTTGTACAAAGGTAATGATCTGGTCCTCGCCCTCTTGTTTATCTATCACATTCCTCTGGTATTGCCTGCAACCCCTTGCAGTGGTGCTGAAACCCATAGGATTATTGAGGGAGTTGAGAGCATTTATTACTGCCAATATCTTTTATGCTTGCACTTTTACTCCTATTGACAATCCACCTCAAGAAAAGTTTGAGGCTCTTGTAGTTAAGGAAGGTCCTGGGACTGGAAGGGAAAATGGGAGCCCTGGCTTCAGGTAAAACTGGTCTGTGGAAAGTCAGGGGATGTTTGTCGGCACCATACTGATTTTAGGTACCAGTGAATTTCTCTCATGTGGAATCTGCCTAAATGAGTCTTGGATATCATGAATGATAGTATGAGAAATTCCGCTTGCTGAGGCCTTGGTTTGAATGGAAAACTCAGGAACAGCTCTAGATCTACTTTTTCCTGTGGAAGAAAAGCTCTTTGAACCCCCCCCCCCCCCCCCCCCCGTTAAAAGGAGTTAAGCAAGACATTTGGATGTTCTCCTGGAGATCTCTCACTCAGGTGAGAGATTATGGACACTTTGAAAAGAAACTCTGCAAAGATAAGCAAGTTGTCTAAATAAGGAATATGTGATTACCTTGCAGTCTGCATTAGGCTATTAATGTGAAAATGCTTAGTGAAAGAGGATAACTCTAGAGTAATGCAGAAAACTGAAACCTTAAAACTTCTGTTATCTGGTGCTACAGGAATGTGTTAAGCATCTTTTATTTCTAGGGTCACTAAAAAAACAAATGGGGAATGCGACGTAACAGGCAATGAATGGATAATATTTTGAGCACTGGAACTTTTACAAATTGGTTTAGAAAGGAAAGATCTAGGACTAGTCTCCATGAGGTTTTCTTTGGCACCAGAAAAAAAACATTCTTGAATAAAAACCTTCTCCTTGATGAGAAGAAAGGCCATCTTCTACAGACAGAAGGGAAAATACATTTCATCTGATGGATGGTGAATCCCCTGAAAAGGAGGGAGAGAGATGTGCTGCCCAATGTAACTTTAATGAATTACTGTGTTGCCCAAGACAGA
Source organism: Protopterus annectens (assembly GCF_019279795.1). Classification (NCBI taxonomy): domain Eukaryota; kingdom Metazoa; phylum Chordata; order Ceratodontiformes; family Protopteridae; genus Protopterus; species Protopterus annectens. Next base: position 152,153,089 of record NC_056747.1, read on the forward strand.
AACGGTCAGAATTTTGGAAGGAATTAAAGGCTTGCAAGAGTGGGAAAAGCAGGAGACTTCTGTATATAGTCGTTCAGACTGCTCTTGTTTCTTAGAGGCTCTTTCCTTTCTTTTTGGATCCACTTGCCATTGCTTGTTAAAAGTCTGCTTGCCGGCAGCTTGCTGTGTCTGTTTATTTTATGTTTTGCAAAATACTGCAGAGGTAGTAGGAAAACCCTTGACTAATTCGAAGTAAGGCTAAACAAAATCTGAGAAACTCCATGAATCAATTTCCGTGTCCCTTCACATCTTTTAAGGACCTCTGTAAATTATCAAATAGAACTTCTCTAAGGGAGAATACAAAATTTCAACTTTAATATTTTCATATATATTTGTGTACACAACCAAGCAAACTTCCTGTAACAGTGGCTCATCAGCTGGATCATAAGTACATTTCAAAGAATGTTTAGTCACTTGAGAGACAGAGGCAGTAATACTACACAAAGATGATTTTCCCTAAAACAAGGGAAAATAAGATATAGTGTTCCTCACATTCTCAAGAGGCAACCATAACTTTTAACGTCTGAGCTGCACAAATAAGAGTTCTAAAATAAACATGGCAGAAGAAGACATTTTCCCAAATCTTTCAAAAGCTTGATTATACAGCTTTACACAATCTGCTTTCTTAGAGGCAGCAGGCTGGCCATCAGACAAGTTACAGGCTGTAAGAAAGAAGTACTCCATTGCTGGAAGAAGAGGATGACTGGAGAAGGTTCAGGAAATTCTAGTTGCAATAAATAATTTTTTAAATATTGTGGAAAATTATTTTCCCACTGAAACAATTGATTCATTCTTGTTAGTGTCAGAAAAAGAAAACCTTTTCAAGGGGGTGTCAGAAGAAACAGTCAAACTTAAATCTGAGGAAAGAAAACAGACGTTGCCCCCTTTCAATGATGATCCTGTTCATTGTCTTTAACATCCTCAGACAATGAAGAATTCCTTTTTTCTTACCAGACACTCCAGAATTGCTAGGGTCAGGAGAATAAACTAATCCCTGAGCTAACCCCAATAAATCATTCCTGTCTTAAAGTAACAGTCAAAAAAAGTCTGATTTTTACTTCTTTTAGATGTGAATTTCCAGAACAGACAACTTACGTTTGACAGGCAACAGTAAAAAGTAACAGTCAATAAAAACACATTTTCCTAACTTAAAATACTTTCACAGAAAAGTATGATGTGGATGTCTCTACCCTACCTGTCTGCCCAGCAATGGAGAAGTGTGAGTGGATCAATCCATGGAAGTCTTCCAGAGGAACGGTCTTTGGTGGCAGGAAAGTGCAAAAGGGCCAGGTGCCCAAATCACTTCCACAACTCTACTCAAGATGGTCAGTGGCCTGGGTATGTGGAAGATGTCCTCAACCTTTGTAAGCCAGAAGGCTGACATATTCTGTAGCAGGGTACAACCCATACAGCCAAGGCCACTGCAAAAGTGATCAAATGATGAACGTTAGCTGGAGTCGCTTTCCATATGGTATATCATGATGTAATCAGGGTCTCGTTTCCTATAAAGTGGCAGAACAGTTGAAGAATACAGTAGTCAACTACTCCAGCACTAACCTGCAAACAGAGCAGGTTAGAAGTTTATGCAGCACCTGGTATCTAGCAGTCTGTCAGTATTTCCATGTGATAAGAGGCAGTAGAAGGGGATCCCCTTTAGATGTCCGAAATCTCACTTCACCGACAAGGAATCAGACGGGCCGAAATCACCGACAACGCAGATGACCGACAAGGTGAGAACCCGACGGATTCGGTAAGTGAGCAATAGAGTGAGGGATTTAGTGTTAGGGAGCGGACAGGTAAGTGTGCGATAGTGAGGGACTGTAGTTTTAGGGGCGGGTTAAGTGAGTTAGGGTTAGGGTGCAGGTAGGGTGTGCGATAGTGACGGACTGTGGGTTTAGGGGTGGGTTAAGTGAGTTAGGGTTAGGGTGCAGGTAGGGTGTGTGTGCGATAGTGACAGACTGTGGGTTTAGGGGTGGGTTAAGTGAGTTAGGGTTAGGGTGCAGGTAGGGTGTGTGTGCGATAGTGACGGACTGTGGGTTTAGGGGTGGGTTAAGTGAGTTAGGGTTAGGGTGCAGGTAGGGTGTGTGTGCGATAGTGATGGACTGTGGGTTTAGGGGTGGGTTAAGTGAGTTAGGGTTAGGGTGCGGGTAGGGTAAGTGTGCGGTTGTCGGACCTTAGGGTTAGGGTTTGGGTTACGGTTAGTGCATGTATGGTTGTGTGTATTGTCGGTATTTTGTGTTGTCGGTCTGTTGGTGTCGGTGATTTGTGTTTCGGTGTTGTGGCGTTTCGGTTAACTGAAGGGGATCCGTAGAAGGGTGGTCTAGACAGCATAAAATGTAGGCATAGAGGAAAACTTGTCTGGCAACTCCAGCAGACGGTACAGTAAAAAAATATTTTCTGAAATTAACCAAATATTCTTTGAGAAGACTCTTACCCTGTGCTCTCATACTAGTTTAAAGACTGTGCATACAAGAACCGAAAGAGTGACCACCACCAAGATGTATCAACAGAGATGGAGATTACACTGTTGAAGTCTTACCATTCCCTTAGCTTGCTCCGTTAAAGTTAAATGCCTGCATACCAACACAACTGTACTCGCTTCCTAAGTGCCACCACTAAAGGCCACTGCTCTGGCTTAATCTGCCCAATGGTGGGACATAAAAATAGGGAATATATTTATTATGATGCTTTGCCAGAGATGGCCTGCACCTGTCACCCTTGGGATTCCGGATACTGGCTAAGGCTCTTGCCACCCCTATAGTGCCTTTTTTAGGCAAGGTTCAAATGGCAAATTCACCCCCCCCATAACAGCTACAAGGAAGCAAAATCTGAGGGTAATGCTACTTAATGTAGAAGTCTAAACCTCAAAATGCACTCACACGAGGCACTCCTTAAAATGGAGAACATTGACATCTGTGCAGTGACAGAGACCTGGTTCAAGGCTCCAGAGAGCATCCCTGCATTACCAGGCTATAATTCATACCACACCTTTCGGTCACCTAACCTGGACTGAAACACTAATGGCAGAGGCGTGTCCCTATTCATTAAGGATATCCACACCTCCAGGCTAGTTGCTCAGCATAATGCATCGGAGATTATCCAAGTGCAACTAACTCTGGGCAAGACCGCAATCCAAATTGTAGCTTGCTACACATCCCCTACCATGCCCCAGGATTCCCACTCCTCATTTCTTGATGCACTGGAAAATATTAAGGTACAACCTAACACCTTAATAATGGGCTTTTTCAACTACCCCATCATTAACTGGGAAAACTACTCATGTACTAACTTTTCTGCTTGTTTTCTGGTATTCATAAATTCCAACGCCTTGGATCAACCTATCCACACCCCCACCAGGGGCAGCAATATCCTAGACCTGGTCATTACCAGCATGGGCAACTGGTGTTCCACACCAGAGGTCAGTTCCTCGCTGGTCAGATCCGACCACAAGCTATTCACCCTAGACATCCACATCCCATCCTCACCCCCACTAGGGAAACCACCATAAAAAATTACTCCAAAGCCAACTTCATGCTTCTTAAGACAGAAGTGGCAAACTTCACGACGCCCATGCTGACGGACAATAGAGGTACGACTGCTGAATCCTTTACAAATACAGTTTATAAGCACTTACACAAGTGCATGGATCGTGAAATCCCTAACAGAACCAAGATGCTATCCTCCAAAAAGGAAGCCAATCTGGTGGCCCCCTGCCATAAACAAACTCTACAACAAAAGAAAGAAACTGTTGCAAAATTACCACTGATTCTAAAGACAACCACAAAGCATTCTATAGCTATGTCAAGAATCTCAATGGCAGCTATCAGATCTGCTCTGAGTTACAGTACAATGGCACTAAATATACAGAACCAACTGATATTGCCAACATCCTGGCAAATAGGTTCAATGCTAACTTTACCCCTCTGTCACCCCCTAAAGGGCCCATCTCTATACCGGAAGAATGCAAAGTTCCTGTAATCACAGCTGCACATGTAAAAAACATACTCTCCAAAGCCAAGAGCACAGCATCCATGGGACCTGACAACATCCCAGGCTGCGTTCTACATGAACTACAGAAAGAACTGGCACCTCACCCTAAGTACCATGTTCAATCATAGCCTCACCTCAGGCTTTGTGCCCACTGAATGTTGCACAGCAATGGTTATCCCACTCCATAAAGGGGGACCACCATGGACCCTGGGAACTACCGCCCCATCCGCCTGACGAGCCTGGTCTGCAAGGCTATGGAACGTATCATCATGGAACTTATAAACAGTGACATTGGTAATCTCCAAACTCTGGACCCTACCCAGTTTGGGTTTGTAAAAGGCAGATCATGTCTCCTAAACCTGATGGACTTCTTTGAAGCGGTCACCAAAACCGTAGATGAGGGTAAGGTGGTTCACTCAGCCTATCTAGATCTTGCCAAGGCTTTCAACACCATCCCCCACTCTGGAACTATAGATAAACTGACTAAACTAGGTATAAATCCCTATGTCACAAGATGGGTTGCCAACTGGCTCACTGACAGAGCCCACACTGTGAAAGTAGCAGACTCTAAATCCAACTTCAGACCAGTGACAAGTGGGAGTACAACAGGGTTCAGTCCTGGGTTTTCTCCTGTTTGGTATCTACTTCTCTGAAGTACAGGCTAACACATGTCTTTGGCTAACAAAGTTCGCAGATGACTGCAAACTAGGAGCTGTAATAAAAACTCCTAATGATGTGGACATTCTACAAAAGGGCCTCGCTGAGACAGATGCCTGGTGTCAAAGCCATGGCCTCAAGCTCAATGCCAAAAAGTGCATTGTCATCCCTTTTGGTGAAAACTCTGTACCCATGAGCTACCACATAGGCGATAGTCTACTTAACACCGAAAGTGTGATGAGACCTTGGGACATAGGTGGACAGTAGTCTCTTCTTTGATAATCACATCGCCACAGTAGTCAGGAAATCCTTCTACATGGCACACCACATCACAAAATGTTTCTCATCCAGGAAAAAGAGGTCAGTGTTCCCCTCTACTCATCACTCATTAGACCCATTGTAGAGTACAATGCCCCTTTTTGGTATGTACCTCACAAGACATCTACAACAACTGAAAAGGCCGCAGAAATACCTCACAGAGGATTACCGGCCTCAAATAGATGCCCTACACAGGCCGTCTCAAAAAACTCCAGCTTTACTCTGTTGCATATCGCCTACTCAGAGGCAATCTCTGCCTAACATACAAAGCTATGTCAAACCCAGAGCTGTTGGACATGCTCCACTTATAGAAATCCCAATCCCTCCGAGCTGCACGCTCTAGGGACCTAAACCTTGTCACCACAATAAACAGAACGTGCTGGAGGGATAGATTCTTGGGTGGCAAAAGCCAGGGTACCATTTGGCTAGGCTTTTGCCACCCAAGAAAATTATTTTCCTGTGCCCCTGTCAAGCAGAGCCACAGAAGTGATCCCCAGGGTGAATTTCTCATCTCCCATCCAAACATCAAGATTTTTCTTGAAGATTGCTAATGAGGATCTTTGTTTAATATAGAAAAGTAGTTTGTTCCAGAGTATGGGAAGTCTCTGGGACAGGAATCTGTCCCTCCAGCATACAATAATTTTTCAGTGAAAGGGTTACTTTTTTTGACGATAGATATGATCGATTTATTTAGTTGTTTTAATCTTAGCCAGTCTGCATTTACATTTTTTTCATTTGGATATAATAAATTGCTTGGAGTTCAGAGCGCTGGTTTTTGCTGTTGCTGTTTATCAGATTCCTAGGACTGTTTTGTGAAATGTGTGTGTGTGTATTATATGTGTGTGTGTGTGTGTGTGTGTATGTATATATGTATATATATATATATATATATGTATAGAGAGAGAGAGCTGTACTTCAGATCAGCGAAAGCAGACATAATCGAAACACAAATAGAGATGAGTTTCTCAAACATGCAGATAATCGAATACTGACAGCACCAACCAACTGCATGTCTTCTCTCATCACATCCATAAAACTCATCTTAGGCCTTCCTGTTTCCCTCTTACCTGGCAGCTCCATCCTTATCGTCCTTCTCCCAATTTATACCCAGTATCTTTCCTCAGCACATGTCCAAACCAAAGCAATTTCGCCTCTCTGGCTTTGTCTCCAAATTGTCCAACCTGAAGTGACCCTCTATTGTACTAATGTCTAATCTTGTCCATCCTCATCACACCAAGTGGAAATTTTAACTTCTTAAACTCTGCCACCTCCAGCTCTGACTTCTGCCTTTTCGTCAGTGCCACCATCTCCAACCCATATAAGATAGCTAGTCTTACTACCATCTTGTAGACCTTCCCTTTCACTCTTTATGGTACCCGTCTGTCTCAAATCACTCCTGACACACTCACCCACTCCACCCTGCCTGCACTCTCTTCTTCACCTCTCTTCCACACTCACCATAACTCTGAACTGTTGATCCCAAGTATTTAAACTCCTCCACCTTCGCCAGCTCTACTCCCTGCATCCTCAACATTCTTCTGTCTTAATCGTGCTGACCTTTTTTCATCTCCTTTCTATAGCATATCTCCACCTGTCCAGGATCTCCTCAACCTGTTCCTTACTCTCAGTACAGATCATAATGTCATCTGCAAACATCATAGTCCATGGGGACTCCTGTCTTATCTCGTTTGCCAACCTGTCCATCACCATTGCAAATAAGAAAAGGCTCAGAGCTGATCTGTGATGTGATCCCACCTCAACCTTCCAATGCATCCTTCACTCCTACCGAAGACCTTATCACTGTCACACTGCTCTCGTACATATCCTGTACCCCTGTTACATACCTATCTGCCACTACTGACTTCCTCGTACAAAACTACAACTCCTCTCTAGACAACCTGTCATATGCTTTCTCTAAGTCCACAAAGACACAATGCAACTCCTCCTTACCTTGTCTATACTTCTGCATCAACACCCACAGAACAAACATTGCATCTGTAGTACTCTTTCCCAGCATGAAACCATACTGCTGCTCACTAATCATCACTTCCCTTCTTAACCTGGGTTCTACTACTTTTTCTCTTAACTTACCACTGTGGCTGATCAATTTTATCCCTCTGTAGTTACTACAGCTCTGTACATCACCCTTATTCTTAAAAATCGGTACCATTACTCTTCTTCTCCACTCCTCAGGCATCCTCTCACTTTCCAAGATTTTGTTAAGCAATCTGGTTAAAAACTCCCATCTCCCCTAAACACCCACACGCTTCCACAGGTATGTCATCGGGACCAACAGCCTTTCCATTCTCCATCCTCTTCATAGCTCTCCTTACTTCTTCCTTGCTAATACATTGCACTTCTTGATTCATTATCCCCACATCATCCAACCTTCGTACTCATTCTCTTCATTCACCAGCCCCTCAAAGTACTCTCTCCATCTGCTCAACACACACTTCTTGCTTATGAGTAAGTTTCCCTCCTCATCCCTTATTGCCCTAATCTGCTGCATATGTTTCCCAGCTCGGTTCCTCTGTCTAGCCAGTCGGTACAAATCCTTTTCTCCCTCCTTAGTGTCCAACCTTTCATACAACTTGCCATACTCCTTATCCTGAGCCTTCATCACCTGTCTCTTCACAATCTTCCAGCATTCCTGTCTTTCTTCATCTCTCTGACAGTCAGACTTCTTTTTCGCCAGCGTCTTTCTCTGTATACTCTCCTGTACTTCCTCATTCCATCACCAGGTCTCCTTGTCCTTCTCCTCCTCCTGTCCAGATGTCACACCAAGAACCTTTCTAGTTATCTCCCTTACTACCTATGTTTGGCTTTCCAGCTGTCTGGTAACTCATCACTGCCACCCATTACCTGTCTTACATCTTCCTTGAACTCCACCTTGCAGTCATCCTTTTTCAGCTTCCACCATTTGATCATTGGCACTGCTCTCACTGTCCTCCTCTTCTGTTGATCACCAACATAATCCTTCATCCTACAGACCACCATCCTATGCTGCCTAACTATGCTTTCTCCTGTCACCACTTTGCAGTCTCCAATCTCCTTCAAAGCGGCCCTCCTGCATAGTATATTATATACCTGTGTGCATCTTCCTCCACTGTTATGTCACCCTATGCTCCTCCCTCTTCTTAAAAATACGTATTCATCACAGCTATGTCCATCATTTTTGCAAAATCCACTACCTTCAGACCTTCTGCATTCTTCTCCTTAATGCCATACCCACTCATCACCTCCTCATCCCCTCTGTTCCCTTCACCAACATGCCCCTTGGAATCTGCTCCAATCACCACTCTCTCACATTCTCCACCACTTCACCTCGCTCCAAAAATTTTCTCTCTCTTCCTTCACGCACCCAACTTGTGGAGCATATGCACTAACAACATTCATCATCACACCATCAATTTCCAGCTTCATAAATATCACTTTCTGTCCAACACTCTTTTCACCTCCAAAACACTCTTGACATACTGTTCCTTCAGGAATACCCCTACCCTATTTCTCCTTCCATCCACACCATGGTAGAACAATTTGAACTTGCCAACGATGCACCTGGCTTTACTCCCCTTCCATCTGGTCTCTTGCACGCACAACAGATCAACATTCCTTCCTTCTTTCCATCATATCAGCTAGTCCTCACCCTTTACCAGTCATACTGCCAACATTCAAAGTTCCTATCCTCACTTCTACACTCCTAACACTCCTCCTCTACCCTTGACTCCGGGCATGCCTTCTCCCTCCTCTTTTTCTTCTTCAGCCAGCAGTAGCCCAATTTCCACCAGTACCCTGTTGGCTAACAATATTAGTGGGGGTCATTGTTAACCTGGGCCTCAACCAATCTGGTGTGGAAATTTGTATTATCCGCATATTTGATCTGGTAAAAATTTTACACCTTATGCCCTTCCTGACATAACCCTCCCCATTTAACTGGGGTTAGGACTGGCACGAAGTAGTACACTGGCTTGTGTATCCCCAGTGGCTAGATTTTATTTATTTATATATATATATATATATATATATATATATATATATATATATATATATATATATATATATATATATATATATATATATATATATATATATATACTGTGTGTGTGTGTACACACCCCTGTTAAAATGCCAGGTTTTTGTGATATAAAAAAATGAGACCACAAGAAATCATTTCAAAACTTTTCCCACCTTTAATATGACCTATAAACCTGTACAGTTCAACTGAAAAACAAACATCTGTTAGGGGAAAAAAATATAAAAAATAAAAAACGTACAATAAGCTGGTTGTATAAGTGTGCACATCCATAAACTAATACTTTGTTGAAGTACCTTTTGATTTAATTACAGCATTTAGTCTTCTTGGGTAGGAGTCTTATCAGCATGGCACATCTTGACTTGGCAATGTTTGACCACTCTTCCTTGCAAAAGCACTCCAAATCTGTCAGATTGCGAGGGCATCTCTTGTGCACAGCCCTCTTTAGGTCACGCCACACATTTTCTATTGGATTTAGGTCTGGGCTCTGGCTTGACCATTCCAAAACTTAAATTTTCTTCTGGTGATGTCATTCTTTTGTTGATTTGGGTGCATTTCTTTAATTGATGGCAGGTGTGTACCCAAGAAGACTGAATGTTGTAATTAAATCTAAAGGTGCTTCAACAAAGTATTAGTTGCACCTGGAACCCCTAGGCTTTCGGATGCTGGCAAAGGCTCTTGCCTCCCCCATAGTGCCTTTTTAGGCATAGTCTCAAAAACAACATTACCACTGTAAAAATAACCTATCGGAACAAAATAAGGGTCATGCTGCTAAATGCTGCTAGGAGCTTAAACCAAAAACTGCACTCCCAGGAAGCGCTTCTGTCACTAGAAGATGTCGATGTCTGTGCAGTCACAGAAACCTTATTTAAGGCCTCCGAGAGTACCCCAGTCCTGCAAAGTTACAATGCCTTCCACACCTGTAGACCACAAACTGAACGTGTGAAAACCAAAGGAGGTGGTGTTTCCTCTATTTTACAGATAAAATTATCTCCTGTATAATTAGTCTGGACAACTCCATGGAGTTACTCCAGGTCCAGATTATGGTGGGTAAGACCCCCTTTCAAGTCCTAGTCAGTTGTAGATCCCACTCCATGGGTCACGACACACACTAATTCTACTTAACCAAACTGAAGACAATCCAGATTGCACTGAACACACTGGTTATGGGGGATTTCAATTATCCCATCATCAACTGGGAAACCTTCTCTAGTCCAAACTCGCTAGCACAAAAGTTCCTTGACTTTGTGAATTCCAATGCTGTAGAGCAAATTGCCCATATCCTGGCAAGAGGAACAAACATTCTAGATCTGGTCCTTACCAACGTGTCAAACAGGTGCACTGCAGCAACTGTCGGACTGTCATTAGTTAAAACTGACCATAAATCAGTCACCTTCGATCTGACACACCAGAACGTACAAAGGGTTAAATCAGACTAAAAATCTTAACCAAGGCAAACTATAATCTCCTAGGTGAAGCCTCGCCCCAAGCTGAAAGTAGTAACTATGCTGAAACTTACACTAATGCCCTGTACCATCACTTGCATAAGTGTATAAACTTGGCTGTACCAGATAGAATCAAAGCCAGACCCCTAAATAAAATCAAGTTGCCATGGTGGACTTCCATCATCAATAAACTGTACAGTAAGTGCAAAGGTTGCTGTCCAAGAAAACAAAGACAAGGACCCAACAATGGAAGAGCACCCTCCTCAGCCTTAACAGGCAAATAGGAAAACTTGCCAAATCCTCCAAGAGCTCTTTTGAGAGAGACTTAGCAAGTACTGCCAAGGAGAAGGAATGTAAGGCCTTTAACAGCTACGTACTTAACCTGAAGGATAGGACCAAAGCATGTGCAGAACTGGTGGTCAACGGTATCACGCACACACTAACCCCACAGAGATGGTGAACTTAGCATATAGGTTTGGAGAGAATTTCACTCCCTTATCCCCTCCTAACTTGCAATAAACCCTCCCCCCCCCCCCCCACACTCATCTTACATATTGCCTTGTCCTAGGCAAAGAACACAGCCTCTATGGGACCAGATGACATACCAGGCTGTCTTCTAAACAGGCTAAAGATGAAGTAGCATCATCATTAAGTACCCTTTTCAGTCCTAGCCTAACCACAGGCTTTGTTCCTGCGGAATGGAGAACAGCTACAGTTAATCCCCAACACAAAGGTGGCTTAGGAGCAGACCCGGGGAATTGCAGACCTGTAAGCCTGACAAGCCTCATCTGTAAGACCATGGAACGTATTGATGTTAAGTTGTCTATCTCGCCTTCATTCTTGCTGGTTGGGTTTGGAGCCGATTCTCTGCTCCGACTCGGCCATCTTCAATAGCTCGAGAGCTGTTTACTGGCTCGAGGCTACCCCATATCCCATGATGCCTGGCGCTATTTACCCAGATCTCGTTTGCCGCTTCAGACTGCGAGGTTGTCTTACTGGCTCAGGCTCGTATACTTTTTTGTATATTTCTTTTTTCACTAGAATTTATCCCTTAATAGTGTACCTAATTCCTTAATTGTACTATTACCCTAGCTAGATTCTTTAAATAGTATCTATCCCTCCTTTTTTTTTTCTTGAAAACTCGTTTTCCCCACCCCACCCCTCCCTTCCCTTTTGCAGTAGCCGTTTAATTAAAGGCTAACCTCTTTTTGTCTTTTTCTAATTTACAAAAAAACTTTTTAGGTAGTGTCTGTAGTAGTAGACTTTACTTAGTTTCAGTGTGTGTTAGCTGTATAGTTTATATTGTTTAATTGGTTATACCTGCTAACTTGTTTTTCTTGTGATGTGTGTGAGTGTTTAACCTTGGTGTGTGTGTGGTAACATGTCCAAGGATACTAAAGTGTCCGGATTCAGGAAGTGTGACTCTTGTTGTCAGAAGATGGTCACACTTCTTGTGTCTATTGTCTGGGCGCGGTGCACTTGCAGGACTCTTGTTCGGTTTGTCATGCTTTCAGCCCAAGAGTCCTGCAGGAGGGCAAAAATAAGTTAATCCTTCGGGGTTTGCTCAAGCCCCAGGATTCACCGGCCAAGGCTCAGCCTGTGAAATCCTCCAAGCCACCTAAGTCTTTGGCTCCCGGTTCTGAGCTGTCGCTGGGTGAAACTCCACCATCCACCTTGGCTCCGGCCGGAGCCGATGTGTCTCCCTCCCATTCGGCTCCAGCAGGTACTTCGGAGCCTTCTGGGAGTCGAAAGAGATCTAGGTCTCCCTCCTTCATAGTCATAGCGCAGTCATAGGTCATCTCACTCCTCTCGGTCCTCATGACTTTCAGATCAGGACTTGGAGAGAGTGGTCATTAGGCTGCTGAAATCGCAGGCCCTAGCGAAAATGTTGTCGAGCCCCCCTCATCAGGTGTCTGCTCTGTCCACTTCTGCAGGGATTCCTCCTCCGACTCCTCTCTTGAGCTCAGAGCCGGAGTTCGTTGGGGTTCGACTCGTGGAACCATATGCTCCGATACGTTTTCCTTCGGTTCCGTTGTCGGCTCCAATCCCTTCCATGGCACTGTCCTTGGAGGGATCTGGGCACCGGGACTCCCTCGTCTGCTCCGAAGGGGCGAGTGGCATCGGACCCTTGTCCGACCCCGTTCTCCACCTCGGAGCTACGGCGCAGGTGAGCTCTACTCCTACATCGGCCTCGGAGCCGTCCCCCTCGGTGCGGAGGGAAATTCCGGTTTCTTCGGAACCGAAGTATTCTCTGCCTCCGGGCGGGGGCTCCTTCGAGGTCATGAGGAGTGTACTGGCCCCAGAGTCAGTCCCACGGTCAACCCCATCAGCTCCTCCCCCTATGGTGCCTGCGTCTGCCTCTGCCCCTCATCCAGACCCCAAGCGTGGAGCACCAGCACTCCAGGGCACCCCCTTGGGTGTTTATTCCTCTTCCGGGGCCTCCCCTGATCACTCAGAGGAGCCACCTCATAAGAGGAAGTGCAAGAGGAAGCACGTTGACTCCCCTGAGTCTGTCACATCAGATACTGACTTAGATGATTCGGAAGGGTTCCCGAGATTCCCTTCTGAAGATGTCTCCTTTTCAGATATTTTGGAAATGCTTAGGCAGAGGGGGAACTGGAATACCCTAGCCCCTTCCAAGGATGAGTCAGTATTCCTGGACGCATTTGGTTCCCAACCTTCCACCACCAGGGTGTCTCCGCTTTTCGACCCACTTATGTCTGTGGTGGCTCGGAAGGCGTGGTCAGCTCCAGACACAGTGGAACCAACCCCCAGGAGACCTGCTAAATTTATAACTGCACCTCAGGACAAACAGTTTTTGACTAAGGGCGTACCTGTTGATGCCATGGTGGTAGCAGCAGCCACAAAGAAGGAGTTGGCAGAAACTTCCTCATCTGTCCATCCCCCTAACAAGGAGTCTAGGACTATGGACAGATATGGGAAGCGAATGTTTACTTTAGCGACCTTCTCCATGAGGTCTCTGAATTATTTGTGCCATTTCACCCGCCTTCTGAGGGATCTCCTTAAAGAGCTTGGAGATACCCTCCAAGAACCATCAGCTGAGGGGGCTCAAGCTAAGGTGGCCTCTCAGCTGGCGACTCGGAATTCAGTTGTTAACTCCTACATGAGGCTCATCTCGTATGCAGCCGATGGTGCGAGTAGAGCCGCAGGATGCGGCTATGTAATTTTGCGGAGCCCTTCAGAGCGTCTTTCACCAATACCCCTTTGACGGTTTCGCTCTCTTCGGATCACAAGTGAAGGACACCCTAACCAGATGTGAACAGGAAGGCAAGACTCTCTCTGCTGTGGGAGTCTGTTTTTCCACTCCTAGACCATACCCAAGGGTCAGAAGAGTGGAAAGATGTGGTTCCGGAAATCCCAGGGAGCCTTGCCTGACGCACGTGGTGAGTTCCCCTCCATGGGCAGAGGAGGGAACAATAACAGACTCTGCCCTCGTGGCAGAGGGGGTCCGCAGAACCAGGGCAGCAGAGAATCCTTCTCTGAGAAGCCCTTTCAGCATCCCTGAAGGGTTGCCCGTCTGCCCACCTCTGGAGGCAGTCGGGGGAAGGCTCTCACTGTACCCCAAAGCCTGGCAAGACCTAACTCAAGACAAGTGGGTACAGTCGATCATATCCAGAGGTTACAGAATTCCCTTTGCTCAACCCCTGTTACCATCAAACAAATCCCTTCCAGATGTTCCACCCAATCTAAGGGAACAAGTAGCCATAGAGATTTCAAAGCTGCTACTCAAGAGTCATCCAGGAAGTCCCGGCAGACCAGCTAGGATCCAGAACTTACTCGAGGTTCTTTTTGGTACCAAAAAAGACAGGGGACTGGAGACCCATTCTGGATCTCAGCAGATTAAACAGATCTGTACAAAGAACAAAGTTTCGGGTGGTCACGCTACAGTCCATTCTACCCTTCCTGGGTCAGGACAATTGGATGTGCTGTATAGATCTTCAGGATGCGTACTACCACATCAAAATGCACAGGCGCTCCAGAAGATTCCTTCGCTTCCGGCTGGGGGCCAGTCATTATCAGTTCAGAGCTCTGCCCTTTGGTCTCACCACAACCCCCAGGGTGTTCACCAAATGCATGGCAGTGGTTACGACTCACCTGAGACGTCCGGGATTCCAGGTGTTTCCATATCTAGATGACTGGTTCCTCACTGCTTCCACCAGGCATCACCTCCTGCAAGCTAGGGGCTACACTATCAAAACTTGTTCCAGGCTAGGTATCACAATAAATTTCGAAAAATCTGCATTGTTGCCCTGTCAGCATATCACTTATATAGGCGCAAATCTAAATACAAGGAACATGTTTGCGAGCCTTCCACCAGATGGGATATCACTAATTCGCCAGCAAGTACAGATTTTATTAACATGCAAAACGATTCAAGTCAAGTTCATCCTCTGGACACTGGGTTCCATGGCATCAGCTATTCTTCTTGTCCCCCTGGCCCGCTTTCACATGAGAATCCTCCAGTGGCTTCTATTCACACAGTGGTCCTTCCAACAGCTTCCCATGTCTCACAAGATTATGATCGCAGAAGCATGCAAGAAGCACCTCGCTTGGTGGATGGTCTCCGCATCAGTGTCCCAGGGCAGACCATTTGTGCTATCCCCTCCATTCGCCACAGTGACCATGGACGCCTCCCTGATAGGGAGGGGGGGGCATTATCAGGGCAGGACAGTCCAAGGCACCTGGCAGCCTCACGAGGAGTACCATTTGCATATAAATGTCTTGGAGATGAAAGCCGTGCTTTTAGCGTTGCAAGCCCTTCAGGACTCTCTCCCTCCCGGGACCATTGCAATTCTAACAGACAATATGTCAGTGGTGTGGTACATCAACAAGCAGGGCGGAACCAAGTCCTATCCTCTATGTCGAGAAGCACTCAGACTCTGTAAATGGGCGATCTCTTCCCAACGTTTTCTGATCGCAACACACATCCCTGGGAGTTCCAACGTCATCTCAGACAGGCTCAGCAGAGCAATTCTTATACCTCATGAGTAATCTCTGAATCAGGTAATTGCGGAACAAATCTTTCACAAATGGGGGCAGCCTTGCTGCGACCTGTTCGCCACACCTTTCAACAGCAAGTGCAGCAATTTCTTCTCCCTTCTTCCACTTCCTGGCCACTCCCCCAGAGACGCTCTAGTCCACGATTGGCCTCAGGGACTTCTCTACGCTTTGCCTCCGTTTCCCCTAATACCCAAACTCATACAGAGAGCAACTGCGTTGGGTTGCAGAATGATCCTCATTGCCCCTTACTGGCCTCGACAGATATGGTTCCCATTCCTGCATCATTACTTTCTCGAGCAGCCTTGGATTCTGGATCCTATTCCAGATCTACTGATTCATCAGTCGGGCAGACTGCATCGATCCCTTCAAACACTCCAGCTCACAGCTTGCTTGCTCCACTTCCAACCTTAGCCAGGCTTCCTAATATTTCCTCCTCTGTGCGGGAAATTATTATCTCATCGCACAAATCCACAACTAGGAAAACCTATGCTAGCAAGTGGAAACGTTTATCTTGCTGGGCAGAGGCTAAGAACATAGATCCCTTTTCAGCCCCTGTCCACGAGATTTTGGAATTTTTAGCGGATTTCTTTCATTCTGGTTCCGCTTCTGCTGCAATCAGAGTTCAGTTAGCTGCCATTTCGAATTTTCACACTGGGTTGTCTTCTAAAAACATTATGTCTCATAAGCTGTGTAAAGCCTTCCTCAAAGGAACCACTCTGCTTAGGCCCCCTTTCAGGGATCCACCACTTCCGTGGGATCTATATTTGGTGCTAGCTTCCCTAATCTTGCCACCTTTTGAACCTGCAGCATCTTGCTCCGTTAAGTTTTTATCCTGGAAGAGACTTTTTCTGGTAGCCATTACTTCTGCCAGACGTGTTTCGGAGCTTCAGGCTATATGTATTCATCCTTCATACTTAGTTTTTCATAACGATAGGGTCGCTGTAAGGACCAATCCTTCCTTCCTTCCTAAGGTTTGTTCACAAAATAATTTAAATCAGTCCATAGACCTTCCTGTGTTCTTTCCTAATCACACCAATAAGGCAGAATATAAATTTCACCAGTTAAATGTCCACAGACAACTGCATTTTTATTTGCATAGGACAAAGGACATCAGGAAGTCGGACCAACTCTTCCTTTCCTATGCTGAGGGCAGACAGGGCCTTCCAGTCTCAAAGGTAACATTATCTAGGTGGTTGTCTCACATTATTTCTTTCATTTACCAGCTGAGAAACAAAGAACTATCTATCAAACCAAAAGGCCACTCTACTAGGGCATTGGCCACCTCGGTGGCCTTCCAATCTAGGTTGCCCATGGAATCTGTCTGTGCAGCTGCTACGTGGGCTAACCCACAGACCTTCATTTCTCATTATAAACTAGACATGGTTTCCAGAAACGGAGCTGATTTTGGTTCCACGATTCTGAAGAGTCTGTTCCAATGAGCCACCCAGGATAGTAGGTGCTAGGGACGCTGTCCCAACCAGCAAGAATGAAGGCGAGATAGACAACTTAACATAAAGAAGTTATGTACCTACCATAACGTTCCATGTTAGTTGTCGTCTTCTCGCCTCCTTTCTTGCGTCCCACCCTCCATCCCCCTTATCTTAGTGGATCGAGAGGAGCTCCCCTTTTCAGATTTCATTGGCTGAACCTTTTCTGGTTGTCCTTTTCTGCTTTAGATAGCTTCACAGTTGGGCCCAAGGGGCTTCTAGGGCAGAATTCTTCCTTAGTTATGTCTGGAATAGCTTTTTCAAACGAGATCTGGTAACTAGCGCCCAGGCATCATGGGATATGGGGTAGCCTCGAGCCAGTAAACAGCTCTCGAGCTATTGAAGATGGCCGAGTCGGAGCTGAGGATTGGCTCCGAACCCAACCAGCAAGAAAGAAGGTGAGAAGACAACTAACATGGAACGTTATGGTAGGTACATAACTTCTTTTTATGGGCCTCATAAATAGACATAGGTGACTTTCAAACCCTGGATCATACCCAATTCAGCTTCGTGAAGGTGAGATCCTGCCTGTTAAATCTAATGGAATTCTTTGAAAGTGTGACCAGGGCCACTGATATGGGAAATCTGTGCACATAGCATACCTCAACTTGGCAAAGGCTTTTGACACAATCCCACATTCAGGCATTACCAATAAACTTGGCAAACTGAATGTAAACCCGCTCATTGTAAGATGGGTTGCCAACTGGCCTATAAACCGGACATGCACTGTCAAAGTGAATGTCTCCATATCAACCAGCAGACTTGTTACCAGTGGGGTGAAATGGGTCAGTGCTGTGCCCCCTACTGTTTGGTATATACTTCTTAGAAGTTTAGGTCAAAATTAAAGGGTTGTGGCTGACCAAGTTTGCAGACAACTGCAAACTAGGTGCAATCATTGAATCCCCAAATGATGTCAATATACTCCAGGAGGGTCTCACACTGACCAGCGACTGGTGTATTAGTCATGGTCTTAAACTGAATGCAAAGAAATGCATCATCATTCTCTTCGGCACAAACAATGTCCCTTCACACTATCAAATCAACAACAATACCCTAAGTATCCATGAAGTGGTAAGGGACCTGGGATCACAGGTTGACCGCGACCTTAACTTCAACCACCACTTGTCTACAGTTGTAAGGAAAGCTTTCCTCTTAGCTCACTTGATTGGTAAAGGCGTCACCTCGAGAACAGAAGAAGTTATAACCCCCCTATACTCTGCACTTACTCCCCCTATAATTGAGTATAATGCTCCATTTGGTATGTACTGTACTAAGCACCTGCAGCAATTAGAGAGACTTCAAAGCTTTCTAATAAAGAGGATCAACCCAGGACCAAAACCTAATGAACTTACTGCACATCTGTAAATCAAATGGGTCTAGGGCTACCATTCCAGGGACGTAAATATGGCCTGCGACTTAAATAGGACATGCTGGAGGGACAGATTTATCTCCAGCAATTGCCATGTCTTTGGAACAGGCTACCAATTCATGTTAAACAGAGCCATATCCCTGCCTTTGCTGTGATATCCCTTTCTCCGATCTGACCCCTGGTTCTGGAGTTATCAGGCCCGGACATACCTGGATTCGAGATGTCTGAGCCAACAGATATGGTTACCTCTACTCTGATGGTCTCCGGACTTGTCCAGCTCCAACTGTTTCAGCGCAGAGCTGTTCTTGGAGCCATAGCTTCGGGATCTGGTCCAAGTGGTTGATGTCAGGCACAAAGTTTTCATATTTGTCACTTCCCCTCAGGGCTTTGCCATTTGGTAGCTCGGCTCTGACTCCTCACTCAGATCCAGTGGAGTTAGGGATTCGTGGAGCTTTCCTTTCAACAGCTTCAGCTCCAAAGGGGTTCCCCTTGGTGTCACAATCTCCCTTGACATTCAAGATGTTAGAGAGAGTTCTTTCTGCTCCCAGATGAGCCTCTACTCTATCTGCTTTGGAGCATGGTCCACCTTCAGCAGTTTTTGTGTGTGAGCCATCTATTCTGTCAAATCCAGGACAGCCTAGCCAGAAAGACTTCCAGACCGTTTGACCTGTGGAACACCCAGAGTCGCACGATACCTTCCTGGAGCACCCCACCTAGGTGGTCCCTCGAAAAGGTCATTGCAAAAGGAGACACTTGGATTCCCTTTTGGAATCCTCTCACTGGAGACACCAATCTCAATGAAGGGGAAGGATCCCCTAAATCACCACCTGAGGATGTATCCTTTGGGGACATAGGTTTCATAGGTTAGTATTAGGCTAACTGCTCTTGTAGGTCATTTTAAGCCTAGCCAACTATCCCAATAAAGAATCAAACCCTGGACCTTGTATCTATAAGGTTAACACTTTAGCCATTATGCCAACCCCAACCCCAAATAAGCACACAGTTGCCAGTGCTGAGATTAGAACCCCTACCTATCTAGTTATATCTACTATAGTGCTATGTGTTTATTGTTTGCACCATGGAGCTTATATTGGAGATCCTCCCACCAAAAAGGCGGTTGGTTCATAGGTTCATACTAGGCTATCTGCCCGAGGGCATTTACAAGCCTAGCCCATAGTTTTGTGGCTTACGCCACCCCTTTAGTATGGGGAACTATACCCATTATTTTGCTGTGCCTCTGTCGAGCAGTGACACTTAGGTAATCCCTGGGGTATATCTGCGATCTCCCATCCATTGGTCAAGATTTCTCTTGAACAAGGCCAGCGAGGTGCTCTGCCTCACATATACCAGGATTTTATTCCACAGCACAGGGAGTATTTGGGTGATGAATCTATCCCTCCAGCACGTCCTATTAATAGCCGTGTCGAGGTTTAAGTCTCCCGCCCTTGTGGCTCTGATGGATCTAGATTTTTTGAGGTGCAGCATATTCATCAAATCTGGGTTTGACATGGCCTTGTATGTTAGGCAAAGGTCACCTCTGAGCAAGCGTGTTTACTGAATAGAGCTGGAGTTCTTTCAGTCGGGCAGCATAGGACAGATGTTTGAGACCCTTTATCCTTTTGGTGAGGAACTTTTGTGGCCTCTCCAGCTGCTGCAAGTGTCGGGTCAGATACATTCCGAATGGGGCATTGTACTCAATCATTGGTCTGATGAGTGATGAGTATAGGGAGACTATGACCTCCCTTGATCTAGATGAGACCTCCCTTGATCTAGATGAGAATCTAAAACCCTAACCAAGAGGAATCAATGTTTCTGGAACCTTTTGGGTTTGGCCCATCTACTTCTTGGATGTCCTCCCCACAGACCCCCTTATTGACCTTGTGTCATGCAGGACATGGAAGGAGCCCAACACAGTGGAACCCATCCCAAAACGACCTGACAAGATCAATAAAAAATACATTGATGAACCAGCAAATGAAACATAAATGGAAAGGCAGTCACTCTGAGGCAAGTGATTAGCACTTTCATTCTTTTTATTAATGTGTAACAGAACTTTTTCAGAAAAAATATATCTTCTGAGACTCACCTGAGACTGAAGGATTCCAGGTGTTTCCCACCAGGCATAGACTCCTAGAGAAGCCAGAGATTTCCTGTTCCATGTAGTCTCAACCTTGGGCATCTCCATCTCCATCAATGTAAAAATGCCTCAACTCCATCCAGTACAGATAACAGACTTCATCGGGGCCCACTTGAAAACCACTCATTCTTTAGCTCTTCTCACTCTGGACAGAATCTCCACCTTGAGATCTCATATCAAGCAAATCACGGATATTCCTTCTTCCCTGCCATGTTTTGTTCTAAGAGCATTGGGGTCCATTACAGCCATGATTACCCTGCTTCCATTAGCACACTTTTATATGAGAGTACTTCAAT
This sequence comes from Protopterus annectens, assembly GCF_019279795.1. Taxonomy (NCBI): domain Eukaryota; kingdom Metazoa; phylum Chordata; order Ceratodontiformes; family Protopteridae; genus Protopterus; species Protopterus annectens. Next base: position 152,173,882 of record NC_056747.1, read on the forward strand.
GGACCTTGGTGGTCCAGTGGTCCCTTCTTTGGTATTCATTGAATTATCCAATCAGTATCTCTCAAGCATGCAAACCAAAACAGTCTCTTCTCTGGTGGCTGTAATAACTGGACCTCCTTCAAGGCCAAGCATTCATCCTTCCCCCTCAAAAGGCCACAGTGACCATGGATGCATCCCAGTTCTGGTGGTGGGGCATTATCTGTGACAAACAGTCCAAGATATGTGGTCTCCTCTAGACCAATTTGCATATAAATGACCTGGAGATGAGAGTGGTGCTTCTTGCATTGCAAGCCCTTCAATTCTCTCTTTCTACAAGAACCATTGCAATTCAGACGGACAACATGTCAGTGGTCTGGTCCATCAACAAACAGGGAGGAACCAAGTCTTACCCCTTGTGTCAAGAGGCCATGAGGCTGAGGCAGTGGGCAATCTCTTCCAACTGCTTTCTTGTAGCAACGCACATTCCAGGGAAGTCGGACATCCTGGCAGACAAGTTCAGCAAGACCATTCTGATGCCTCACGAGTGGTCTTTAAATCCTTCAGTGGCAAATATGATCTTCCAGAGATAGGGTCAGCCTTGCTCCAATCTCTTCCCATCTCCTTCCAACACCAAGTGCAGAGAGTTTTTGCCCCAATTCCTCCTCAGGGACAGTCACCAAGAGACACTCTAGTCCATGCTTGGCCCCATGGTCTAATTTATGCCTGTCCTCCTTTTCCCCACATTCCCAGGTTTCTGCAAAAAGCTCAGAGGTTGAAGTGCCAAGTAATCCTCATTGCACCCTTTTGGCCCAGACAAGTATGGTTTCCTCTCTTCTGGTCTAACCTGGTTTGTTCACCTTGAACTCTGGATCCTTCTCCAGATCTTTTATCCTACCCTTCGGGACACCCCCATCCAGATCTTTTGACCCTGAAATTAACTGCTTGGTTACTCCATTTCCAGTGATGGCTGGAACTCCTGGGTTTTCATCCCCAGTTTGAAAAATTTTGATTGCAGCACATAAACCATCCACAAGGAAAATATACAGTAGCAAGTGGAAGAGACTCTCTATTTTGGCTCATCAGAACAATCTGGACCCTTTTACAGCTCCTGTTCCTGCTGTTTTAGATTTCTAGCATCTATTTTTCAGAACAGAGCTGGTTTCTCTATGGCAAAAGTGCAATTGGCGGCCATTTCCAGTTTTCACATTATGGACAATTCATTCTCTCTGCCCTCATTTAAGGTCGTGGAAGGTCTTCTTAAAAGGTGCCTTTCTTCTTCGCCCTCCTGTTAAGGCTCTTGCTCTGCCTTTGGGACCTTACTTTGGTTTTGCAAGCTATAGTCTTGCCTTCCTTTGAGCCTTCTGCTAAGGTAGATTTAAAGTTTTTGACCTAGAAGAGCGTCATTTTAGGGGCCCTCACTTCAGCTAAAAGAGTGAATTACAGGCTTTATCTTGTAAGCCTCTGTATTTCATTTTTCATAAGGATAGAGTTACTTTGTGTACTAACTCTTCCTTTCTGCCCAAGGTTGCTTCTGAGACTAACATAAACCAGGTTATTAATCTTGCTGTCTTTTTTTCCTAATTTCCAAAGCAAATGAGAGTACCAACATCATATGCTGGACTTGCACAGACCACTCTGCTTTTATTTGGACAAGACTATACTTTTCCAGAAATCTGACCAGCTTTTTGTTTCTTTTTCTAAGACCAAGCTCGGAAAACCAGTTTCCAAGGTGACCCTGGCCAACTGTATTACTAGCTGCATTGCACTTGCTTATTCTACAAAGGGCATCCCTTTGCCTTGTTGTATTAAGGCCCATTCCACTTTCCATTCCAGGAAAAGAGCTTCCTTTGGTTGTGTTGTGCTCCAGAATATCCTTCCATGAGGGCCTCCCAAGTCGGTCTGTAGCTGGAGACTCTGTCCCACAGGTTGAAGAACAAATGAAGGTAATGACGTCAGATAAAGAAGTTATGTACTCACCATAACGTTCCATCTGAGTTGTTGGCTCTCATTTGTTCTTCAGCCTTCCCGCCCTCCATCCACCCCCCTACCTTTTTGTAGGAGCAAGTTTAGTCCTCTAGGATTCCTTTCTTTCTCTGGTTCTTTGTGTGATGTATATGCAGTTGCATGATAAGATGCATATTTGTGCAGCAAACGTGATCTGAGGCATGTAGAAGAGCGGAGCATTATGAGTAGGGGAGGAGCACAGAGTTTGGATCCTAGAGCTTTTAGTATGCGGCTGAGTCTGATCTGATCCTCAGATCCGAACTCACAGGTTGAAGAACAAATGAGAGGCAACAACTCTGATGGAACGTTATGGTGAGTACTTAACTTATTTTTATAATTTCCCTATACCCTTCCCTCATCAGGCGAATAATTGAGTACAGTGCCCCTTTTGGTATGTACCTTTCCTGGCACCTGCAGCAATTGGAGAGACCACAAAAGTTCCTCACAAGGAGAATTCAAGAAATTTGCCATGTCCTATGTGGATTGGCTGAAATCACTGTCACTTTACTCCGTTTCATATGACTACTCAGAGGCAAACTCTGCCTTGCATATAAGGCAGTCTCTGACTCTGCTATATTAGAAATGCTGCATATCCACCAGTTCAATGGCTCACAGGTTACTCGCTCTAAAGACCTTAACCTGGTATGTAACATTAATAGAACCTGCTGGAGGGACAGGTTTGTTTCCCAGAGGTTCCAGCACCTGTGGAACAGACTACCAATTCTTGTCAAGCAGAGCACCTCTTTGGCCCTCTTCAAGCGCAGTCTGGATGATTGGATGGGTAACCATGAATTCAGTTGAGGGGGGTTCCACCTGTCTCTCTTGGACAGGGCCAGTAGGTGCCGATCATGGAAACAAGGGCAGAACTTCACTAGGCTTGCAAGGGCCCTAGGGTCATTAGCGTAGTAACTTCTTATGATCCTGTAAGTGCAGTTCACCCAGGAGTATTTAATCATTGCCAAGGAACCTGCAGAAGAGTTTTGCATGGTTCCCTGCCAATTTGCTTCATTTAAAACCGTACAAACCTTTTTTAGTACAAAGGTGCTACAACAGAAAAGGAAAATAAGCCTTTCCTGTATGTCTTCTGAGATTGGATTTCTGCTGTATGGGTAACTGAATTTAATTGGAAAGGCAAAATGTCCCCACTCTAACAGTTTTTCTCCAGAAGACATCGTTGTTCCAGAGGCAAGAGTTATGTAGGGAGTAGACTTTTACTCGGTCAACAGTTACATTATATTATTGCAGAATGAAATAGATGAAAATGGGGCTGCTGTCAGAGCCTAAATGGACTGTCTCCCCTTTGCATGGCACTTAAGATTTATTGAATAATAATGCTATCATCACTCTTGATACCAAGCCACCAACTTCTAGAAAGGCAGCTATGTAATACAGAGCTTCAGGGGCGATTCTGCTGACACACACGCTTTTTCTTTCTTCTGTTTCATAGCCTAGAAAAAGTGTTCCCTTAATTTTTCCTTTTGTCAGGGGATTCTAGGCTGCTAGCTGTGTTTGGCAGGAAAGTTTAGACATTTATCCTTGTAGCTGTAAGAGTTTTTTATCACTTGGCAGTTATGATTTGGTATCAACACTTTCTGTTGGGAATAGGTGCAGAACATGTTTTAAATATGTCTGAATCTGATAAAAGGTGTGTGGGGGGGGGGTTAAGACAGTATCAACTGTTTCAGACCAGATTGGTGCTCATAATCTAAAATGTGCATGTGATGCAGCAGATGTATATACCAGGTCTGTAGTGTAAGTAGTAGTCCTAAGAAGGTGTGGGTGACTGAGGACCAAGGTATACATTGAAGATGTCAAACATGAGTTACTGGATGCTCCTTTGAACAAGCATTTTTTGAGAAATTCTACCATTGAGACCACATGGACTTGGAAGGGTAAGGAAAAAAACACATTTTTTTCTTTAAAATCTTTCGTACTTCAGCCCCAAAGTTTCAAAGAAACGGTCAAATAGAGAGATGTGTGTTGCACCGAAAAAGCATGTTCTGTAGTGTTATTCACAAAAGCATTAGTGAAAATAATTAGATTTCAGGAAGAAAGCAGATTAATCATTATGTTGTGAATTTGACTGCAGTCCTCAAAAGTCTGCTCATTCATGTGCCCTGAGTAGAAGTTTTCATTATCATCTGTCAGCCTGGAAACGTATCACCACAGACAGTTGTGTACCAGAGCTAGTGTTTATATAGGTTCCTCAACCACAATATGTACAGTCTCTGCTGTCCCACTGCACAAAGATACATAGAGGTGGCAACATTGACCTCTGAAGTCTGGTGTATAATTAGAAAAGGTTCACCTTTGGCAAAAGTGCAGTTATTAGGACTGCTCAGCAAATAAAATGTTCCTGTGCTGCAAGACAGTCCACTTTTTTCCCATTTTGCATTATGGGGTCCCCTCTCTCTCACATTATTCTCTGCTTCCGTAAAGTACTGGATTAGAAGAAATGGCCTCAGGCTTCTCTTTGAATTTTGTGACAGATGCATTTGTTTGCGTGATATTTGTTTCCCTGCTTCATCTGTAATGTCTGCTGTCTTGAATGACAGTCACTCCTCATTTTTTGGTGTAAAATTTTCCCCTCTTGCAGTTGAGCTTAGGCCTACAAGTTATATGTTTGTGATCTCATCTTTCTTTGAATCTAAGTGCGCCTGCCGATGGATATGTTAAGTATATATTTTGCTTAGGATTTTGCCATAGTACTGAAAATTGTACCAAATCCTTGTAGTTTAGTGAGGTGATAAAGGTGCAAGGAGGAGCTGATGAGTTTCTGTCTCATAAAGCTTGTTGGCCTTCAGAGTGAATGTTTTCCAATGCTTTCCGCCTCTTCTAACCTTCTAAAAACTATCTTAAATCTTTATTTGCACTAAAGTCTGAAGGTCAGTTTAAGACAGCAGTCTGTAGTCTTTCAACTGCTGCTTCAGCCATGTTTCAGAATCCCTAATTTTATGCTGAGATACTCATTCAGAGTAAAAAGTAATGTCTTTCGGCTTTTCCCGGTTAGGGGTCGCCACAGCAGAACTCTGGTCTGCTAATGATTGGCAGTGGATTTTTACGGTGCCGAATTGCCAGACTGACGCCCAACCTTCAAAGAAGGCACACCCATTCACGCATGCACCTACCTGCATGTCTTTAACATCACTCGACTGTGGGAAGGACATGCAGACTCCACACAGAAAGGCGCTCCAGCCATGAATCGAACAGGAGAACCTCTTGCTGTAGGGTGACAATGCTAACCACTGCACCACTGCGGCATTACTCATTCAGAGTAATTCTTAAAATATCCACATAACGTGTATATCACTGGAAGACAGTTAAATTGCAATTGAATAGTGGCTGGTGACTACATGGCCTTTTGTCCTGCCCCCCACACACACACACACACACACACTTTAGGCCTGTCACACCAGTACTGGTGAAGGCGTCCTCTGATAAGCTGGCCATAGGTTATGAGCAGTTGACCCATAGCATTATAAAGTTTTGATGACCAGTGTTCAGAGTTCTACTCCATTCCTTCCTCCTTGGGTGTCAGAGTCCTGCTTTAATGTTCCACTTGGTGCTGCATTTTCTATAGCACTGTTTTCCTCAGCACTGGTTGCACCATCACCAGGTCTGATTCTGTTTTTATAGTTCCTTGCTCTGTTGGTCAGTATTGCTATTGCTTCAGCACCAGATGTCCTTCAAGGATGCATCTGCAGTCATAACAAATGGGTTGTCCTGTCGTCAGGCAGCCCTTTGGTCGGCCGGATTCCAAAGTCTGGGTCCGGCTTCGGCTGATGTCGCACTTCACCCGACGTCATCTGTGCTGGTCTTCGGGTATAAAGGCATCAGCCGAAGCCATTTTCCTCAGTCTTTCTTGCCGCGTGGCGCCCGAAGCAGAAGCTGTTCGCAAGTGCCGGTCGGTCAGATCCAGAGATTACTACTACCGAATACTACTTGAAGACTTCTAAAAGCTAAGTACCCGTTGGGGACTCTTTCTTGCCTCAGCCGATGTCAGAAAAAGTAAATAACTGTTTAACTTGTAGAAACAAATACCTCATAAAGATTTCCACTCTTACTGCCTACCTTGTTTAGGCCCAAACCACGGCGTAGCAGCCTGTTTAGCCTGTGCTTCCTTCAACCGACGAACGCTTAGGCGTCGGTCGGAGTTTGCTGAACAGTTTTTCGGCTCAGATTTTGCGTACATTATGCCGTCGGATCCTCCGACTACCCAAATTGTTAAAAAACGCAAAGAAAAGACCGACACTTTCGCGGTCCGCGGTTTCGCCGAAACCACGGTTAAGCAAGCGAGTGTCTCGGTTTCGGCGAAACCGAAAACGGGTCAATCTTCAGCGAATCCATGACTACTACTGAGGCTCCTGCTACCTTAGTTGAATCGGCCTCTGAAGTTTTGCCTACTACTGTGGTTCCTAGTGAGTTATCAGACACCATCCCTTTGGATGTCTGTACCCCAGCACGTGGTGCTGCTAGGCCTCCTGCAGCCATGTCTATAAAGGCCTTTGCCAGGGCTAAAGCAGCCAAAACTGTTAAATCAGTGCCTGTTAAGACCCCCTCACATAGGCCCACTTCTAGTTCACAAATGCTTACTCTGGCAGAGGATTTAATCTCCTTAATTAGGGGATCCCAATCTCACCCAGACAGGGCCTCTCAGCCTCCAGAAAAGAGACCTAGAGCAGAGCCCCCCGGGCCAGTGTCCTCTGATGATTCTTCGGATGACGCAGACATTACAGATCAGCCAGAGGCTCCTTTTTCTACTTATGAAGATTCCGATGCTGAAGAATCCATTCCATCTGCCTCTCCACCAGAGGAATTTTCCTTTGGGGAAACCTTACATGCCATGAGAGAACAATTCCAATGGCAGGGACAAGATTTCTCAGATTCAAGAAAAAGGCTTAGGACCTTTCTGCACTTACCACAACATAGGCCCTTAGCTATACCTCCAGTTCTGCCTGTTGTGGATGATGCATTTAATGATGTTTGCACTGCTCCTGATACTTTACCTCCAGCCCCTGCCAAACCAGATAGATTTTACAGGGTGCCAGACACTCATCACCACCTATACAAGGCCCCACTTGCAGATCCTGAGACTATATCCCAGGGCCTAAGGCAGTAGCTTCGACCTCAGCAAAAACCCTCTCCCTTCTGAAAGGGAATCCAGGTCCTTAGAGAGATGGGGGAAAAAGTTTACACCTCTGCTACTCTCTCAGCTAGAGCTTTAAACTGTCAGTTTCACATGATCCAATACCAAGAGTTTATGCTTGATCAGTTAACTAAGAAGCTGTCCCCTGATGACTCCTTAGATAAGAAATATGTTTTAGAAATGGTGAATAACATTCAGCAGGTTAGTAACCATTCTTGAAAATGTGGCTATGATGCACTGGAGGCTTCATTTAGATCAGCCATGACTGGCACAGTGATAAGAAGGCATGCATGGTTGAAGGAACAGGTTTTGCGGATCATGTTAAAGCAAAGCTGTTAGATGCTCCTATGGATAAGGCCAGTCTATTTGGTACACCTGCTCAGCAAGTAATGAAGAAAATGGAAGAGAAGGCAAAATCTGTACAAACAGTTAAGGATTTCTTACAGGTTCAGCCCCCAAGGTTTAGCAGGAACTGGCCTGCCAAAAATTGGTCCTTCCAGACTCCTCAAAATCTCAAAGAGGCAGGAATAGATGCTCTAGAGGCAGAAATCAATCCAGAGGAGGTGCCTATAGAGGACGCCAGTGGCAAGGCAATAACCAGAGAGGCACAGACACAACCACTGCCACTGCAACAGGACAATCACAGTGACTTGACTCTGACACCGCCTACCAGGGAGCAAATAGCAGCACTTTTAGGCGGAAAGTTAGCCTTATTTTTGAAAAATTGGCACTATATCACAAAAGACAAGTGGATTTTGCAAACCATAGACCAAGGCTACAGGTTCCACTTCCACACCTTACCAGTAACAAGAGGCATGCCAAACCTACCTCCAAATCAATAAACAGTAGCTCTAAAGCAGATAGCTCAATTAACAAAGATGAGAGCTGTGGAAAGAGTACCAATAACACAACAGGGCAAAGGATTCTACTCCAGACTCTTCCTAGTACCAAGAAAAGAGAAAAGTTGGAGACCTATTCTCGACCTGTCCGTCTTAAACACATACACCATTGTACCAAAATTCAAAATGCTGACCCTACAGCAACTTCTTCCCATGCTGGGCAAGGAGTGTTGGCTGGTAACTCTAGATCTCAAGGAGGCATACCTGCACGTACCCATACGACCAAATTGCAGAAGATACCTCAGATTTCTTGCAGGATTAGAGCATTATCAATTCTCAGCATTGCCCTTTGGCTTATCTACTGAGCCCAGAGTATTCACAAAATGCCTGGCATCAGTAATCGCTCATTGCAGGCTACAGGGAATCCAAATTTATCCATACCTGGACGACTGCCTGTTACAAGCGGACAACAAAAGCAAGCTGACAACAGATTTACAAAGAGTCATTTGCTTACTACAAGCCCTGGGATACACAGTCAATTTAAAAAAGTCAAGACTGATACCATCCCAGACGAGAACATTCTTGGGTGCGGAATTGGACACAGTAAAACAAATGACATTCCTAACTGCAGAAAAACAAGCACAACTCCCTCTTTACTTCTTGGCATTAACAAAGCAGCACAAACTAACAGCAAGAAAAGTACTGCAGGCCTTGGGCTTCATGGCATCATGCATAATCCTGGTCCCCCATGCCAGACTGCATATGAGAAAACTACAGTGGTACCTAAAGAATTTATGGTCTCAACACAGGCACAGCTTAGAAACCGAAATCCCACTAATCCCATGCCTGAAACAAGAGTTCCTATGGTGGGCTCAAGCATGCCAGTCAAACCCAGGCTTGCCCTTCCACAACTTTCAAGCAAACCAAACAATCACAACGGACGCCTCAGACCTAGGCTGGGGCGCACATGTTGGACAAGTGCATACAAGGATTGTGGACTCCAGACCAGCTGCACCTGCACATAAACCAAAAGAAATGCTGGCAGTAAAACTAGCAATCCAGAAATTCAAACCATTCCTCAAAGAAGGCCATTTAATGATAAGGACAGACAACACCACAGTCATGTGGTACATCAACAAACAGGGAGGCACTCATTCATACCCCCTATGCAGAATGACTCTGGACCTTTGGAATATGGCTCTGAGCTACAACATCCAGTTACAGGCAATATTTGTGCCGGAAAGAAAACACCCTAGCAGACATGTTAAGCAGAACCACCTCGGATGCCCACGAATGGATGCTACACCCGGACATCTTCAAGGCCATCACAAAGAAATGGGACATGCCACAAATAGACCTATTCGCATCCCCACTCAATCACCAGCTCAAAATTCTGCACGAGGACATGCCACCCACTAGCATGGAAGGTGGACTCTCTATCCTTCAGTTGGAAAGGCCTGACAGCATATGCATTTCCACCTCTTCCTTTGATGCACAAGGTACTACTGAAAATCAAAGAGGAACGTCCAAGGATAATTCTGATAGCTCCAATTGGCCAAGACAACACTGGTATCCTTTGCTGAGGAGCATGTCTCAGGGAGAATGTGGCCAATACCCTGATGCCTTTGATGTTAACTCAGAACAACTACAACATCATGCACCCAAACCTAAAAACCTTGCAACTGACTGCCTGGAACATCACATAACAGCAACTAACCCAGACTTATCCCAAAGGGTTAAAGACATTATCCTTGAAGCCCGCAGACCTTCAACAAGAAGGAACTATGCAGGAAAATGGAAAAGGTTTGTCATTTGGAGTACTGAAAGAGGAAAAGATGTCTCGAACATAGATATTGCTAACATCCTGGAGTACTTGGCAGAGCTTCTACATACGGGCCTGTCCTATTCCTCCATCAAGATACATGCATCAGCTATTTCCGCAGAATACAGCTTCGATCCACCTGTCTTTCGCATCCTCTACTCAGGCAATTCCTCAGAGGGATCAAGAATGTAAAACCTCCTAGGAAACCACCATTACCAGCATGGGACTTGAACTTTGTGCTAGAAAAATTGACACTCCCTCCATTTGAACCAGCAGCAACAGCAGATCTTCAACACCTATCATGGAAAACTGCTTTCCTACTGGCAATTACTTCAGCAAGGAGGGTTTGAACTACAGGCCTTAATGGCAGTACAACCCTTCCTAATCTTCCATCAAGATAGTGTCCATGAGAACTAATCCTACATTTATGCCTAAGGTGGTATCCAGAGTGTCTTTAAACCAGGCAATCCACCTACCTACCTTCTTTCCCAATCCACACAACATAGGGCAAAGCCTCCTGCATACCTTGGATCTACATAGACAGTTACGCTACTTCCTGGACAGAACCAAAAGTAACAGAAAACTGACCAGCTTTTAGTAGCCTATGCAACAGGAAGGGAAGGAAAAGCAATTTCCAAACAGACAATCTCCAAATGGATAGGAAATTGCATAAGATTCTGTTACTCCTACCATGGAAAACCAGTTCCACAGAGCATAAGACCTCATTCTACAAGGGCTACAGCCACTACCACAGCTTTCTTACGAGGAGTGGCAACCAAGGACATTATTGAGGCGGCTACTTTGACCTCCGTGCATACATTTGCCAAGCATTATAATTTACCTCTATACTCTAGATCCCGAGCAGGGTTTGCCACTGCTGTATTGCAAGGGATCCTAACTACACCATAATTCTTCCTCCTCCTCCCCTAGTTTGGCTATGGTATTCTACCCATTTGTTATGACTGCAGATGCATCCTTGAAGGACATAGTACAGTTTTGTACGTACCATAAATGTAGATGTCCGAACAGGATAGCATCTGCAGTCAGGATTACCCACCCTCCTTCCCCTCTGTGGTACTCCTAGGGTATTTACCCTCCTAATAGCTAGCTGGGGGGGAGTCTCTTTAGGTGTATTTGTTTGTATATATGTACATACATGCTTATTTTTTGTGTTTGCCTTCTACTATTTTGGAAACATTGGCATTTATCCAAAATTTAGCTTTCCTAGAGGGCAACTGGCATCTGGGGCAAGAAACACTGAGGAAAATGGCGTCGGCTGATGCCTTTATACCCGAAGACCAGCAGAGATGACGTCGGGTGAAGTGCGACATCAGCCGAAGCCGGACCCAGACTTTGGAATCCGGCCGACCGAAGGGCTGCCTGACGACAGGACAACCCATTTGTTATGACTGCAGATGCTATCCTGTTCGGACATCTACATTTATGGTAGGTACAAAACTGTACTTTATCTTTCTTAGCATCAGATGTCTGGATTCTTGGCATATCCATCAGCATCTATCTTTTTGACATAAGCATTTTTGGAGCTAGTTTATTTAGTGTTTTCTCTAGCATGAATTTATTTGATACCAACTTTTTCATAGGTAGGTACTAGGCTGTCAGCCCACGGGCCTAAGTAAGCCTAGCTAACAAGGTTCCCTGGCTTATGCCACCCAAGAAAGTTAATTTCATGTGCCCCTGTCGAGCAGAGCCACAGAAGTGATCACCGGGGTGTATTTCCTATTTCCCATCCACTCATCAAGATTTTTCTTGAAGAGTGCTAATAAGAAACTTTGCTTGATATAGATGGATCGCTTATTCCAGAGTATAGGAAGTCTTTGGGGCAGGAATCTGTCTCTCTCCAGCATGTCCTATTTATTGTGGTGACAAGGTTTAGGTCCCTAGAGCATGTAGCTTGGAGGGATTGGGATTTCTTTAGCTGTAGCATGTCCAACAGCTCTGGTTTTAACATAGCTTTATATGTTAGGCAGAGATCTCCTCAGAGTGGGCAATATGCTACAGAGTAAAGCTGGAGTTTTTTGAGACATTCAGTGTAGGGCATCTGTTTTTGTCCAGTAGTCCTCTTTATGAGGTACTTCTGTGGCCTTTCTAGCTGCTGCAGATGTCTTGTGAGGTACATTCCAAAAGGGGTGTTGTTCTCTATAATGGGTCTAATGAGTGCTGGTTAGAGGGGAACATTGACCTCTTTTTTCCTCGATGAGAACCTTTTTGTGATGAGGTGTGCCACATAGGATTTCCTGACTACTGCAGCGATGTGATTATCAAAGGAGAGACTACTGTCCACCTGGGTCCCCACGGTCTCTTATCACTCATTCGGCATTAAGTAGACTGCCGTTTATGTGGTAGTTCATGGGTACAGAGTTTTTACCAAAGAGGATGACAATGCACTTTTTGGCATTGAGCTTGAGGCCATGCTTCTGACACCAGGCATCTGTCTCAGTGAGGCCCTTCTGTAGGATGTCCACATCATTTGTGGACTCTACTGTGGCTCCTAGTTTGCAGTCATCTGCGAATTTCATTAGCCAAAGGCTGCCTGTGTTAACCTGTACTTTAGAGAAGTAGATACCAAACAGGAGAGGTCCCAGGACTGAACCCTGTGGTACTCTGCTTGTCACTGGTTTGAGGTCAGACTTGGAGTCTGCAACTTTTACAGTGTGAGTTCTGTCAGTGAGCCAGTTGGCAGCCCATCTTGTGATGTAGGGATTTATACCTAGTTTTGTGAGTTTAGCTATAATTCCAGAATGGGGAATGGTGTCGAAAGCCTTGGCAAGGTCAAGATAGGCTGTGTGAACCACCTTACCCTCGTCTACGGCTTTGTTGACTGCCTCAAAGAAGTCGATCAGGTTCAGAAGGCATGAGCTGCCTTTCACAAACCCGAACTGGGTGGGGTCCAGAGTTTGGAGGTTACCAATGTCTTTGAGTTCCATGATGATACGTTCTATGGCCTTGCAGACCAGGTTCGTCAAGCTAATAGGGCGATAGTTCCCAGGATCAGTGGTGGCTCCCTCTTTGTGGACTGGGATAACTGTTGCTGTGCGCCATTCAGTGGGCACAAAGCCTGACGTGAGACTATGATTAAACATGGTGCTTAGGTGGGGAGCCAGTACGTTCTGAAGCTCTTGTAAAACGCAGCCTGGGATGTTGCCTGGTCCCATGGATGCTGTGCTTTTGGTTTTAGAGAGTGCAGCATTTACCTGCATAGATGTGATTACAGGGACTCTGCATTCTTCCTGTTTAGATATGGGCCCTTTAGGGCGTGGGGGGGGTAAAGTTAGCACTGAATTTATCTGCCAGAATGTTGGCAATATCAGTTGGTTCTGTAATTTGTGTGCCATTGTGCTGTAACTCAGAGCAGATCTGGGTGTTGCCATTGAGATTCTTGACATAGCTATAGAATGCTTTGTGGTTGCCCTTAGAATCAGTGGCGATTTTGTTTTCGTAGCTAGCTTTAGAGGATCTTATAAGGGATCTCCGCTTCTTACTGAGGCTGACCAGGGAGCTCCTCCACTCATGGAATTTTACTCTTTTGCAACAGTTTCTTCCTTCTGTTGAGTTTGTTTATGGCAGGGGACCACCAGATTGGCTTCGTTTTTTTGGAGGATAACGTCTTGTTTCTGTTTGGGATAGCACGATCCATGCACTCGTGTAAGTGCTTATAGAGTGCATTTGTGTAGGATTCAGCAGTTGTAACTGTGTTGTCCATCTGCATGGATGTCATGAAGATCGCCACTTCTGTCTTAAGAAGCATAAAGTTGGCTTTGGAGAAATTGTTTACCGTGGTTTCCTTAATGGTGGGTTGGGGCGGGATGCGGACATCTAGGGTGATTAGCTTATGGTCGGATCTGACCAATGAGGAGTTGACTTCAGGTGTGGAACACCGGTCACTTATGTTGGTAATGACTAGGTCTAGGATATTGTTGCCCCTGATGGGGGTGTGGATAAGTTGATCCAGGGCATTGGAATTTATGAATTCCAGAAAGCGTTGAGCGAAGGAGTTGATACATGAGTAGTTTTCCCAGTTAATGGTGGGGTAATTGAAATCGCCCATTATTAGGGTGTTTGGTTGAATCCTAATATTTTCCATTATATCAAGAAAAGAGAAGTGGGAATCCTGGGACATGGTGGGGGATGTGTAGCAAGCTACAGTTTGGATTGCAGTTTTACCCAGAGTTAGTTGTACTTGTATAACTTCGGATGCATTGTGCTGTGCAAGTAGCCTGGAGGTGTGGATATCCTTAATGAATACGGACACACCTCCGCCTTTGGTGTTCTGGTCCAGATTAGATGGCCGAAAAGTGTGGTATGAGTTATAGCCTGGTAATCCAGGGGTAATCTCTAGAGCCTTGAACCAGGTCTCAGTCACTGCACAGGTATAGATGTTCTCCATTTTAAGGAGTGCCTCGAGTGAGTGCATTTTGAGATTTAGACTTCTAGCATTGAGTGGCATTACCCTAAGTTTTTGCTTGCCTGTTCCTGTTATGGTGGTGAATTTGTCACTGTCACTTTACTCTGTTAGTCTTGCCAGCAACAGGTTTTTCAGTGTTGTTACCAGGATAGGTATGCTTAGTGTCATTTTTATTCCACTCTCCATATGTTAGAAATTGTAGTGCCAGTTTTCTTGGTATGTTTTCCTCCATTGTTAGCATGTTCTAAGTTCTCTAAAACCCCCCCCCCCCCCATCCACCATATTCACAAATCCCAGTGACCTTTGGCCTACAGGGGATGCGTCCTTGTGGTCCCCTCCACATGCCACAGTACTTCCATCATCTTCTTTACCTTCTTCTACAGCTTTATTGAATTTTTACTTGTGACATAGGCAAACGTACATTTATATAAAAGTAAACAAACCATATTAACAAATTCACATTGCAGTCATCCCTGTTGGCAGAATCTCCCTTCGCCATTTAAGTGTTGGCTTCGTTCTTGGTATAATGTCTCAACTTTATGAATGTAATACTCTGTTATTCTCCTTAAGGATCTGCATCCAGAATTGCACTCTGTTCTTATTTCTTGAATTTCTCTACTGGTTTACCATCATTGCTTTCCACTTTGAATTGTAGCTTACTACTTATGTTATGTATAAGAGCCTTAACTGTGTAGCTCTAAAATATCTGTTCAAATCAGGTAATCCTAAACATCCTTGTTTTATTGGAAGGATCTGCTTATCATACTTGACTCTTGCCCCACCCAGGTAAAATCCTTCAACTCTATTAACTGCTATCCAGAACTTCTCTTCTGGTTGATAAACATTGGGCTGACCAGCGTATAAAACTAAAGGGACTACAAACATTTTTGCTGCTTGTGTCTTGCTATCTGTACCAGTAAACGAGCTTCCAGTTTCTTAGATTTTGTATTATCTTTTAATTAGTCTCTTCCCACATATATCCTTGGCAACCATAACAGAATCCTTTTTAACCCGTACTGCCAAATACATGTTATCATGTGCCCATAAATATGGACCTTGCTGTACCAGTTCATGTGTGGGTATAGTTTGCAGCTGTAGCCTTTGCTTTATCTTCATAAATTTTATATAATGAAAAGGCTTGAAACTGTTTCATAATGTTCCACAACACTGAGATGTCCTGTTCTGGTTATCAGGTACAAAATAATTCATCTGCAGATAACACCAACTTTTCTTGATTACCATACCCATTATATTCTTGAATTTCTGAGTCCCTTATTTTCTTTGACAATAGTTCTAAATTTAAAGCAAATAAAAGGTAAAGAGGACACCCTTGCTTGGTTCCTCTGTTCAAATACAACTTATCAGAGAGGAACCCTTCCAATGTAATTTTTGCCTCTGATCCCTCGTGTATGCTCCTAATTAACCTTATTATTGAATCTGGGAGTGCAGATGCTTCCATTACCCTATCCAAAAATCCCAGCTAACTCTGTCAAATGCTTACTCTTCATCAAGACCCTGCAACAGTAGCAGTATTTCTTTATACTATTTCTCTGGACCATCATTGTTGTTCTGCCCCCCCCCCCCCTTCCCCACACACACACAAAAAATGCATTGATCCATACCTATCAATTTTGGCAACACCTTTGCCTTTCTTTTAGCTATCATGGACTAATCCCTTTATAATCATGGTTTAATATATGATTGGTTCTGTATGAAGCTGGGGTGGGTCTTCACCATCTTTGGGTGTTACAGTCGCCACAGTTTTCTACCACTGTGTTTGTCCTGCCCCTACTTTTAAAATACTGTTAAACAAAACCTTTCAGACCTTTATCAGTTACTTCCTTCCTCGTTTCCAAACTTCATAGTACAGCCATTCTGAAGACATCCTGCACAAGTTTAAACAAAAGCTCCAGATTTTCTCTGTATAAACTGTTCTTTGCTTGTCCTCTGCAGATTGGATGTTCTGTTTGGACCTTCACGGTACTTATTTGCACATAATGATTGCAGATGACTTAAGGAGGTTCTTTTGCCTACTAAACTGAACTGTATTTTTAGTAGTCTGAGTCTCTTCTGTTTAGTTTCAACTCAACACCCACGGTGACTTTTCTTTTAATGGCTGTGGTCACAAAACAGCAGAGCCTCCAAGGTGTCAGTTTTTCCTTATTTTGACAACTGCCTCATAGCTGCTTTGAATCCAGATAATCTAGTTTCAGCAAAGGAATCTGCTGCCTTTTTTCCAGTCATCTTTTTCCCCTCCTTAAACATCATTACTAAACATTATATTTTAAGTTGCAGCATGAGTTTGCATACATTACTAGAAAAGAAAAAATATTTTATCAGTTTGTATTGTTGTCATGCAGTGTTCATAAGTTTTCATCTCATGTAAATCTTTATTCATTCCTTACTTGATAGGACTTAGGTTCCATCCTCGAACCGGCACGGCCGTTTCCAAGCTCGTGCCAGCCAAAATCTCTCAGCTAAGACCTACCCATAATGCCCCTCTCAGTCTCTTCAGTTCTCGTTTGCCGCAATGTTTTTCGTGTTTCACTGTTGCAGTCATCACATTTGGGGTTATCTGCTTGCAGTAGCCCTCATTCGGCCTGATTAGCAAAGTCTTGGGTCCTGCATCGGTTGCTGTCCCTTCTTCCATGACGTTAGGTCATCAGGGGTATAAAACATGCAGCCGACGCCATTACATCAGTCTTTCTTGCCGTGCGATGCCCGTAGCAGAAGCAGTTCGCATGTGCCGGTCGGCCGACTCCTGAAATTTTCGTTTTCGAGTTTCCGAACTGAAGTCTTAAACTAAAAGCTAAGTACCCCGTTGGGGAAACTTTTTCTTGCTCTAAACCGATGTGGAAAGCAAATACCTCAAAGATTTTCATTCATACTGTATTTCTTTCCTAGGCCCTGACCATGATGTACCTCGCTGTCAGTTTTGTGCCTTATTTAAACCACAAACTATCTGTCATTGGTATATTTTCGCTTCTAAATATTTTGGTGCTCAGTTCAATTATTCTGATATGTCTTTGGTAAGCCATCCGTCTACTGACATTCCAAAGAAACGCAAAGATAAAGACCGAGACAGGCCGCCTAGGTCAAAAGCTGCCGATGACGCTTCTCCTAAGCCAGTCGCCAGTTCACCTGTACTCAGTGACTCTACTTGTATAGTAGCCCTTACCTCAACGGAAGAGTGTCTGAGTTGCAGGCCTTGAGCGTCAAGAGACCTTACTTGATTTTCCACAGGGATAGAGTGTCCCTACGTACTGACCCATATTTCTTGCCCATGGTCATTTTTGGATTTTCACTTGACCAATCTGTTGACCTGCCGGTTTTCTTCCCTCAGCATTCAAACAGAGAGGAGTATCTTTTGCGTACCCTTGACGTTCATAGGCAGCTTAGTTTTTATTTGGACAGAATTAAGTCTTTCAGAAAAATGGATCAGTTGTTTGTAGCTTTTGTGTGACCCAGATTGGCTAAACCTGTCTCCAAAGTGACTCTATCCTCCTGGCTGAGAAACGTCATTACCTTCATCTACCATTAGAATAAACAGTCTTTACCTTCCAGAGTAAAGGCTCATTCCACTAGATCGATGGCTACTTTTGTGGCTTTTCATTCCAGAGCTTCTATGGATATCTGCGCAGCAGCCACTTGGGCAAGACCTCATACCTTTATCACTCATTACAAATTGGGTTTGGCCTCCAGGGGATGAGCATCTTTTGGTTCTATGGTGCTCAAGTAGCTGGGGACTCGGTCCTGTCAGTAAGGAATGAATAAAGATTTTACAACATCAGATAAAGAAGTTATGTCTTACCATAATGTACCATCTGTGTTGTAAGATCTTTATTCATTTATTACTTCCAGCCCTCCTTCCCACTGCTTGGACTCCTGGTGGGACTTTAGGATCTCCTGGTTAAGGTATTTGCTCAGATAGAGCCTCCTACTGTCTCTTTTACTATTTCTATAATATAAGGGCGGCCAAACTCGATCTGAAGAGACTATGAGAGGAGCATTATGGGTAGGTCTTAGCTGAGAGTTTTTGGCTGGCGCGAGCTTGGAAACGGCAGTGTCTGTTCCGAGGACGGAACCGTAGTCCTATCAGTAGTGAATGAATAAAGATCTACAGTACAGATGGAATGTTATGGTAAGACATAACTTCTTTTTTTTTTTAATTTTCATTCACTCCAGCATTGTGTAAATTGGTCAGTTCCTACCTTCACATAAACCTCGTTCTTCCTCCTCCTGAGCATTATTCTGCATGTATTGTTTACATAACTTCTGTTTCTATGAAATTTGCTTTCTCCTTTTACTGAAAGTCCCAGGTGGACTTTTATTTTTTAAACACTGCTGCAGTAGCCTTAGTTTATACTGGTTATATCTTGCTTAGGATATAAGAGCTGGCTAGGTTCCTGCACTTAAGGTCACATTACACACATCCAAACTGTTGGCAACTCAAACAGAGCTGAATAAAATAATCAGTTTCGGCACCAACCCCTTCAGACCTTTGCTAACACCGAAGGCTGCTCCTCTTAGGGCTTTTGAGGATTAATGGTCAGCTAATGGTTCTCCATTTCTTGTCTGGTAAGTTCCTTTTGGGGAATACTTCCACATTAAATTTTCTATTTCAAAAGTTACTTTTTCTGTGAAATTAATTAAGTTAGGATAAAGGTTTTTATGGACTGTCACATAAGTTTTTCAGTTTTTTTTAGAATTTACCTTGTGTTAAATTTGTTTTGGGGGCAGTGGTAAGTGTTTTAATTGCTTTTCCCTCTGCTTTTTGGTGAAAAAAATACTTTTCTGTTTCGACAGTTGCTTTCAGTCATACCTGGGCTTCATTTTTGGCTTCACCTTGAAACAACTTAGCATTTCTTAGGTTCTTTCCGTTTCCAGTTGTAAAAAGAAGAAAAATTCCAAACTGCCTTTACCCCTTCAGCAGGCTACAAATTTGCCTCAGCCACAGATGGGTCATTCTGCTGTGCCATTTCTGGTTCCTTAGACTATTCATCTTTTATCTTGGCTCCCTCTGGTGTTGTCCCTTCAGCCGTAATGGATCAGAGGTTAGATGTATCCTCTGAGGCTGTGGAAGTGCCCTTAGTGGGTAAGGGAAAAAAATGGCCTCCGTTGAAGGAGTAGAAGTATTTCTCTGCCTAGCTGGACTGCGATGTCTGTTCCCAGAGATAATTAGCATGACAGGAGTCTGTCTCTATCTGAAGAAATAAAGAAGCAGAAAGTTGAACATTTATCTTCGCCTGTCTCTGTTACTTTGAACAGGAGTGATTTCAGGGCTTAGTTTAGGTTCTTGACCTTTCTATTTCTGGTGTCACTGGCAAGTGAAAAATAATTTCTTCATTTTCTGAAGATTTTAGTATATTGAACAAGAAAAAAATTTTTTAGAGGACAGTTTTTGCTTTCTATTGTCAGGTGACTGGTTCGGATTCTAAGGAGTGTTTTTCTTCTGAAAGTTTCTTGGAAGAATTTTCTTTTTCTGAAACTATTTCCAGAATAAACCAGTGGTTTCAGTAAGGAGCATAATGATATTCCACTGTCCTGATAAAATAATTTGTATTGCAACTACAGTTTCGTGAACCCACTACTGTTCTTCCAGCATTGACGGATAATGTTATGTCAGCCTGCAATTTCCTCTGTCAGCCAGTATGTTACCTCTAATAAAGAAAATAGATTGTATAAAGTTTCTCAATTATGCAAAATTTTATTTTCCATTCCCACATTTAGTAAATCCTAATCCTGTTCAACATCTGGTAAATGGTAATCTGCCCTGATAATGGTGGGAAAACCTTTTGTGAGGGGTGGGGGTTATACTTCATTCCCAATTATTTTTAGAATTCTTAATTTCAAGCTCATTTGTTAAAGTTTGTGCTTGCATCATTTGAGGATATGAGGAACATCATAATCACCTTTCTCACTTTTGACAGAAAATCTTCTGTGAATAATCTTATTGCTTCTGTCTCTCACTCTGAAGTGTACTTGTGATCCAGCTGACGTTTCTTCTGAAGCAGCTGCTGCTGGAACTGACATGAGAAGATTTGCATGTTTATGTACACAAAGTCTACCTGAAGATGTTAAAGATTAAGTTTTGAACTCTCCTTAAAATGAGAGGTTGTTTTTGGGTCATCTGCTACCAAGGTCCTGAAAAAGTGTGATGAGAATGGGGAGACTATCCTGGCAAGCCTTTTAAATCTTCCCCAAATTCTCTCTCTCCAGTTCTGTCTTTGGCAGCAGATAATCTGAAAGGAATGGTTTCTGAGAATGCTACATCAGGAATATAGGTGGCAGTGGAAATTTCTTCCATCTTTTCAGGGGATTCCTCTGCATCCATGACTTGGGTGATAGAAGCTGCCCTGTTTCACTGATAGGGAAAAGCTTGTATTCAAGAATTGTGTGTAACTATAGAAAGAAGCCTCTTGGAGACCAGTCTTGGATGTTTGTTTTCTAGACTAATTTGTTAAAATCCTAAAGTTCAAAATGATCTCTTCACAACCTGTTACCTCTGGCTTTAGACTGTAGTAACTCTTGGTTTAAAGGATGTTTGTCATCACATCCCTGTAGTCTGTTAAGCTTTTCGGTTTCTGGGTTACATTTTCAGTTCTCTGCATTACCCTTCCGGTTATCCAGTGCTCCGTGGGTATTCACATAGTGTCTAAATTCAGTCATACCATGTTACGGGCTGCAAGGTATTCACATATTTCCTTATTTAGATTACTTTTTTTTATCTTTGCAGAGTCTTTTTCAAAGTGTCAGGAATCTTCCCTTGGGTGAGATGTCTTCATCACAGACTGGGGTTTTAAAAGAACATTAAAAAGCCTTGTTTGACTCCTTGGGGATTGTTTTCCTGGATAGTTTTTCCTCTTTGTATTGCTTCAGAAATGGAAATTCTCAGGATTCTTTGATTCATAGCATGCATGGTTCTTATTATTCCTCAAAATAGATTCCACATGAGAAAGATTCACTGGTGCCTAAACTATGTATAATCCCAACATCACTGTCCCCTGACATTCCTGAATTGATATTTATAAAAAGGGAACTGTTTTGGTGGAGAGACCAGTTATATCTGAATCCAAACGTACCATTTTCCCTTCCAGCTCCAGTACTGTGTGCAACAGCATACCCTCAGACTTTACTTCAGGAGTGTTGTCTAAGGGAGAAAAATGCAGAGTCTTGGAACAAAAACGATTTGCCAAACCACACAAACATAAAAAAGATGTTAGCAGTAATTAATGATCTCAACTCAGTCATCTACATGCTGGACTGTTACAAGTAGTGACATACAACAACGCAGTGGAGTACATAGACTGGAAACCAGATCTTATCCTCTGTACAGACTAGACATGGTAACCTGGGATATAGCTTATTAGCAAAATCTCACTGTACAGGCATCTTGTATCCCATCCAAGCTTTTGTGTTAGACAAGCTGAGTAGGACCAAAACAGACCCTCCCAGATGGAAATTGAATTGGGGGTCTTCCAGGAAATGATCCACCTGTAGGGAGCTCCACAGATAGATCTTTTGCCTCCTTTCATAAAAAAACAATTGGCAAAGTTCTGCTCCAGACCCCCTTGCCAGTGGGCCTATGCATTTTCTTTTCCTTGGACAGGAATTTTCCTGTATGCTTTTCCACTGTTTCCACTGTTGTCCAGCATCATTCTGAAGATTCAGAAGGACTCTGCAAAGATTTTTCTGGTGACTCTTTTCTGACTAGGCTGCAGTGGTTCTCCCTTTTTTTGGAAATGGCCAAAGGCAATTATTACAAGCTTGACCACTGACATTTATGTGCTTGTGCAAGACAGGGGTTGTTTGATATACTCTAATCTGAAACAACGTCAAGTAACTGCCTGGATGTTACTATTTTAATCTCTTTTAGGTGTAAATTTTTTGAAGATGTGCAACAGGTATTCATGAAGGCAAAAAACTTGCTAGTAAGATTAAGAATTCATATATGATCAAATGGAAAAGATTTTCTGGTTGCTGCCAAGACAAGAGTCAGGATACTTTTAATACTAGCATTTCTCTGCTTCTACATTATTTGTGAGTTATTCTCAGGCTTTTGGTACTTTGTCAAGTTTCATATGTCAGCCATTTCAGCATGCTTGTTCATGGATCCTCCCCTCTTATTGAACTATTTTTAAAATATTTTTGAAAGGGGTGCAGTACACGCAACTACACAGAAAACAAGTGGCTCCTCCTTGGGATTTCTACTTTGATTTGTAAAAAAAATTAACTTTTGTTTCATTTGAACCAGTCCATCAGGCGGATTTGAGGTTTGTAACATGAAGAATAATTTTACTGACTGCTGTGACTTTTGTAAGAAGAGTGTCAGAGTTGTAGGTTCTCTTGGTGGGTCAACTGTAGCCCATTTTCCTTCTTTTGTGCCTAAAGTGGTATCTAAGTTTACTTTGAGACAAGCCGTCTCTCTGTCATCTTGCTGTTGTCTAAGAATGAGGGAGAAAGGATTCTTCATACTCCGGATGCCTACAGACAACTCTGATATTATATTGATAGAACTAAAACCTTATGAAACTCTTAAGTATTAATTTCTTATACAGGTAAGAAAAAAGAACAAATGTCAAAGAAGAATATCGATAAATGGTTGTCTCATTCTATTTCCTACCACAGTAAAGCAATTCCAGGCTGGGTCAAGTTACACTCTACCAAAGCCTTGACTTTCAGTAGCTTTTTTGAAAGGGGTGGACTCTATTCTAGAAACCTTGACTACCTTTGCAAATCACTACAAACTAGGCTCCTTTCCAGGTGTAGAACAGGCTTCACTAGGTCCATTCTCCAGGGACTCTTGAACCCTCCTCTTTCCAGTCAGTATAAGCTATGATTGTCTACCCATATATAATGCTACTTCAGCAGTGATGAGATGATCAACATAGTACAGCTGTGTAAGTAAACTTCCCATAGACATTGATGTTTTTAAACTTACCCAGTGAGGCAGGAGGGGGGCACTGGGTCTCTCGCTTCTGGCACTAAGTGCCAGGGTGTCTTGGAGTGGTTTGCTCTAAGGACAGTGTCAGGTGGGGAGTTTGAGTGGGGTGGTACACATGTTAGAGTAACGCACATGTCCCAAGGCAAGCTCAGGTAGGATAGAATCCTCATGTGGAGTAGGATGACAAAAGCTTGCTTGATTTTGAGATTCAGTATAAATACAGACTATGAAAGCAGGGCTTCTTGATCCTTTTGGCTTTTTAGGTTTTAAGCAGAGGTGTCAGAAAAGTTGCCCCAGGGATAACTGCTTTGTGGCGGTCAAGCTTTCATAGCAATGCTGTTTTTTGATCCTTCAATGTTGGCTGTTCTTGTCATTGTGAAGTAGAATTTACCAAGCGTTGGATTGTTCACCCACTAATGGGGTATGTGAGCTGGGATTAGACTATTGTGAGACATGTTAGTTTTTACAATATTGATGTGTTGTTGCGATAGTAATCCTGCACAGTACCAGAGGAACAGCAGGTTAAGATATTTAGTCGTTGCTGTAGTAGTGTCTTACTCTCTCCATCCCCCTTGTTTTTATGTGAGTTTTGTTACTTAGCATTGCTCTCTTCTAGGCTTCTATCCTCCTTTCTCTGTTCAAATGAAAGCTCTGAAAGGCTCGGTGCCCAGATCACTGATTTTCTCCAGCTGTCAGTGGTCTGGGCATGTGGAAGGAGCCCTTAAGCTTTGGAAGGTGGATAGTTGTGACATCCTAGGCAATATATAACCCGTAACATAGCTAAGGCTACTGCAGCAGTGATCATTCAAACATCTACAGTTAATGGTAAGCTTAATTGTACAACTGTACTTTGTCATATTTTTAAATTGTGTCTTCTCATCATCCAAAGTTTCCCTAACAATGTCATGCGGTCCTCTAGGATGCCTGGTGTAGAGAGGTTCAGTAGGGGCAAACCCATTTGAAATTTGTGGTAACATTCTTATTGCAGATAAAACATGAGGTTGCAACAACTGGTCCCAGTTTTTGCTATATGTCAGTTTATTTCCTTAGCAAGTGTTTCAGTCTGTTACTGAGTATTTTCCACTAATCCATCAGAGTGCTGTAGGTAAACAGATGTCTTCAACTGTCTTTAAAAGATTGACTTAAGTTATGCAGTTGATATAAGAAGAGTGTCTTGGTCAGTAAATCTCTTTTTAGGGATACCTACTCCATAGAGTAACAGTGTCAGTTTTTTGACAGTACTTTGGTCTAATAGTGATGCTTCTGGAAAATGTGTATTATAGTTTAATATTGTTAGTATGTACTGACGGCCATTGCTAGATTTTACTCGTAGTCCCACAGTATCTGTAGTATTGGATTCAAATGACAATTCTGTGATGGCCATTTATATCAGTGAACTCTTAAATCTAGGATGGATGCTTATTTCTGGCACTCTGGATCAGAATCACTGAGGTGTCCTGTCTCTTTCATGTCTTTCAAGTAAATTATGTCCGTTACTCTTGCCTTGACTGTGTTCATCTCTAGGTGACATCCTAGTAACTGTGAGCTTGCCTTGATTTACTAGTGTGCTGTAGTGTTTTGGCACTAGCAACTGGTTTAAAATTGTGTTCTTTTCCTTCTCTGTATATAAGAAGTCAGTTTTCAGCAAAAAATAGTTGAAAGACATAAAAGGAAGATCATGCTCAGTATCTTCCCTTACAGAGTTTCTTTATTTTTTTCTTGTCATACTTAGCAAGTATCTTTCCCTTGTGGTCTTTTAAAATTTACATGGTGCTGCAGTAGCGTTGTCGCCTCACAATAAGACGTTGCCCTGTTCGATTCTCAGCGAAAGCATTTTCTGTGTGGAGACATGCGTGAATGAGCGTACCTTCATTGAAGGTTGTACGTCAGGGCTGGCAACTCGGTACGTAAAAATCTACTGCCAATCATTAGCGGACCGGAGTTCCGCTGTGGCGACCCCTAACCGGGAAAAGCCAAAAGATACAACAACAAGTAAGTCCTTTGACTCAGGCTTAGTTTCTTCTGTCACTTGTTTTAAGGTAGAGGGTGTATTTTGTTTAACCCAGAACACTGACACTGCAGCTTCTTCTGTCACTTCTGCAGAGTATAGTTCTAAACAAAAATATTCTCTGTATTGCAGTTTGTACAAGCCTCTTGAGCATTCTCTTTTCTGGTTGCTGTCCTTTTGACTTAATATTACGTGACTGCCGTCATCTCATTTCCATCTCTGTTTTGCCTTAGCTGGCTTAAGGATGTCTCAGAATAAATTTTATAGGTTAATAGGGTCGTAGGTGTTTATTAGGCTAATGGCCATAAGGGCCTTTTTAAGCTTAGTGATGAATCTCAAATCTGTGATGAGTTATTTCCTTGATAAGTGTAAGCAGGGGCTTTGGCGATGAAACATTCACAAGCAGGGACCTGGGAGATTAACTATTTACAGGTTGCCTGTGCCCATTAGAGACCTGGGCCCCAAACCAGGGATGAATTTCCTGTTCCCATCCAGTTGTCCAAGTCACACTTGAATTGGGTTAGGGAGGAACTCTGCTTCACATGGATGGGATCCTGTTCCAGAGACTGGGTAGTCTCTGGCATACATGTCTGTCTCTCCGGCAGGTCCTATTTGTATCACAGGCAAGGTTTAAGTCTTTAGAGTGGGTAATTCTGGTGATGTTTCTTTTGTGGATATGCAGGAGGTCCATCAGAGTGGGGTCTGACAATGCCCTGCATGCCAGGCATAGATCTCCCCTCAAAAGCCTGTAGGAGACGGAATATAGGGATAAGGCCTTGAGGCAGTTTGCATAGGACATTTTACTTGAGCCCTATATTCTTTTATTGAGGAACTCATGTGGAAATTACAGTTGTTGGATATTCCTGGTTAGGTACATACCAAAGGTGGAATTGTAATCTATGATAACTCTGATGTATGCCGAAAACGGTGGAACAATGACTTCCTTGGACTTGGATGCCATACCTTTGTCTATAAGTTGCGTAACATATAATGATTTCCTCACTACTTTAGGCATGTGATGGTCTAAGGCTAGATTACTGTGTATGTTTTTACCTGACTACTGAGTCAGCTCTAAGGGGTGTTTTGGCAGTATGATATTTACAAGGGGTGGATAACTATTATGCATTTCTTGGCATTTAGTTTTAGTCCATGGCTCAGACACCAGTTGTTTCTGTGTCGGTCCTTCCTGTAGAAAATTTATGTCAGTGTGGGATTCAATAACTGTTCGTAATTTGCAGTCATCTGCAAATTTAGTCAGCCAGAGACCATTGACATTGGCCTTTACTTCAGAGAAGTAAATGATTAAAAGGAGCGGTCCAAGGACTGCTCCCCGAGGGAACTCCGCTTGTGACCGGCCTCTTTGTAGAGGTGGACTCCCAACACAATCTTGTCTTAAGATGTTCTTCATCTCACATTGCTGCAGTCCTTACACTTGGGTAGTCCGCTGTCCTCGGTCGGCCCGAATATCAAAGTATAAGGCTGACGTCGGTCAAGGCGCATTTGACTGACATCAGGACGTCAGGGTACAAATGCGCATGACCGACGTCATATCCTCAGTCTTTTTTGCCGCATGGTCCGATGCAGAAGCAGCGTTGCAAGTGCCGGTTGGCGTTCTGAAATTGTTCGATTTCGGAGTTTCAGACCGAATCAAAGTTGGCTAAGTACCCCGTTGGGGAATATTTTAGTTTTTCTTGCCTCAGTGGTTTACCGGATGTCAGAAAAAGTGAATAATTGTATTTCTTGTGGGAAACAGATACCGCATAGAGACTACCATACTTTGTGTATTCCTTGTTTAGGGCGAGCACGGCGTTGTTGGGTGTCGCTCTTGTGCTAGATTCAATAAGAGCAATATTAAGAGAAGATTAGATTGTGCCAGGTTAGTCTTGAAGCGGTGCAATTATAAAATGCCGTCGGATGCTCCGGCGCCCGCTTCGAAGCGCGAGGACAAAGCTGATAAACCTAGGCTAGAGGAACCGCCAGTACCGACGCCGGTTCTTTAGAGGTGTCGGTGGAGCCGGTGGTTCCACCGAGGTTTCTTTGGGATCCCAGGGAGAGACTTTGTTATTGCAGGATGTGGCCTCTCAGGAGGCAGGCCAGGCTGATGGGGCTTCTCAGGTTACTATACTCCCTCCCTGCCTAGGGTGGTTAGGCCCTCTCCTTCTGTTTCCAAGGCTTCTCCCAGGGGCAGGCCAGGTTTAGCTTCAGTTGGTGTTACCTCTAGTTCTTCAGGAACTGTGCCCAAGAAGCATATGCTTAAAATGGCAGAAGATTTGATTACTTTGATTAGGGGTTCTATGCCCCCTCCTGATAAGAGACCTAGGGTGGAGCCTGAGCTAGGAGTTTTGAGCAGGCTTCAGATGTTTCAGAGTCTTGACTGAAGACTTGCAGGAGTACTCTCCTTATTCTGATTCTGATGTGGATGATTCTACTCCTTCTGCTTCTCCTCCTGAGGATTTTTCTTTTTCAGAAACTCTTCATTCCATGAGGGAGCATTTTAAGTGGGAAGGTCAGGACTTCTCTGATTCCAGGAAAAGGCTTAGGGAATTTTTGTTTTACCCCAGCATAGGCCTTTGGCTATACCTCCTGTTTTGGATGTAGTGGAAGATGTTTTTACAGAGGCTTCTCTTAATCCTGATTCTTTGCCTCCTGCTCCTGTTAAACCGGATAGATATTACAGGGTGCCTGAGGCTCATAAGTATCTTTTTAAGAGTCCTAGGGCAGACCCAGAAACTGTTAGCCAGGGGCCTAAAGGTGTTAAGGCTTCTGTTGTAAAGAATCCGGTTCCTGCAGACAAAGAGGCCAGGGCCTTGGATAGATGGGGAAAGAAAGTTTATACTTCTTCCACTCTTGCTATGAGGGCTTTGAATTGCCAGTTTCACATGTTGAAATACCAAAACTATCTCCTTTCACAATTGAAGTCTAAGGTTGATGCTCTGGCAGAAGGTATTGATTGTAAAGAGTTGCAAGATTTAGTACATGTTTCTGAACAGGTGGGTAAGCATTCTTTGCAATGTGGTTTTGATGCTGTACAGGCCTCGTCTAGGGTGGCTGCCACTGGGTCAGTTCTTCGCAGGCATGCCTGGCTGAGGGATCAAAATTTATCTGACCATGTTAAAACAAGGATTTTAGATGCTCCTTTACAATCTGACGTGTTGTTTGGTTCTCCTGTTGAGGCAGTTTTAAAGAAAATGGAAGACAAGGCTAAGTCTATGCAGACTGTTAAAGATTTTTGCAGGTCCAGCCTCCAAAGTTTAGTAGAAATTGGCCTACTAAGGGGTGGGCGTATCCTTCTTATGATTCCCAGTCTAGGGTAGATCTAGGCGTGGTAGGGGCAGAGCTCAGGGCTCTTTCAGGCCTAGAACAGGGAGTTCTCCTGCACAGTCTTGAGGTGAGGGCAGGGGTCAGTCCTTTAAGTAAACAGACCCAATGACTTACCTTTTCAGCTGCCAGAGCCTTCTCGTCTGGCAGCACCTTTGGGAGGAAGGTTGGCACTTTTCAAAGAAAATTGGAGTTTAATTACCCAAGACAGATGGGTATTGGATATCATACACCATGGTTACAGGTTTTATTTCCATACCTTGCCTCCTTTCAAAGGCATGCCAGACGTTCCTCCTCAACAAAGAATAGAGGCTCACAAGCAAATTTCTCTGTTACTCCAAATAGGGGCCATACAGCCGGTCCCTATGCCAGAAGTGGGCCTAGGATTTTATTCTCGCCTGTTCCTAGTACCAAAGAAAGGGAACACGTGGAGACCAATTTTGGACTTATCTATCCTCAACACTTATCTGGACATTCCCAAGTTCAAAATGTTTGCCCTTCAGCAGCTTTTACCTCTGCTGGGCAAAGATCATTGGATGGTAACTTTGGAACTCAAGGAGGCTTACCTTCATGTTCCTATCAGACTAAGTTGCAGGAAGTATCTGCGTTCGAGCTGGGACTTCTCACTATCAGTTCTCTGCATTGCCCTTTGGCTTATCTACTGCCCAGAGTGTTCACGAAAGTTCTGGCTCCAGTGATAGCTTTCTTCAGGCTCAAAGGAATACAGATCTATCCTTATTTGGACGACTGCCTGATTCTGGCTCAAGGAAGGAAGAGCTTCTTCATCATTTGGAATATGTGATAGCAGTGCTAAGATGCCTGGGGTATTCTGTGAGCGAAATAAAGTCCAGTCTAGTACCCTCTCAGGACATGTGCTTTCTGGGTGTGAGACTGAATACAGCATCCCAGATGGCCTTTTAACCCCGGACAAACAAAAGAGTCTTTCCCTTTACTTCCATCAACTATCTCATCAGTCCGGGCTGACTGCAAGGACAGTCCTTCAAGCCTTAGGGTTCATGGCATCTTGTATTCTGGTGCTTCCCAATGCCAAACTGCATATGAGGAAGCTGCAATGGTATCTCAAAAATGTATGGACACAGCACTGCCAGGATCTGGACACTGTCATTCAAATAATACCTTGCATTCAAAAGGAATTTTTGTGGTGGGCTCAGGAATGTCACCTAAACAAGGGACTCTCTGTGACCCGGCCAGAGGCGAAGTCAGATTTTAACGACAGATGCCTCAGACAAAGCTTGGGGAGCTCATCTAAATGGAAAGTGGATACAAGACAAGTGGCCTGCCAGACTACAACATCTACATATCAACCTGAAGGAGATGTTAGCAGTCCAGTTTGCATTAATAGCTTTCAAGGATTTACTTCTTCCAGGGCAGGTGTTGATTCTAACAGACAACACAACTGTCATGTGGTACATCAACAAGCAAGGGGGCAGATTCTTATCCTCTATGCAGGCAAGCAATGATTTTGTGGGAGACTGCTTTCAGTTTACAGCTCAATCTTCAGGCAAGGTTTCTGCCAAGAGCACAGAACTCCTTAGCAGATGTGTTGAGCAGGCAAATTATGGATCCCCACAGTGGAAATTGGATCCTCATGTATTTCAGAAATTGACAGTGTCATGGGGAACTCCAGACATAGATCTGTTCGCTTCTCCACTAAACCATCAGCTGCCAAAGTTTTGCACAAAAAGGTTTCATCCCACAGCTTGGAGAGTGGATGCTCTTTCTTTCAACTGGAGCAATCTTCATGTGTATGCCTTTCCACCTCTGCCTTTCCTCCCAAAGGTACTTCTAAAGGTCAGACAGGACAAGCCAAGGATGATTTTAATAGCTCCAGATTGGCCTCGACAGCACTGGTACCCATTACTGAGAAGTCTGGTACGGAAGCCTCCATGGCCTTTGCCTTCGATTCCACACCTGTTGTCACAGGAGGACAGCCATTTGCTCAATGTCAAGCTTCACTCTCTGCACCTAACAGCCTGGCATATTCTGTTTTGAATCATAGTGGGCCTCCACTTCCTCAGCAAGTTTTGAATGTAATTTTGGAAGCTAGAAGGCCTAGTACAAGGAAAGTGTATGCGGATAAATGGAAGAGATTTTTATTTTGGAGTGCAGCAAAAGATTTTGATGTTTCTGAGCCTAATTTGAGTGTGGCTCTTCAATATCTTACTGAGTTACTGGACAAAGGTTTGTCTTTCTCTTCTATTAAGGTTCATGCTGCAGCAATTTCGGCTCACTATGATTGTGACCCACCATTGTTTTCTCATCCTTTGGTCAAGCAATTTCTTAGAGGGGCAAAGAATATAAGACCCCCACGAAGAGCTCCTACTCCTGCTTGGGATCTCAATTTTGTGTTGGAGAAACTCACTCTACAACCTTTTGAGCCTGCAGCTACTTCTGAGTTGAAATATTTATCATGGAAGACTGCTTTTTGTTGGCCATTACCTCTGCAAGAAGGGTTTCTGAATTGCAGGCCCTTATGGCGGTTGAGCCTTTCTTGATTTTCCATAAGGATAGGGTATCTTTACGTACTAATCCTTCCTTTATGCCTAAGGTGGTTTCTAGTGTGGCTTTAAACCAAACTATTCATTTGCCTACTTTTTATGCAAATCCCCAAAATAAAGGGGAAAAGATTTTGCACACTTTGGATGTACACAGGCAGTTGCAATATTATTTGGACAGAACTAAAGGGTTCAGGCAGTCTCAGCAGTTGTTTGTTTCTTTTGCTTTGGGTTCTCAGGGCAAGCCTGTGTCAAAACAAACTATTTCTAAGTGGATTGGGTTTTGCATTGCTTTCTGTTATTCCCATCATGGCAAGGAGATTCCAGCTGGGATTAGGCCTCATTCCACTAGAGCTACTGCCACTTGACAGCTTTTTGAGGGGTGGCAACCAAGGATATTTTGGAGGCAGCTACTTGGAGTTCAGTGCATACTTTCTCTAGGCATTATCACCTGCCACTTTACTCTAAATCCAGGGCTGGTTTTGCCACTGCTGTTTTGCAGGGCATTTTGGCAGCTCCTGCTTCCTTATAGTTTGGCCATCCTCCCATACCTCTGCTTTGGGATTCTACCCAAGTGTAAGGACTGCAGCAATGTGAGATGAAGAACATAGTACAGTTTTGTACCTACCATAAATGTAGATGTTCAAGATCCACATTGCTGCAGTCAATTCCCTCCTTCCCTTTGTAGTTAGAGGTGGTTGTGTGGGTTGAGTTGTAAATATTGTGTATATAGTGTATATTTTGTACATATAATTAGGGCAAGGGTGCTTGGTTGTTTGTCTTGCTGTCTTTTGGTTTTGACCTTTATTTTTAGGGTCTTCTGACATCTGGGGCAAGAAAAGACTGAGGATATGACGTCGGTCATGCGCATTTGTACCCTGACGTCCTGATGTCAGTCAAATGCGCCTTGACCGACGTCAGCCTTATACTTTGATATTCGGGCCGACCGAGGACAGAGGACTACCCAAGTGTAAGGACTGCAGCAATGTGGATCTTCGAACATCTACATTTATGGTAGGTACAAAACTGTACTTTTTCCTTCTCCTGGTTTTGATTTTGGATCAGAATGTCACTGCCTTATTGCACCCACATCTCTCTTGTGCACCACAGTTGTATCAGTCTGCTATTTTAGTTTATTAGCCTGCCACACACTGTCACTGTATTCTCCTTCCCTCATCTTCCATAGTGTTTTCAAATGGGGAAGATCTTTTCCTACACATCCAGGGTTTCAGCCACAGGATGTAATATTTTTCCTAGCCCTATTGAATTTTAGCATGTGGAAGGTAATGCTGTTTCTGTCACCATGAATGCATATTATCTCCATCATTTGGTTACTGCTAGTTTTACTCTCAAACACCAGGGGACCATTGATCAGTATAAGAATGTAGCAGGGCTTTCCCCTCTTTTTTTTTCTAGAAATACAGTACATTTAACTTGCTTTGTTGTAACACAGTGACAGTTGACTGAAGTATTCTAACATTATCACATTCATTTACCATGCCATTTCATTTTTTTCACATTTCTGCTAAGTAATATTTAGTATTAGTAACAGCAAACTTAATGTGACCCCTTTTCCCACACTTGAAACATATTAACACATTACTTGCTGTTTTTAGTTTCACAGAAGATGGCACATTTTTTACTCCAGTTTTAGTCTTTGAAGCAGGCAGTTCATTTTAAACACGGTGTCATTAATTAGTAAGTGTTCTACTAATTTACTATCTTATCAGAGTTCTTGATCATCATGCAGTAGCTATTTTATTACTTTATTAGCCAAAGCTCTTTTAAGCTTATCTACTACTACTAAATTGCCTAGCATCTTCAATATCACGTTGCAGTAGCCAGAACTTTAAAATGCTTTAGATCTTCCGTCTATGCTTTACCAGTTTCTCGGAATTGAAAGTCCAGTTCTAAAATGTTATTGTTTGTACTTCAGGAGGAATTCCAGCCTTGCTAAGAGGTTTTTTTTTGTTGTAGTCCATGGCATTCATTTTGTATGTTTGCAGTTCCTCTCCTTCAACTGGTATGACATTATTTTTGCTTAGTCTGCTTGGTGGCATTGTCTGTTAAAGTGACTAGCTTTGATTCAAGGGGTTCTCCTTTGATAGTTTCTTCATAGCATGCACAGTGTTGGTGTCTACAGTTGGTCAGCACAATTAGTTGTTGCTATCATTGCACCTGTTTCTGATTGGTCACTACCTGTGAGTCCACAAGTCTTTCTAGTAAGCCCTGTGTAGTTGGGTTTACCAGGAGAGCACTCCAAAAACAGTAATAGATGCACCTCAGCAACACAATATGAAATAGTGTTACATGGAATTAGTGGTCCAAACATGTACTGCACTTGTCAGCAGAGGTACTGCAAGGATTGTAAATGCCAGGTCTCTGTCCAGCTGCCCTTGCACACACACCCCCAGTGCAAGTCCAAAAAGCACTGGAGCCGTGGAGACACTGAATTATAAAAATAGTATGTTTATCGTAAACCTTCAGTGAAAATAGCATCTTTTTTGGAGCATCCAGCTTTTCAGCAAACAAAATAAATATTACCCTTAAGCTTTCAGGTTAAAAAAAAATACACTTACAGGTATCGTTAGGTTTTCACTGTCCACACATTTCCTGTAGTCATTAGACTGGCTGACTTTTTTGGCTGTAGGCCTTGCTTAGGGCTTAATTTCAGCTCTGTGGTCTAGGCACTTCAGTAAGTGTGCTTCATAAAATATCCCTGAGTAGGGTGACATAGTCTCCAAGCTTGTGGTCTTTCTTCTGCATGTTTCTGTGATTCAAGGACTAACTTCTTGAGTTTAGCCCTACAGTCTCCTTCCTTTTATATCACAGTAATTGGCAATGAATAACTCTCTAGTAACTAGCTAATAGAGAGTATTGTCTGGCTATTTTTGTGTGGGAATATTTACACACTTCATGCTGCAGTATACAATTAAAGGCACATAACCCATATAGTGTGACAGTGCTGCTATTTGAACAGGTAGTCATGTTTTATTCAACTCAGCCTTAAGAAACTAATTCACACCACAGACAAATGGTAAAACAAAGTTTTTTAATTAATTTCCACAGAGTTATAAAGTTAGCAGCTCTTTAAGGCAGCAGGAACAGAATATCTTCTAGTTACAGAAGATATTTCCCTAGCTGTCTGTTAAACTGATGTTCTGCCTTTTAAACTCAAGAGCAGAAATCACATGTAATTGGCTTTACCCTTCTCCAACCAAACCGTATATAGTCAACAGTAGCTTGCTTTCATTAGTTTATGGCAGATCAAGACGAAACCTGTTATGATTGCTCAAGGCTCAAGAGCCTTTGTACAGTACTGTCAAGATAAGGTTGGAAGGGTGGCCTAACGATTAAGACATTTGCCTTATAAACACAAGTTGCAGGGTTTGAGCCTCACAAGGGATGATTGGCTAGGCTTAAAATGGCTCGCAAGGACAGTTAGCTTAGTATGAACCTATGAACCTATATATTGTGTGTGTATGTGTGTGTGCTTGCTGAAATTACTTAATTGCTGCCTTTTGTCTCATATTAGAGTGAAGTATAGTTTTGTTAATGTTGAAAAGTAACTATGAAATGCTTTACTTCTGCTTTCTTTTATATAGAAGAGTAATTTATTGTATATGTTCTCTCAGAAAAAAATGAAATTACAGTGTGTTAAAGATCCGTCATTGGCTGCTGTAGGAAAGCATGGAACACTACAAGAATTTGCCTTTTTTGACAAGGTTAGTTTTCTTCAGTAATGAATTTTTTCATGTACCTCTTTTAAGTTTAACTTTTAAAAAAAGAAGTGATGTATTGCCAAGAAAAAACCATTAAGTTCACAAGAAAGTTGTGATTATTATGTTGTTGTGTCCTTGGTTGCTTCTCCTGATAACTGCTCATCTTTTGCCACTAGCTGTGTGGTTTTCATTCCAGATTAGAGTCGTATGGGGTAAGGTTGAAACCCTTTTAAGATATATTATGTGTTTTTGTAGAAAATTATCAAAGGAACCAGGACAATGGGAGCAAATGACTATGGTGAGAAAGGTAAAATGTAGCAGCCGATGACTAGAAGACCACAAAACTGAATTTAATAAAAACAAATACAAACGAAACTGATTTCCTTAAGTGCTTTTCGTCCAGTACAGCGGCCGGACTTCTTCAGATAACACAGTACATTCAAAACTCTCTCTAAGTATCTTAAAAACACATCATGTAACTAAGTTCATCTGTTACATCTCATCAATTAAGGAATAAAGCAGTACACACTCCCCAAGTTACAATTTAACCCTGATCTCTGCAAAACAATGCTCACGTAGAAAATGTTGACATAAATATTCAGTTAATAAAAATGTTCACATTAAACATATTATGAAATATATAACTTATAAATAACTGTTAAGCCTATTAAATACATTATAGGACACTAAGAATGAAATTCATCTAAACCTCTGTGTGATGACTAGATAGTTCTGCTATCACAATGTCTTAATAACTAATAAATTTAAATATACAAGACAGTTTTTATATAAATAACCTACCAAAACATAAATTTATCTCCACATACTTTTTAATCTTGGATATGGGAGAATGGTACATGTTTCATTAAGCCCTGCATGTCGATGGGCATTTAATCGAAGTTGCCACAATAGTTCCTGTTGTTCTGAAAGTAATGAAATCGGCCCTCCATATAAATCTTCAGTAATTTGATCAATAATTCTAAACCTAAATTTGTGATTAGGTAAGTTTTCTAGGTACCTAGCCAGTGCGTTTTCTGTTTTCTTTTTCCTGATAGCATACAGATGTTCATAAATTCTTTCTTTTAACTTTCTGTTTTTCCAAAATAGAAAGCAGGACAGAAAACGCACTGGGCTAGGTATACAACCATTTTGGTATTACAATTATAAATAACTTCCTTTCACTGAGTACTTTTTGTTTCCTATAGAAAAGTGTTGTCCTGTTGAGATAGAACCACTGTAATTACAAATTTCACATTTAAACATCCCTGGAATCCTTGTAAAGTTTGTAATGGAAGTTTCCATTAAATTTTTCAAGTTTTTACCCTTCCTATAAGTAATAGTTGGTCTGTGTCCAACCTTATTACCTATATCATTGTCATTTATTAAAAGGTTCCATTTTTTGTTAATGATTTTTGTAAGCTCGAAGATATCCGTACTAAATGTTACAACAAAACTACTTTTGTATTGACCAGGTTCACGCAAATGTGTTTTTTTTGTTAAAAATTGGTGTCCATGAACTTTCCTGTGTAGTTAATTCTTCTACTAAGTCAGTAGTATTGATTCTATGTATACATAAAATCGGTTTATAAAAAACTATTTGGTGCTTATGTAAAACCTCTAGCACTGGTTCCCTGACAAATACATCAGGGTATCCTCTCTGCAAAAATATTTGAGTTAAATGTTCACATTCAGTAAAGAAATCCTTGTCAGTAGTGACCATTCTGGCTGCTCTGACGAACTGTCCTTTCACTGCTGACTTTTTTGTACTGAATGGATGTGCACTTGTGTAGTGCAAAAATGAATTGCAATAAGTTGTTTTTCGATGTATAGATCCTATGTAACAATTACGTTCAAGATCTTTTTTCAGTTGTACATCCAAATAAGCTTTTTCATTACTAAAGTTTGATGTAAATTTCAGAAAGTTAGTACTATTATTCAGTTCGTGTAAAATAACAGTAGCTGAGGTTTCATCGCCTTTCAGCACTATAAAAATATTGTCTAAAAAGCCTGTGTAGTGTTATACTAAGTTCATTGCACTAGGGTTACTGAATACATAAGTGTGTTCCCAATGGGCCATCACCATGTTAGCGAAAGTCACACCACATGGTGAGCCCATTGCTACCCCTACTTTTTGTAAGTAAATTGTGTCGTTGAAAAGGTTGTAGTTGTTAGATACAGTTGTACTCAACAATTCCTTTACTATTCTTAATTCATTTTCTGGGGCTTCATGTCTACGCATTCTGGCCAGGACAAATTCTATTCCTTCCTCTTGTGGGATTGAACTATACAGATCACATACATCTTCTATTAGAAAGTCGTTTTCCATAGTGAACTTGAGTTTATTGATTGCTTCTAAAAAATGACCAGGAATCCCGACTAATTTGTTGTTCCTGTTTAACATATTTTTTAAGAGTAGAATCAACGACTTTTGTGCCGACATAAGTAATGGACTGGCAGGCTTCCACAAGTGCTCGCATATGAGGGTCTTGTACATTCTTGTCTATCTTTGGCACACCAGACATTCTAGGAATTTATGGATGTAACATTAAGTAATTTAAAGTACTCATATACGTGTGTGCCACCAAAAACATATTTAAGTACATGGTGATCCTATGATAAGCAGAATATAATTAATTCTTAATAACTTGTTTATAAGTATTAGTGCTTAACACCTTGTTCATTCTAGTTATGTAGTCATCGTTATTCATAAGATCCAAACCTCCCCCCTTGTCCAGTTTCATCATCCTAATAGGTTTTCTTCTCAAGTCATTTAATAATTCCCATTCTGTTAAAGTTAAGTTACTTTGTCTTTTAGTCTTGTTGCTTAATAAAGTTCCAATGTCAAGTTCACACACCTGGTCAAATACACGTACAGTTGAATGCATAGGTGGATTATAAGTACTAGGAACATGTAATTCATTTTAAGTACAGTTGTTACCGTTGAACAAAATAGACCCTTTAAGTTTTCTTATAAAAATTTTAAAGTCTAACAATGTTTTAGCCAAGCCAGAACAATTAGTAGGAACATAAGTAAACCCCTTTGAAAACAGTTCCACTGTGTCTTTGTCAGTATTAAAGCTAGAAAAGTTATATATCTTAAAATTTCCTGTTGCATTTACAACAATGTCGGAGTTGGAATTAACAGCGAGTCGTTCTACCTTTTCACTTTCGCCTTTCCCTTCGTGTTGTAGGGGTTCTGTTGATTTACCGGTAACTTTGTCTGGGGTTTGTTCCTGGCCTGATGAAAATTCTGCCGATTAATTTGCACAACTTGAGAATAAGAAATAATCCCTTGATTAAAGTTATTAGTTACCGATTTATTTCTATATGTGGCGTTTCTCTCACTGTTACCCCCGTATAATTCAGTCTTAACTGAATGAAGAGTGGAAGTGACTGTCCTCATTTCCTGGTTCCACCCTTCACTTGAACTGTTTCTATTTGTGAAAACATGACTAGATTGACCAGTCACATTCCACATTTGCGATAGGGGCGCTTTAGGGTAATCTGTGCCATTGTTGTAGTCCGCACGATCCCTTTCCAGTTTTTTTATATTTGCTGATTGATGCTTTCAAAAATACATTGATAGTCATAATTATAACGTGGAAAGTCATGATGGCTTAATATGTCCCTGCTTAGATGTTCTACTTCTTGGGATATGTCATTGACAAGTAACTGATAATGTTTACACATTAAGTTCATCAGTTCTGTCCCTTGCTTGTCAACTAGATTAATTAAATCTTTGTGGAATTGAGATCCTGTGGCTAGTCCTGTCGGGTACTGCCAGGATCTCAGTCCTTTTGGGGCAATGTTCAACTTGACACACTCGGCAAAATAGGCCATCTCCAACTGCAATTTCTTATCTTTCAATAATTTATAATCTAAAGTCTTTAAGTTGGAGACTAATGTTTGCTCACCTCTCCCAGCTGGTAGCACTGAATTTACTGTTGGATTCTGCGCCGTCAACCTAGGAGAATCTTTCAGCCAAAACAAAATATCTGGTGCTCCAGTAAGCCCCGGAGAAGTATTTGAAGGTTGTTCAGTTACCTGCAGACTCGTTGAAGGTAACAGTACACTGGTTTTCTCCAAAGGTGGTTGAACATTTGTGGCACTCGTATTAACACCTTTCTGCTGGTTAGTTGAAAGATTGTGTCCCGTAACGGTAATACAGCTTGAAGAACTGTTTGAAACTAAATCTCGTTCAAATCTCTCACTCTGCGAGGTCACGGTATTCTGTGAGGGAAAGGCAGAATGTTGGGATAGTGACTCCACTCGGGTTGCCAAGTCATCTAAATGCTTCGTCATTATTCCTATTAAGACAGTCAAGTTCCCAGCCTCAACTTTTAATAAATGACAATGATATATGTAATAAGGTTGGACAAAGACCAACTATTACTTATAGGAAGGGTAAAAACTTGAAAACCTTAATGGAAACTTCCATTACAAACTTTACAAGGATTCCAGGGATGTTTAATTGTGAAAATTGTAATTATTGTGGTTCTATCTCAACAGGACAACACTTTTCTATAGGAAACAAAAAGTATTCAGTGAAAGGAAGGTATAATTGTAATACCAAAATGGTTGTATACCTAGCCCAGTGCGTTTTCTGTCCTGCTTTCTATGTTGGAAAAACAAAGTTAAAAGAAAGAATTTATGAACATCTGTATGCTATCAGGAAAAATAAAACGGAAAACGCATTAGGCACCTAGAAAACTTAACTAATCACAAATTTAGGTTTAGAATTATTGATCAAATTACTGAAAATGTATATGGAGGGCCGGTTTCATTACTTTTAGAACAACAGGAACTATTGTGGCAACTTCGATTAAATGCCCATCAACATCCAGGGCTTAATGAAACATGTACCATTCTCCCATATCTATGATTAAAAAGTATGTGGAGATAAATTTATGTTTTGGTAGGTTATATGTATATATATATATATATATATATATATATATATATATATATATATATATATATATATATATATATAAAACTGTCTTGTATATTTAAATTTATTAGTTAAGACATTATGACAGCAGAAATATCTAGTCATCACATGGAGGTTTAGATGAATTTCATTCTTAGTGTCCTATAATGTTGTATTTAATAGGCTTAACAGTTATTTGTAAGTTATATATTTCGTAATATGTTTTATGTGAACATTTCATTTTTATTAACTGAACATTTATGTCAACATTTTCTACGTGATCACCATGGTTATTTTGCATAGGTCAGGGTTAAACTGTAACTCGGGGAATGTGTACTGCTTTATTCCTTAATTAATTTTCTGAGATTTAACAGATGAACTTAGTCACATGATGTGTTTTTAAGATATTTACAGAGAGTTTTGAATGTATTGTGTTATCTGAAGAAGTCCGGCCACTGTGCTGGACGAAAAGTGCTTAAGGAAATCAGTTTTGTTTGTATTTGTTTTTATTAAATTCAGTTGTGTGGTCTTGTAGTCATCGGCTGCTACGTTTTATTTTTTTACTCAGTTTGGAGTTGTTGCTACTTGTATGATGGTTGGAACGATAGCAGAGGTGGGATAAGGTCAAGCAGAAGTTTGGAATGCAGGTTAGAAACTGCCTTCCCTACCACTGAATAATATTAGAGAGTGAGCAGGGAGAGAAAGGGATAGGAGAGTGATAAGTGAACGACTAACTTTGGTGAACTGGTATTAAAAAAGGAGTAGTTAGGGCATGTAAAACACTGCGTGGTAACTACAAGAATCAGTCAGAAGAGGTTAAAAAGATTAGGAAGAGAGAGAATGGAAAGGCAATATTAAAAGTGATAGTTGGAGGACGTGTGTGGCTCCTAAGTATGCAACAAGGTTTTGCATGAAGTGTTTGCGTAGGTATTTTTATACTCCAGCAGACATTTAAGAGAATTTTTCTCTCAGTTAGATGGCAAATGCTGAGGGTGTGATGGGAAAGAGAGAGGTGATTGCTAACATGTTTTTTGGAAATGTAATGAGCTGGCAGATTAAAAAAAATCTTATTGAGTACTTTGTCAGCAATGTTAGGGGAGGAAATGATTATAACTAACAAAGCAATTCTTTTGAGCTGGGGTATAGGAACTGAATTTGTTTAGACATAAATTCTTGCTAAGTTTAATGCTATTGGTTACCAAAAAACAATTAATAGAAAATGGAAATCAAAAATCTAAATCAACTGTAAGTGAAGTACTGAATATTGTCAGGTAAAAGCGCTAGAGGTGTTATATTTAAAGGGAAGTAGCAAATTGTGTAGAAATAAATGGAATTTGTGAAAACAAGACATTCAGAATTATTAAAAAAGAAAAAAAAACTTCCTTTAGGAGCAAAATATCAGCCGACAAGAAACTACTGAATTTATTTGAGAATCTAATGTTAGTAGTATCTGAACTGGAGGCCTATCACCCCCTAGCCTCCCAACAGCAAAAGATGGACCATCTACAAACTGAGCTTGAAAAGCTGAAGACGTGTCACTAGACTCTACTACTAATGACTGGCTTTTGATAGAGGAAGCTGCCACAAAAGATAAAAGCTAGATGATTTAGAGTATAGGATAAGGTGCATAAACGTAAGAGTAAAAGGACTAACTGAATCAATATGACTTGCTGTCCTATTTGTAACATATATACAGGTCAAACTACACTTGCCCAGTTACTTGAACCCAGTGAAAGAGAGGGGTATATAGGGTGGAATCTCTCAAAAGCATAATATTTTTGGGTAGGGACTGGAAGTTAATTTGCAGTAGTGAGGATGTATCAGAGGACCTAGAAGTGAAAATAAGAGAGTAGATTTCTGAAGAAATTAAAATATTTTGTAAGCAAGATGTGAATTCAGAATTTAAATGTTATTCCATAAGATACAACAACTGTGGTAGACTTGATAGATATATTTCAAAAGAGCATGTGTACTTATTTGAAAGCTGTGACACACATCCAGTGACCATTTCAGACCATGCACTGATAAAACTATGGTAAAGGTATAGAGTAATGTAGTGAAAACAAGACACTGACACTCCTACTTACTTGCTAAAAATAGTGGTGCTTAAGGAATGAGTAGTAAAAATTATTTGACGGTTATTAGGGAAGATAGACATTTCTTCGGAACGGATAGCTAGTCAATGGAATGAAATGGAAATTGAGTTTCAAATGGGGTAGAAATAAAAGAAAGAGGGGGAATATGAATAATTTAGAGGGGCTAATAAAGGATAAAGTTTCACGGCAGGGCTAGCCACCCAGCGCTGTAAACCTTGGCTCGAGATGATTGTGACTGTTGAAGTGACACCCCAACCCCATGTGCAAAAATGGGGAAAAGGGTCTGAGGATGGTTGGATGGAACACGATCAGAGCAGGCTTTAAAATGAAAAACAATATTTATTTAATACAAATAAAAGTAAGTGCTTTCGGCAAAAGTAATATTTTGCCTTCATCAGACAAACAGCAAGATGTCTAAATGATACATATTTTATACCAGAACACAGTTTGTAAAATCCAATCAGAGAAAAATGCATTGCTTAATTAGCAGTTTCCAAGGGAACCTTAAAAGGATCGACTAATGTTAAAAAATGAAACCAATTGATTCATAAAAATCACGATCCTGAAAGATGAGGAAACACACTGCAGAAAAGTTTTTTTTAAAAACAGTCATAGATTAAATGTACATTAATTGATGTATATATATGATTATTAAATGTTTAGACCCATTTATTCGAGTTAGGTCATATTTAAATCAACGCCAACGCACCAAGTTAAAAAGTATGAAATAGAAAAGTTATTTAACCAGTGATCGTACTATTTGTTAAAAACAATTTAAAGAAACATTTTAATCTGTGACCAAGCAAGTCTTTCTATATACTTATGTGTTAATAAGTTATGTAATTCTATTGTAAAACACGCTCATTATTACTGTGACGTCCTAGTTACAATCAATAGCCTGGAAAACTACCTGTGTATTAGGTCTAAAAAAATCAACTTCTTTACTGCTCGGCGAAATTGATAGACACTA
Organism: Protopterus annectens; assembly: GCF_019279795.1. NCBI lineage: Eukaryota > Metazoa > Chordata > Ceratodontiformes > Protopteridae > Protopterus > Protopterus annectens. The sequence continues at coordinate 152,216,599 of NC_056747.1, forward strand.
GCAAAATATACATTCATTAACCTGTTTATACATGAACAGTACGATGAAGTAAATGAAAAAACTTTGTGCTCCTACGAAGGCTTCGTTTGTAAACGTAGAAACAAAAGGTAGCTTAGAAAACTGGAAAGCGTATTATTTCATAACATTTGATTTGTAGCATTTAGTTTTTTTAAAAACAGAAAAATATATTTAGGTGTGACCCAGGTCTAAGTATCATGTGTTGCAAACCTACCTGTTGTAGGAAAGCCACTTTAAGACACATTTAATAGAAAGGGCTTCATTAATGCCTGGCATGAGATGCGCCCTAGTGCGCACCTGCCATAACAATTCGTCGATTTCTAATCGAATTTGCCAAGGGCCACCCCTTATGTCAGGATCTCTTTGTTGCAAAACCATAAAACTGAAGTTATGCCCGTTGTTCTCCATAATATGCCTAGCCAAGGCATTTGTAACATCTTTCTTAGCAATAGCATACTGATGTTCATATATTCTAGTTTTTAGTTTACGCTCGGTTTTACCGATGTAAAATGCCTTACAGAAATTGCACAACGCTGCATAAATGACAGTTTTTGTTTCACAATTGTAATAATTATTCACTTTGTATTCTTTGTCATTGATACTAAAGTGTTTCCCAACTTTGATATGCTTACATTGGGCACATGAGCCGCACTTGAACATACCTTGTGGTCTATTTGAATGAAGTTTTTTCTTTGACCTCTCTAAAATTGTTTTTAAATTGTCACCCCTCCTATAAGTGATTTTGGGCCTATCACCTAAGAGATTGAAAAGGTTCCTGTCATTTCTTATGATATCCCAATTTTTGTTAATGATTTCTTTAATTTTATAATAATCTAAAGAATACGTGTGCAAAAAACTAGTACAATACTTGTTGTTATCAGCCATATTCCCCACTACAGTTCCACCTGTGACTAAGCTGTCTTCATGAATGGTAGCGATGTCGTTGCTGTCCTGACCAGGTAATAAAGGAGGGAAATGACCTTTGTCTCGTTTACGGGACACCTCAGTTATAATACTTGAAATTAAGGTAGTTGGATAACCTCTTGATTTAAACATGTTCATTAGTTTATTACATTCAGCATCAAAATCCTGAACATCTGTCACCATGCGTGCCACCCTTACAATCTGACCTTTTATGACGGCTCTTTTTTGGTGATGTGGATGGTTACTTGAAAAATGTAACAAGGAATTAGAATACGTGGGTTTCCTATAGATTAAACTTTTGAATCTGTGATTAATTTTATCATTGATAAGAAGTATGTCCAAATAGTTGATCTCAGTGTCCCCTATGTTGAACGTAAACTCTAGGAAGTCCGTCATTTTAGTGATCCTATCTACAAAGGAAGGGATGATTTCCTTATTACCTTCCCAAATACAAAATATGTCATCCTGGTACCTAGTGTACCAGGTGACATATTTTTGGAACCACTCGTCTTTAAAAAGTAATGTGGACTCCCAATGTGCCATGACAGCGTTCGCGAATGTACCACCACAGGGGGAGCCCATAGCTACCCCTGATGTTTGCAAGTAGAAGTGGTTCTCAAACGCGAAGAAATTGTTGGCCAGTACCAACTCCAACAAAGTCTCTACAAGGTAGATGGTGTCATCCTTGACATTTTTAGCTGACATGAATTCCCTCACCCAAGTGAGTCCAATCGTTTGAGGTATAACGGTATACAGGTCTTTGACGTCTATGGTCAAAAACACTGCATCAGTTACATACCTTTGTTTACTTATGTTCTCTAGAAAGGACCAAGAATCCTTGCATATATGGACCTCACTTTCAATAAGAGATTTTATAACACTGTCAATAAATTTGGCACATGCATGGGTAATAGACCCCCTCCCATCCACTATGGGTCTGAAGAGGGGGGTGCATGTAAACGTTTGTGCAATTTAGGTGTTCCAAAAAGGGCTGGGATTCTTGGGGCAGCCATGGTCAAGTATCTATGAACATCTGTGTCTATAAACCCTTCTAAGAATAAATCATTCAAAATGTTGTTGATCTTCTTATATGCAACATGTATTTCGTTCAAAGAAACAGGTTTGTAGGCTGGTGTATTAAGATGTTCTGTCATGTATTCAACGTATTACAATGATCCATTTTATACACCTGTTAAAAGATTGCAGTGTGAGAGCCATGAAACCGGACAAGGGTGAGGGTGTGGTATTCATGGATCATTGTAAATACGTCGAATACATGACAGAACATCTTAATACACCCGATTCATTGACAGCGTTATAAAACCTCTTATTGAAAGTGTGGTACATTCGCGAACGCTGTCATGGCACATTGGGAGTCCACATTACTTTTTAAAGACGATTGGTTCCAAAAATATGTCACCTGGTACACTAGGTACCAGGATGACATATTTTGCATTTGGGAAGGTAATAAGGAAATCATCCCTTCCTTTGTAGATAGGATCACTAAAATGACGGACTTCCTAGAGTTCACGTTCAACATAGGGGATACTGAGATCAACTATTTGGACATACTTTTTATCAATGATAAAATTAATCACAGATTCAAAAGTTTAATCTATAGGAAACCCACGTATTCCAATTCCTTGTTACATTTTTCAAGTAACCATCCATATCACCAAAAAAGAGCCGTTATAAAAGGCCAGATTGTAAGGGCGGCACGCATGGGGACAGATGTTCAGGATTTTGTTGCTGAATGTAATAAACTAATGAACACGTTTAAATCAAGAGGTTATCCAACTACCTTAATTTCAAGTATTATACCGTAAACGAGACGAAGGTCATTTCCCTCCTTTACTACCTGGTCAGGATAGCAACAACATCGCTATCATTCACGAAGACAGCTTAGACACAGGTGGAACTGTAGTGTTGAATATGGCTGATAATAATAAGTATTGTACTAGTTTTTTGCATACGTATTCTTTAGATTATTATAAAATCAAAGAAATCATTAAAAAAAAATTGGGATATTATAAGAAATGACAGGAACCTTTTCAATCTCTTAGGTGATAGGCCCAAAATCACTTATAGGAGGGGTGACAATTTAAAAACAATTCTAGAGAGGTCAAAGAAAAAACTTCATTCAAACCGACCACATGGTATGTTCAAGTGTGGCTCATGTGCCCAATGTAAGCATATCAAAGTTGGGAAACACTTTAGTATCAATGAGAAAGAATACCAAGTGAATAATTACTATAATTATGAAACAAAAACTGTCATTTATGCAGCGTTGTGCAATTTCTGTAAGGCATTTTACATCGGTAAAACCGAGCGTAAACTAGAATATATGAACATCAGTATGCTATTGCTGAGAAAGATGTTACAAATGCCTTGGCTAGGCATATTATGGAGAACAACGGGCATAACTTCAGTTTTATGGTTTTGCAACAAAGAGATCCTGACATAAGGGGTGGCCCTTGGCAAATTCGATTAGAAATCGACGAATTGTTATGGCAGGTGCGCACTAGGGCGCATCTCATGCCAGGCATTAATGAAGCCCTTTCTATTAAATGTGTCTTAAAGTGGCTTTCCTATAACAGGTAGGTTTGGAACATATGATACTTAGACCTGGGTCACACCTAAATACATTTTTCTGTTTTTTTTTTTAAAAAAACTAAATGCTATAAATCAAATGTTATGAAATAATATGCTTTCCATTTTTCTAAGCTACCTTTTGTTTCTATGCTTACAAACGAAGTCTTCGTAGGAGCACAAAGTTTTTTCATTTACTTCATCGTACTGTTCATGTATAAACAGGTTAATGAATGTATATTTTGCTAGTGTCTATCAATTTCGCCGAGCAGTAAAGAAGTTGATTTTTTTAGACCTAATACACAGGTAGTTTTCCAGGCTATTGATTGTAACTAGGACATCACAGTAACAACGAGCGTGTTTCATAATAGAATTACATAACTTATTAACACATAAGTATACAGAAAGACTTGCTTGGTCACAAACTAATATGTTTCTTTAAATTGTTTTTAACAAATAGTATGATCACTGGTCAACTAAACTTTTTTGCTTTATACTTTTTAATTTGGTGTGTTGGTGTTGATTTAAATATGACCTAATTCGAATAAATGGGTCTAAATATTTAATAATCACATACATTTACATCAATTAATGCACATTTAATCTATGAATGTTTTTTAAAAAAATTTTCCTGCAGTGTGTGTTCCTTCATTTTTCACGATCGTGATTTTTATGAATTCATTGGTTTCATTTTTTAACATTAGTAGATCCTTTTAAGGTTCCCTTGGAAACTGCTAATTAAACAATGCATTTTTCTCTGATTGGATTATACTAAATGTGTTCTGGTATATAAGAAGTATCATTTAAACATCTTGCTGTTTGTCTGATGAAGGCAAAATATTATTTTTGCCGAAAGCGCTTACTTTCATTTGTATTAAATATTGTTTTTCATTTTAAAGCCTGCTCTGATCGTGTTCCAGTTCGCCTATTTAACGGTTTTTGAGTTTTGTACTTTTTGGTTTGTTTGGGATGGTTGAATGGACAAAAGGATAAAGTATTGCAGAATAAGGGAAATTTCACCGAACAAGAGGAAGAGCAACTGCAGAGTGGTGATGGGAAAAAGGAGTATTTGGACAATATGCATGAGTTTAGAAAGGTTGCTGTTAAGCAACTATTTTTATTAACTACAGAACTTGAAAACTGTTAGCACAGTGACATAGACAGCAGAACCTTGGAAGGGTTGTCTCCAAAGTTAGGGGAGCCTATGACAAGAAAATGGACAAATGGGAATATTTTTGGAAGACTTAATTATGCAAAGGTTAGATGATGAGGCTTAACCTAGTGTAACTTGTTTATTGTAAACTTTGTAATTTTTAATGTATAACCTAGTGTAACTTGTTACTGGAGCTTTTCTCCCCAGGACTCCATTGAAAACGGGTTCATCTTGGCCCAATGGACTATCCTGGTAAACCAACTGCAAATAAATAAATAAGAGATGAGATAAAAATGGTGATGTATAAGCAATTAAAAGGGAAGTCTCCAGGAACAGATGGTATTCCTATGGCATTTAGCAAGTTAGGAAGAAAGTGATCAAGATGCAGAAGGTTTTGTTTAACAGTATTTTAAAAGGAGGGGAATCACCAGCACCTTGGAAGAAAGTTGAGGTAGCTGTACTAACCCTAAGGGGTAAAAAGACCCTTCAGACCTATTTTCAAATAGTCCCAGTTCAGTTTTAAACCTTGAGTATGAAGTCTTTGTCTTTACTAAGTAAGGGAATGGGAAGGGTATTGGGTATCGATCATTGTGGATTTTGGGGAGTGAGTGGTAAACATTTGACATTAATACAACAATCATCCTGAGGAAAGCGGAATGTAAGAAAATACCATTACTTTTGGTGAGTGTTGATGCTGAAGAAGCATCGATAGCATCAGTGGTGATTCTGTGAGTAGGCAGTGGAAGCATTTGCATTTCCTGATAGAATAATAGAGTTATTTAAGAAGGATATATGATGAAGATTGGTGTTGTGGAAGATTCTGTGGTGGTTGGTGCTAAAGCTGCAGTCCCTGTACCACTAACGGTGGTAGTGCTTGAACTTGGAGGCCTGTCACTCTCTCTAGCCTCCCAACAGCAAATGGAGGAGGACCATCTGTGTAACTTCCCCAGACATTGCTCCCAGGTGTTTCCTGAAATGAAAAGGGACTGTCTTTCCTGTAAGCCTACCTGGTTCAACAAATGGGCATTATTCTTAATTATATATGAAGGGTCAGAGGCAAGAATGAGGGTGAGAGGGTTCCCATCTGACAAGTTGTTTGAACAGGGGAACCATGCAGGGGTGTCCTCTTTCTTCTTTGTTGTTTGCTCCATATTTAGAGCCATTGACAAAATAAACAAGGTACTTTCAAATTCAAGGATGCATTTAGCATTGTAATCAGGAAAAGTTAAGTTTATTTGCAGATGATATTTTGTTCTTCATAAATCCAGAAAAGAACATTTCAGTGTTTTGGAGTGTGAGTCTTTTCGTGATATAAAATTAATCAAGATAAAACAAAGATTATAGCATTAAACATGTGCACACACATGAATTGGTTCAGCAATACCTATATTTATGGGGATATAATAAGATGAACTGTTTAGGTGTATGGACTTCAGAGGATTCAGTTATGGCATCTATGAGTATCTGGGAAGAGACTAAACAAAAAGTAATAGAAAAACTAAGAAACTGGAAGCTTACCATGTTAGTTTTTTTTTTTTAATACCACGTCCTTCTTGGACAGGGGCAGTAGGTGCTGATTCTAGTGTCTGCTTGATCCAGACACCCTTGGGAACACTGCTGAACTTGGCTAGGCTTGTAAGGGCCCTGGGGCAGTTAAGTTAGCCTAGTAACCTCCTCTAATCCTATGGATATGGATAGTAAGATCCAAGCAGTGAAAGTGTTTAGTCCCTTTAGTTTTATATACCAGTCAATCATACTTTTATCAAACAGAGGGAGGAGCTGAGGATGATAAAGAGTTGAAGGAATTTTGGAGGGGAAGAGAGCAAGAATTAAGGTGGATAAGCTGGTTTTCCACATAGAACAAGGTGGTTTAGGATTACCTGATTTGAATTGATACTTCAAACCTACTCAGTTAAAGCTCATAAATAACTCTGGCAGAAGGTTATAAAGTAAAATGGAAAGGGATGATAAAATGGCGGGGATTAGTCTGAGAAATAAAAAGAGCGAGTAGGATTTTGAAAGCTGATCTTGAAGGAGAATAAGTACCATACAGAATATTAATATTATTAGAATATTGGGGTCCCAATGGAGAGATACGTCAGCAAGTAAAGGAGAGTATTTTATTTATTTTATTTTATTTTACATTTGTTGACCGATTGTCCATTTTCAGTGGAGGCCCGGGGAGAAAAGCTCCACATATAGAGTACAATTACATACAGTTACATACAAGTTAAGCAGGTACATGTTAATACATTGTTGTAGTAAAAACAAGATAGAGAAAAAAGAACATGTCTTATAAGTAATTATTATAAAAATTTCTCTGATGTTTACTTTAATAGACAAGACAACAATGTGAACAGATGGAGACAGACAAAATTTTAAATATACATATCCTAGGAAGTCATACCTTTCAAAGGAGAGTGATAGGTAGAAAAGAGAAGAAAGGAATAATAGAATTAGGGGTGAAGAGAGAAGGATAAGGAGAAATAAACGGAAAGAGAAAAAATTGGATAGAGGAGAAGAAGAGGTAAGCTAATATGAAGAGGTTAATCTGATATGAGCACTGGCAAAGCCAGTGAGACTGGAAATGGTGGGTTAGTCTTTTTTGAAGTGGGGTAAGGAGGTGATGGTGGTAATACTGGGAGGAGGGAGTTCCATATCTTACCAATGGAATTGGCAAATAGTGCATCGCCACCAGAGTTACAGGATTTGACTGATTGAATAAGTGTCCTGCACGAGGAGGCTATTTAGATTGATGTAAGGTGTGATTAAATTCTCCAGAGCTGGAGACTTTTCTGGGTGTTTGAGTATTTTGAAAGCTTCAATGAGTTGGTTTTGCTGGAGGAGGTTATGGAATTCTAACCAGCCGAGGTCTTTAGGTTAAGACAATGATGAGTTCTATATGGTTTACCAGTTGCAAATCTCGCTATGTGATTGTAGGAGCATGATAGTTTATTTAGGTCTGATTTATTAAGGTTAGTAAACATTGGAGAGGCGATAGTAGGGTAGAGAGTAAATAGCCAGGGTTACTCTTGCAATTGGTGTTAGAAAGGATTTGATTCTATATAGGGACCCTAGTTTTTATTAATGGTCTTAATAGTTTGATTAATATGGATGTCAAATTTGAGTTTATTATCAATGGTCACCCCTAATAGTTTCGGAGTCTGGGAGATAATTGTCCCATTATTGGATTGTATGGTAAAGGAATTGTAGGGAAGTTTTTGGGTAGGATGGAAGAGTAATAATTTGGTTTTCTTTGGATTCAGTATTAGTTGTCGTCCAGTTAGCCACTTCTCTATTGCTGTAAAACAGCTTTGTGTTTTGGATAGTAGTTTGTCAAGAGATTTGTCAGAGCATACTAATGTCGAATCATCGGCATATTGGATACAGGTAGCCTCAGGGATGGCTTTATGGAGGTCATTAATAAAAATTGAAAAGAGAAGTGGTCCCAGTATGGACCCCTGAGGGACTCCAATGGTGTTTGGAAGGAGGTTGGAGAGCTTATTTTCCCATGTTTCCTACCAGAGAGATAGGCCTGAAACCAATCTAATGTTTGGTTATCCAGGTGGAGATTTCTTAGGGTATCATGGAGTAGTTGGTGGTTAACCATATCAAAGGCTTTTGATAGATCCAGAAAGAGTGCTGAGGATATTTTTTTGCTATTCCGGTTATGGTTTATTGTGTCAGTGAAGGAGAGGAGGGTTGTAGTAGTGCTGTGATTGGGTCTAAAGCCATGTTGTGAGTTGGTCAGGAGTTTGTTCTGGGTAAGATACTGAAGGAGTTGTTTGTGTATACATTTTTCCATAATTTTGGCCAGTGGGGACATTATGGCTATAGGCGGTAGTTTGATAATTCTGTGGATGAGCCACCTTTATGGAGTGGGATTACGTATGATATTTTCCATAATGAGGGAATTGTAGATTCTGAAATAGTACGATTTATAAGTATAGAGATGGGGTAAGCTATGTCGCCTGAAGCTAGTTGTAAGTATTCGCTGGTAGAAGGTCTGGAGAGGGAGCTTGGTTTAAGTTTTTGAAGTAAGGATCGAATGAAGGAAGTAGAGACTGGTTGAAGATGGAAAGTCTGGGGGGTTTTTGGTGTGGGTTCTATAGCAGTGGAGACCGTGGTGGATAGTTGGTTAGCCAAGGCTTGGATAGTATCCGTAAAGTGTTGAAGGTAGTGGCTATTTCTTGAGGTTTTATCTGATACTATTTCTGGGGTAGGAGTGGAGGATTTCCCAGGATGTAGAAGGTTATTTAAACCTGCCCAAAATTTTGAGGGGTGTTTTGGTGTTTATTTTGTAGTTGGCAGTAGTAGTTTCTTTTGTCAATTAATATGGATGTTTTTGTCATATTTCTTAGCTGTTGGAATTTAATGCGGTCTATGGGTGATTTGGTAGTTTTTCCCAGGCTTTGTTCCTGAGTTTTATTTTCGATTTGGAGTCTTTTGTAAGCCAGGGTGTAATATTTGTTTTGGTTTTGATTAGTCTTTTAGGGGCATGAGTATCAAGTATGGTTAGGAAAGTGGTATTGAACTTAGAAACTGCTTCTTCTAGGGGGAGATACTTAAGAGAAGTCCAGTTACAGGATCTAAGTTCCATTTTAAACTTTATGAGGTCAAAATGTTTCTTGACTTATACATGGGGGGTATAGAGCTACCTGTTTTATTTTTCCTTATATATGTTATAAGGTGATCGCTGAGCTCATTAGGGAGGGTCCCAGACATATACATTTGGGGTTGGCTGTTTATAAGGATCCAGTCCAGGATACTGTCTTTTGGTTAGAGTTCCCGCAGAGGTGATGGTCTGAGAGAACCCATGAAGGTTTATATGGGTAGGGTTGGTCTCTGAGGAGCATAGGTTCCAGTCAATGTTGATATCTCCCAGGATTATAGATTCCTGCCAATTTAGGATACTCTCCAATGTGTCAGCGGGATGTACACTACAATTAGATTAATACTTTTTTCCTATTTAGCTGTAGTTTTAGAGCAAGAATCTCAGCATTAGAGATTTGGGGTGGTTGGGACATTAAGATTGCTTTTGTAGAGCACTGCAATACCACCACGTCTGCTCTATGTATATTATGGTATGATCTCGTTGTCCTTGGTCCCTGGTTTAAGCCAGGTTTCTGTTAAACACATAATATCTGGGAGGTAGGTAGTTAATAGAGCATGTAGATTGTGTATCTTAAATGTTTAAGTGGCAGATTTGGAGGGAGTTATTATATCTTGGAGCAGGTGGTGGGCTGTTAGAGGACCATGTTTAGATTTGGGGCTTGTTTGTTCTGTGCAGTTGTTGAGAGTTATAGTATGATGTCTAGGATAATGGAAACCTAAATGGATATAATTTTTGTGCTGAACAGGCAAGAATAAATTTAATACAGCAAGCCTTTGTTTCCAGTGTCTTTGGGAGATATAATGTTTAGGTATTCTATTTGTTTAGATAAATGCAGATACATAGACAGTGTTTACATCTCCATTTACATTTACCACACATGCAAACAGAATATATAGTAATATGAAACTCGTTCAGGAACACAGGATTAAAACAAGAATCCAGGTAGGAGGAGGAGTAATAGGCACAGTTCCAAAATATACTAGTGGCGAAACAGGCAAGAATAAATTTAATACAGTGTCTTTGGGAGATATAATGTTTAGGTATTCTTTTTTTTGAACCCAGTGCACTAGCAGTTCTACATATATGTTTGTATAGACTTTAAGTTTTAACCTTGCTTTTTTCACAATGGTAGGCACCGAGAGATGCGAGGTTGTCTGTGGGTACTTTTTCTGAAACTGAATTCATCCTCAAGTTTTGGTGAATACATTTTCGAGGTAGACCCTGTTTCCCACCAAGATGACACCGATACATAGATTGTATTTATATACCATACATCATGGACAGAAATGGGTTAAAATTAAAAAATAGAGCTGGTTGCACAAGACCCAGGATAAAAATAAGTGCCCAGTCCTGGTAGGTACACTGGTGCCAAGACTGGAGAAAATGACCGTGTAGAATCCTCAAAATATGGAAACATTCCTACAATGGGGCCAGGCCCAGGGGGAGGATGCCCCCCCCCCCCCCCATTGTAGAAGGAAGTAGTAGTCCACAAAAATCACAAAAACTGATAGGCCAAAGAAGAGCCATAAAGGCAGTAAAGTGGGACTATTGAGGATAAGAAAGAAATTATGTATTGTTTTACTTTTATGCAAAAAGCCTAGAATTTCCAGACACAAGATATACAAAACAGTTGAGAGAAATTAGAGGAAAGAAAAATACTTCCACAAGAAAAACTGTCAGAAGCTTCAAATAAAAAAATTGTGTTCATTAATGCAACAGGTTTGTGAAAAACAGTATATGGATCAAGAAACTTTGATTGTTTGGAAAAAGAAGCATCTAAGGAAGTGAGAATATATAAACAACAAAACTTAATGATTTTTGAAAAGTATAAAAAAGAAATGTGGACATGGGAAAGAGAGAGATTTGATATGGTGTAATATTTATGCAAAGGAGATAGCCAAATTAATCAGTATGAAGAAGGCAGGCAGACCCAAAGATATTTGAAGAGAAATACAGGCAAAGGCATCCAGATATGGAAAATTTCACAATAAAAAAAAACATCACAAAGAGGGAATGTGGAAGAGAAGATTACTAAAGGAGAATTAAAAAAATATATAAGTTGAAGTTATGGAATGCCTGCGAAGTGAAGGATTTGGTGTAGAAGGTCTAACACAGGTTATGTCACAGCATGATGGAGTGAGTCTTCTAAGTAAGGAGAAGCAAGGAAGATCAGGGGACATCTGAAGAAGAAATATGGACATGGGAAAGAAAAAAAGATTTAATATGATGTAATATTTGTGCAAAGGAGAAAGCAAAACTAACCAATACAAAAAGATCAGTACCAATGATATTTGAAGAGGAGTACAGGCAAAGGAATCCAGACATGGAAGACTTTACAATACAAAAAATAAGAGAGGAAAAGTAGAAAAAGATATTAGTAAGGGAGAAGTTTAAGAAACAGAAACTGAGGTTATGGAGTACCTGCGAAGTGAAGGATTCAGTATAGAAAATCTAATCCATAAAGCACCACAACAGGATAGAGCAATGTATATCCAAATTAAGGGGAAACCAGTGGAACAGGAAGCAATTGGTCAGGTGCCATATGAAGATATTTTGTGAGCCTTCCACAGGAAACCTGTATCAACGTTCACTTGAAGCTAGACAGCAAGGGAAGGAACAGGAAATAGTGGAAACTGCAGTCAGTGTTGAATGATAGGCCAGTCAATTCCCATATGACAGAGCAATGGATGGCATAGGATGAAATTGAAGCGAAGGTGCCACAAGAAGATGTTATAGAACTATCTATAGAATGCCCACAGGAAATGGAAAACAAAAAATGTGCCCTCAGTGTAGAAGAAAATGAGCTAAGAGAAGAGTCGCTTGATTTAATAGACATAGGTAGCGATATTGAGATCAATGAAAGATGTAGACTGCAGAATGTCAATAAAACCCAAAAAGTCAGAAGGTTGATCAAACAAATGAGCACAGTAATTAGGACTGTCTGTAGAGATCCATGTGATATAAGAGAAGTAAACAGGATATATTACAGTGCAGCTAAATTAATATCGGATTAAGTTCTACCACAAGAGCACAGAGTAGTGAGGGAAAGGAAGGGGAGAAATCGAATACCGTCATGGAAGTATTGAATAGAGAAAACTATAAAGTAGTTAGGACAAGATGTGTCACTGTTAGAAGAATATAGAAGAGGGAACAGATCAACAAAAATACTAAAAAAGGTAGATGTGATAAAAGCAATGTACAGCATTAAAACAGACCAAAATCTAGCTTGCATTATCATAAATAAACTAAAAAATCTCAGCACAGGTGGAAAAACTTAGACAATATGCAGATAAATATAAAGGAAAAGAATAAAATAAGTAATTTATTGGTGACCCCAAAAAAGTTTTATAGAGAATTGGTAAACAAGATAAAAGGAATTGAAAGACCGCCAAAAAAAGAAATGGATACATTTTGGAGAAGTATCTATGAAGATCCTGTGAACATAACAAAGATGGTAAATGGATAGAAGAAATAAAAGAAAGAATAAGAAGCTTAAAGATACAGGATATGAAATGGGATGAATTAACAGCCAGAGAGATTGAAACAAAGTTAAGAAAAGCCTCTAATTGGAAAACCCCAGTCCCAGATGCAGTACCCAACTTCTGGTTAAAAGTATTGACATCTTTGCACAAAGATTTAGCCACGAGTAAGAACCATTTATATGCGCACCTTGAACTGACACCAACCTGGCTAACAACAGGAAAAGCAATACTCCTACTTAAGAGTGAACCAACAAGCTACCCTAAAAATTATAGACCAATACCTTACGACAACGTATAAACTATACATGGGAATTGACAGAGTTTATAGTAATTTAGAAGAAAATTCAATTGTGGCAGTAGAACAAAAGGGTTGTAAAAGAACGTTGTATGGAACAAAGGATCAGTTGTTGTTAAAGTCATAGTGGAGAACTGTAAAAAGGGGGAAAATCTAAGTATAGCATGGATTGTTTATAAAAAGTATTTCATAGTATCCCACATTAATGGATAAAAGAGTGCTTAAAAATGTATAAGGTACACCCTACACTGATCGACTACATTACAGTGACCATGAAACAGAAGCAGACCACTTTGCAATTAAGCCATGATAAAGGACAAATTATTATGCCAGGGATAAAAATTCACAGGGGGGTATTCCAAGATGACTCTTTCACCGCTGCTATTCTGGCTTGCCATAAATCCATTAAGATATCTACTTTAACAGCTTAGGCCATGGTTGTAATTTGGCTCCTAGAAAACAAAGTGTAAAGACTTCTCATCTTCTCTTTGTCGATGATTTAAAACTTTATAGCTCATCAGATGAGGAAATGAAAGCACAACTGCAAGTTGTCAAAACATTTTCAGATAATATAAGAATGTCATTTGGTCTTGATAAATGTGCAAAGGCAACCTTTAGAGCAGGAAAACTGCAACACCAGGAAAACATTAGTTTGGGACAAGAATGTGATATAAAAGAACTTGAGCAAGAGGGGGTATATAAATATCTGGGAATTGATGAAGTCTCTCCAATAAAACATGAACAAATGTGAATAAAATTTAGTAAAGACTACTTTAGAAGACTTAAATTAATCCTGAAAACAGCATTGACATCTAGGAACAAAATCCAAGCTATAAACTAATTTGCTCTTTCTGTCCTAATTTGCAGTTTTGGAGTGTTTGACTAGCCCCAAAACGTGTTGGATATAATAGGAAAACAAGAAGGATGCTTCATGCTCACCAAATGATTTATAAAAATCAGTGCATACCAAGATTATATATTACCGTTTCCGAAAGAGGGATGGACCTCCTTAAAATTGGTTACATGTATAGATCTGCAATCGTAGGACTCAACACACATCTGCTGACCTCACAAGACCCAAACCTAGTAAAAGTTTTGAAATGAGGAGAATAAATCTAAGATTACTTCTCTGCTTAATTTAGCAGAAACATGTTGGCATCAAGCAGGAATGGAAATCAAACCAGAAATAGATAAAAAAAAAAAAAACAGGCACCAACTGAATGTGCCAAAAAACAAAAGAAAGAATATAAGGTGAAGGACCAGATAAGAAGGCAAGAATTATGGAAAATGCATAAATGTTGGTGGTCCAAGATAGTGAGCTGCGTGTCCATGGGTTTACAAAGTCCATTGAACATCTGGGAGAAACTGACACACGTAGGTTTTGTAAAACCGAATTGGAAACAGTTGCACACCTCGTTGCTGGTTGTAACATACTAATGGCAGAAGGATTGTATACTAAAAGGCATAATTATGTGGCAAGATTATTACACTAGGGATTGTACAAACATTATGGTATTGAAGTGGCTGAAAAACACTGGAAATGTGAGCCACAGAGCATCATAGAAAATGTTTAAGTTTACATCACATGGGATCATCCATTACCAACAGTTCAAAAGATAAATGTTAGAAAACCGGTTATAGTGGTCCACGAAAAGAAGACAAAAGTAGCATTGATATTGAAATTGCCACACTCCGTGACTACAGTGTCTTGTGTACAGAGAGAGACAAAGTCATAAAATATCAGGATTTACAGGCAGAAACGAGAGTAATGTGGAAGAAAGATATCCAGACCATTCCAATAGTAGTAGGAGCAATGAGTCTTATAAAAAAGAATCTACAATCGTATTTAGATACGTTACCAATACATGTAACTCCGTACGAATTGCAGGAGTCATTACTGGGCACATTGTGGGTGCTGGAAACTGCACTTCTGGCTGATATCAAAGATTGAAACAATACTAATTAAATGAACTTTAATTGTACTTTGACTTGGGAATGGGGTGCATTCCTGTCATATTAGAAACCCAAAAGATTTAGAGAAATTTAAAAAAGGGAGACGTATTAAATTCATAAAGTAGCAAAGTATTGGAAGAAAAAATAAACAAGAAAGTGCTCTACTCCACAAGATGACAACTGACTGAACTCTACAGTGCCACTGATACCAAATACAATTAACTTATTTGTAAAAAGATTTAAGTGTTTTCATCTATTGTGTGACCTCAGAACTGCTGCCTCTGTGGAGTTCTTTGAGTTGTCACCTTGTGGAGTGGAGCACTTTCTGGTTCTATTTGCATATTTTTTTGGCTCATTTAAATCATCATGGGAATGGTGAAAGGGGATTTTGCCAGTAGGGAAGACTGCAAGTTAGGGGTACAGAATATAGGCAAAGGATGAGGTCAAGCAGAAGTTTGGACTGCAGGTAGAGACTTACTTTCATACCAGAGATTAATATCGGAGTATAAGCAATGAAAAAGGTATATGAAAGTGCTAAGTGAAAGACGAGCTCTGGTACATTGTTTTAGTAGAGTTTAGAACAGAACCTGCTGTTAAAAAGGTGATTCGTAGAGCTTATGAAGTATTGCACGATGACTATCAGAATCGGTCAGATGAGATTCAAATAGCAGCACATTTCAAACATAAAGTAAATCTGTAATGAATACTTGTAAAAAAATAAATAAAAACATTTACAAGATTTTAAAAGGAGAAAAATTGTAGCAAAGACTTTGGCTGTTAAACACGTGAAAGAAATTGTTTACCATTATAGAGCAACCAAGTTCAAGATGCAGTGATTGGCTTGTGTAAAGATTGCATTAAGCTCAATACACTTGCTTAATGAAGATGCCCCTCAATTCATTTATCTTTGTCAGTGTCCCACATTTAATAGCAATTGGGTATCAAGGCAGGTCCCAAATGCTTCCCATTCCTTGATGATCCCCCTGATTGAGGTGGGACTTGATTGCTTCCAAGCTTCATTTCTCAGAAACTTCATGCAAGAGTTTTATCTCCATTAGTGTTTGGGGGGACCATCGACTTGTAATTCAGTTATACATTTTTTGGCTAACAATAACAGATTCAGTGCTGCTCAGTGGGTGTGCCCCCCCCAATAACTGCACAATCAAACTGCCTAATTTATACTTAAACTGCTGAAAAACAGCACCGTTCTGCCAGCTGTGATCTCCAACAACAAAATGTTGTTGCCTGGAAAATATGGGCTACTCTCAACGGTGTGTAAAAATACTTAAACTAGTATTGTTAGCCAAAAAAATCTGAATTTTCTGGATTGAGATTCATATTTTGGAATGGAAAGGAACACCTTCCAATCCTCTCATGACAGAGGAACTTTGAGCACCCTTTCTCACATAAGCGTGTATGTTTGTTTCCATTTTATGCAGTCTGATTTTGATAATAAGAGAGTATACCTTACCAACAGCACCTTTGTTGTGATGATGCTGTTGCAAGTTGATGGTCCAAAGTTGGGATAGTCCTTAGGGTTTGTTTCCGTTTTATGCAGTCTGATTTTGATAATAAGAGAGTATACCTTACCCAACAGCACCTTTGTTGTGATGATGCTGTTGCAAGTTGATGATCCAAAGTTGGGATAGTCCTTAGGGTGATCCTTGCATAAATGGAGACTTTTCGCTTCCTGCATTGATGCATCTTAAAATGCTCTATAGGAAGCACTGACTCCATACAAGCCTGAAAATTTATCCCAACTAATAAACGTGCCTTTATAACTAATTGTGGTTCAATAATATAATCCCTTACATTCTTTCAGACTTCTCTGGAAAGCATGGATGAGTTTATAACATTTACTGGTCTTCTTTATTGGGGCTAGCAGTTATCAGCATAACCTCAACTTGCTTTGATTTAAAAAAAAAAAAAAATCACTTAAGGAAAACAAAATTTCCTCTCATAGTGCTGAGGTTCCTACAAATGCACTTGAAATCTTATTTGGTAATTTATATTGTTTACTAAAGTCTCCTAGGGAGGAAGAGAGCATGTCATTCTATTATGAGAAATAGTTTGCTGATATAAACTGTTTATGCAAGCAGTCAGATTAAAGATGGCCATACAGGCTAAAGTCAGGGGAATCCCAAGCCCCCAAGTACTTTGGCAGAAACATGATTTCTCTGGAAATCCTATGCGTTCCCTCATTCCAGACAAAACTGAGAAGTTTCCTAAGTTGCTGCAACCTTTCACCAGTGAGAACAGGTTTTCCCTGCTCCACATAAAGGAAAAGTGATAATATAAACCACTCGATAGCTTGAATTTTTTTGTGGAATATCCAGGCAAAGTCCCTTCCAGTTGCTGATGAAATTTCTACTTTTGTTGTATTTGTTTAAAAGTCAACTCCGTTGAACTCAAAAGTGAATGAGTAATATAATTTCTGCTTTTTTCAGAAATGGGAACTGTCATTTCATATAGTCTGAAGAACTAAATGTGATACTTATCACCTCTGTTTTAGGATATTTATCTTGTAGCCACAAATACTGCCGTATTCCTCAAGAAATTGGAATGCTGCTTGGATTTCAGCTTCAGAATTTATTAATAAAAGAAAACAGTCTTAAACTGGACTTCTCATTTATTACAAACACATGCAACACAAACCATTTCTCAGATTAAGCACTTTCACCTCATTGAGACCTCTTAAGAATCTAATCATTTTAAGCAGTTTCACCTTATACAAATATATAAATCATGTGACATACTTGTCATTATTTAAAAATACAAGCCACCTAAATAACTTGGTTATTATTAACAAAACAAGTTCATAAAAACATAAATAACTATTAAAACACTAACCACAAAATTGAAAACCAACCATGTATACAAAAATTATACTCATCTTTTATTTAACTTCTAGATAAGGTTCTAATATTTAAAACTGGCTGTAAGGAAATGTATTCATTTAGCCCTGGAAGTAGAATATATATAAAAAGCTATATCACTGACCTGGACTGACAATTCCCCCTTATAAACTGTATATTTGTTTTAATTTCATTTTCCAATGTCAACCCATCCCCTCAGAAATGTAGGAACATTGAATGTTCATTGTGCATACAGCTGCAGTAATCACATATGGGTTCTCTGCCGTCAAGCGGTCTCTCGGTCGGCCGAATTCCAAAGTCTAGGTCCGGCGTCGGTTGTTGTCGCTCTCCTTCCTGATGTCAGTGCAGCAGGGGTATATAAGACACAGCCGACGCCATATTCTTCAGTCTTTTTTGCCGCGCGGTGCCCGAAGCAGTTCGCAAGTGCTGGTCGGCCAGCTCCTGAATTTACGAAAAATTAGAAACCGAAGTCTTCATTAAAGCTAAGTACCCCATTGGGGAAACTTTTCTTGCCTTAGACCGATGTCAGAAAGTTAACAATTGTATTTCTTGTGGGAAGCAAATACCGCATAAGGATTTCCATTCCCTCTGCATACCTTGTTTAGGCCCAGACCACGACGTCTCGGGCTGTCGCTTTTGCGCGACTTTCAATAAGCGCACTGTTAAGCGTCGGGCGGAGTTCGCCCAACACTTTTTTGGTATAGCCTTTTATTATAAAATGTCGTCGGAGACTCAGACTACCGTTTTGTCCAAAAAACGCAAGGACAAGGATCGACACGCGAGGTCCACGGTCCCCACCGACACCACACCAAAACCGGCTACACGTGGTCCGGTTCTCAGCGAGATGCCTATGCAGTCCCTGACTACCAACGACACTTCTTTGGCGGTGTCTCCTGTAACCGAGACCGCAGGAACCTCGGCCCATACCCAGACTACAACCACCGAAGCCACTGTGAGCATTGAGCCTCCAAATGTGGACAGGTCCACTTCCACCCATGGTGTCTTTAGACCCTCATCTTCCTTTTCCATTAAGGCCTTTACTAAGTCCAAATCAGCCAGGCATCCCAAGAGGCCTGTTGCACAGGGCCCATCTGCAGGCCCCATGCCTAAAAAGCAGATGATTAAAATGGCTGAGGATTTACTTACTCTTATCAGGGGTTCTCAGCCCCCTCCAGACAATGGACCCAGAGTGGAGGAAGATTCCCCCTCTTCTGATCAGGGCTCCATTTTTTCAGAACATTCTGATGTAGAGGAACACTCTTACTCCCCTTTTGAAGATTCTGATGCAGAGCAGTCCATTCCTTCTGTATCTCCTCCTGAGGATTTTTCTTTTGGAGAAACCTTGCACACCTTGAGGGAACACTTCCATTGGGAAGGCCAAGACTTTTCTGATTCCAAGAAAAGACTTAGGGAATTTCTTTTGCTACCTCAACACAGACCTCTGGCGATACCTCCTGTCTTGGACATTCTTGATGATGTTTATTCGGAGGCTTGCCTTAATCCGGATTCCCTGCCTTCTGCCCCAGTCAAGCCTGATAGGTACTACAGAGTTCCTAGCTCTCACCAATTTCTTTACAAAGGCCATAATGCTGACCCTGAAACCATTTCTCAAGGCCCCAAGGGAATGAAGGCCTCTACTGCTAAGAATCCACTACCTTCCGAAAGAGAGTCAAGATCCTTAGAAAGGTGGGGAAAAAAGGTATATACTTCGGCCACCCTAGCCATGAGGGCTTTAAATTGTCAGTTTCATATGCTTAAATATCAGCAGTTTCTGTTATCACAATTAAGAAATAAAATGTCTCAACCTGAACAACCAGATTTAAAGGAATTGCAGGATATGGTGCATGGTGCAGAACAAGTGGGTAAACACACCTTACAATGTGGCTATGATGCCCTAGAGGCCTCGAGTAGAGCTGCTGCTATACAGGATCAGTCATTCGTAGACATGCATGGCTTAGGGAACAAATCTTGCCTGATCATGTGAAAGCTAAACTACTAGATGCTCCTTTACAAAAGGATGTGCTATTTGGTACTAATGCTGAGGAGATACTACGGAAAATGGAAGAAAAAGCCAAATCTATGCAAACTGTCAAAGCTTTTCTGCAGGTTCAACCACCACGTTTTAGCAGAAATTGGCCTTCTAAAAACTGGTCCTTTCCAGCCACGGACAAGCCCCAAAGAGGTAGATACAGGCGCACAAGGGGCAGAGGACAATCACAAGGATCATATAGAGGCAGGCAATGGCAAACTCCAGCACCAAGAGGTGGCGAAGACAGTGCACAACAACACAGGCAACAAACCCAATGACTTCCTCCTTTCCATGCCAAGCAAGTCTCAGCTAGCAGCACCCTTGGGAGGAAAGCTGGCATTATTTACAAGAAATTGGCATATTGTCACAACAGACAAATGGATCCTGGATGTTATAAACAGAGGCTACAGATTTCATTTTCACTCTCTTCCAAAATGAGAGGCATGCCAAACCTGCCACACAATCAAAGGGCTGAGGCACAACTACAAATTTCAAAGCTCATAGATATGAAAGCTATTCAAGAGGTACCTACTCACGAACAAGGCCAAGGTTTTTATTCCAGGCTGTTTCTGGTACCAAGGAAAGGAACCGACTGGAGACCCATTTTGGACTTATCCATCCTAAACACATTCTTACTGCACTCAAAATTCAAGATGCTAACATTACAGCAGCTTCTTCCCATGCTGGGCAAGGAGTTTTGGCTGGTAACATTGGACCTCAAGGAGGCATACCTGCATGTCCCAATCAGACAAAGCTGCAGAAGATGCCTCAGATTTCTTGCAGGTCCAATTCACTATCAATTCTCTGCATTGCCCTTTGGCTTGTCTACTGCGCCCAGAGTATTCACGAAATGCCTGGCATCAGTATTTGCCTACTGCAGACTTCAAGGGATACAAATTTACCCTTATTTGGACGACTGCCTGATCCAAGCGGACAGCAAGCACATACCTCTGGAGCATCTGGCTTATGCAACACTGTTACTGAATTCTCTGGGATACACAATCAACAAAGAGAAATCCAGGCTAACACCATCTCAGAAAATAACTTTCTTGGGTGCCAACTTGGACACAAACACCCAGATGGCCTATCTTACGCCAGAAAAACAGGGGCAACTAACTCAGTACTTAAAAATACTAGCAAATTGTACCAGGCTTACTGCAAGGAAAATCCTGCAGGCTCTGGGCTTCATGGCATCTTGCATTCTTTTAATTCCATGTGCAAAGTTGCATATGAGGAAACTTCAATGGTACCTAAAAAAACTATGGTCTCAACACAGCCACAGTTTGGAAACAATAATACCAATAATTCCATGTTTGCAAAAGGAATTTCTATGGTGGGCCCAAGCATGTCAAACAAACACAGGTCTCCCATTCTGCAAGCCTCAAGCAAATAAAGTCATCACAACAGACGCCTCAGATTACGCCTGGGGGGCGCACATGACAGACAGGCGCATTCAGGGCAAATGGTCCCAGAAGGAAAAACACCTTCACATCAATCAAAAAGAAATGCTAGCAGTGATAAATGCAATTACAGCTTTCAAGGACCTCCTGCATCCAGGACAATTATTGATAAGAACAGACAACACCACAGTAATGTGGTACATAAACAAACAAGGAGGAAGACATTCATACCCCCTGTGCAGACTAGCCATGACACTTTGGAACTTGGCTCTGGAATGGCAAATTGAACTTCAAGCACAGTACTTGCCAGGTTTGGAAAACACGCTGGCAGACAATCTAAGCAGAAATATGACGGATCCTCACGAATGGAAGTTGCATCCTCAAGTGTTTACAAGGATAATCCAAGTGTGGGGGAGGCCAGACAGATCTCTTCGCCTCCCACAGGAATCATCAATTGGAAAAGTTTTGTACAAGGATCTTTCATCCAAAGGCCTGGAGAGTGGACGCCCTTTCATTCAGTTGGACAGCATGGACAGTTTACTCTTTCCCACCTCTAACTCTTCTGCCCAAGGTGCTCTTGAAAGCAAGAGCAGACAAACCGAAAATGATACTGATTGCTCCATACTGGCCAAGACAACACTGGTACCCACTCCTGAGGAGCCTAACACATACTCCTCCCTGGCACCTACCTCTAATGCCTCTTCTGCTGACTCAGCACAGCTACAAAACTCTTCACAGTCAGCTGAAAACACTCAACCTCGCTGCATGGAAAATTCATTAGCACCACAACAGACTCTACTGCCCAAGGAGGTGCAGGATGTAATTTTGGAGGCCAGAAGGCCATCTACTAGAAAGGCTTACTCCGCAAAATGGAAACTGTTTTGCTCTTGGAATGAGAAAAAAGGCCAGGACCCTAGAAAACTGAATTTGCCTCGGGTATTACAGTATCTAGCTGAGCTGCTGAACGGTGGACTTTCTTTTTCCTCCATAAAAATCCATGCCTCAGCCATTTCTGCAGAATTCAACACGGATCCACCCTTATTCTCTCACCCACTCTTAAGACAGTTCCTCAGAGGGGCTAAGAATATAAGACCTCCAAGGAAACAACCAGTGCCAGCCTGGGATGTAAATTACATTCTAGAAAAATTAACATTGTCTCCTTTTGAACCAGCTGCCTCAACAGATTTGCAATATTTGACCTGGAAAACAGCTTTCCTTCTGGCCATTACCTCAGCTCGTAGAGTTTCAGAACTACAAGCCCTCATGGCTGTGCAGCCCTTTCTCATCTTCCATCAGGACAGGGTTTCCCTTCGAACCAACCCGTCATTTATGCCTAAAGTGGTATCCAGGGTAGCTTTAAACCAAGCCATACACTTACCTACCTTTTACCCCAATCCTCAAAACAAAGGGGAAAGGCTGTTACATTCCTTAGACATCCATAGGCAGCTGCGTTACTACTTGGACAGAACAAAGCCTTTCAGGAAATCAGAACAACTTTTTGTGTCCTTTGCTGTAGGGGCTCAAGGGAAGCCAGTTACCAAACAGACAATTTCAAAATGGATAGGCCACTGCATACGGTTTTGTTACTCCTATCATGGAAAGTCTGTGCCTACAGGTATCAGATACCACTCCACCAGGGCCACAGCTACCTCTACAGCCTTCCTCAGAGGAGTTCCTACCAAAGATATTTTGGAGGCAGCCACTTGGAGTTCAGTGCATACCTTCACAAAACACTACCATCTGCCTTTATACTCCAAAACTAGAGCAGGCTTTGCCACTGCTGTGTTGCAGGGCATTCTGGCTCAACCCAGTTCCACCTAGTGCCTACCACCCTGTGCGTAGCTTTGGGATTCTACCCATATGTGATTACTGCAGCTGTATGCACGATGAACATAGTACAGTTTTGTACCTACCATAAATGTAGATGTTCGAGTGCTAATACAGCTGCAGTACAGGTTTCCCTCCCTCCTTCCCCTCTTGGTAAAGGCATAGGCCCTAACCCCTCTTCATACAACCTGATTGGGTTATCCTTCTATGGTATATTAGCTGGCAACTGCTGATTTTTGATTATATTGCATTGCATGTATATAAATATAATTTATGTATTGCCTTCCTTCTGGGGGCACCTGACATCTGGGGCAAGAAAGACTGAAGAATATGGCGTCGGCTGTGTCTTATATACCCCTGCCGCACTGACGTCAGGAAGGAGAGCGACAACAACCGACGCTGGACCTAGACTTTGGAATTCGGCCGACCGAGGGACCGCCTGACGGCAGAGAACCCATATGTGATTACTGCAGCTGTATTAGCACTCTAACATCTACATTTATGGTAGGTACAAAACTGTACTTTACATGCTTCAGAATTTGTCAATTGCAGTAATAAATCATCTGCATACAGGACAGTTTTTTATGCTTGTTTACCAAGTCTATATGCCCTCAATGTGGTATAAATATTGGCTCTAGATCATTGTCACTGGTGAATTGACACACTGACCCCATGTGTAATTGATGTTGATGGATGGACCTTTGAAGTAGATTAACAAAGCTAGAGGAGAACCCCATTCTCTTTAGTACTGAAAAATGTATTCCCATCTAACCTGATAAAAATCCTTCTTCGCATCTACACTAACTAGTACTAATGGGGAATCCCTTTTGCAGACGTCTTCTATTATAAGACCAGTTTTAGGAGGTTGTGGGAAGTAGACCTCCTGGGTATAAAACAATTCTGGTCTGTATGTGCAAGGAAAGGCATTACTTACTTATCCAATCTATCAGCCAGAAGTGCCATGAATAGCTTGTAATCATGTCTGAGAAGTAAAATGGATCAATAAGGTGCTAACTGCAAAGGATCTTTATCAGACTTCAGAATTACAGATATAACTGTCTTACATGGGGTTGGGTGGAATGGCCTCCTGAAAGATGGCATTAGATTTACAAATACTTCAAAGAAATCAGAGATTGAGGTCTTGTACATCTCCAGTGAAAGTCTTTCCGAGCTTGGTGTTTTGCCCTTGGGGCCATTGCTATGTACAAGCTCCACTTCTTGAGAGAAACTGGAGAGAGGAGGTTTTTCATTTAAAGTCAAGTCTAAGGGTTGAGTGTCTGGGAAGATAAAGTGAAAATTGACTGAAAATTTGAAAGATCATCATCCCAAGTGCTGTACAACTGCTCATAATGTAAAGTAAATTATTGTATAGATTCAGGTCATACCTCTCAACCTCTTAGGAAATAAATCTGGACAAAGCCTAAAATAATGGGTGTTTAAAGGCGCCAAAATAAGGACAGATTTAAAATATTGCACATATAAACTGAAAAGTTTGCTAGTATAACAAAATTTGTGTTGGTCTGCATTTTCTAAAGGATAAGAAGTCTGAAACTGAAATGTATGCCATTATTTTGTGACTTCAATCCTAAATGATTTGCCAGAAAATCATAAAATGTGAGGTAAACATCTGAGCAGTTGCTAGATCTATTTCAAGTGTATAAATAATCTGTGTACCTTTCCTGGACTTAACTCTGGTAACTGCCCTGGCAGCTTTGATGTTATGCAGCCTCGATGCCAGATATTTCAAGGCAGTGGGAGAAGTAACAAATGTATTCTGCCCCAAAATTTTATTTATTTTTTTATTTTATTTACATTTGTTGACTGGGGGTGCCCGACTGGACGTAGGTCCATTTTCAGCGGAGGCCCGGGGAGAAAAGCTGCACAGTTAAAATATACAGACAGTAGTTTCATTGGATTTACATAGCAATTAACAATTTGATTAACATAGCAATTAATTACATAGTTACAGATGAAGAACATAGTACATCAGTAGACAACTAGAATCTTTATCATCTGCGAAGTATATAACAGACATTAACAATTGTTACAATAAGAAGTTCCTGCTGTATAATAAGTAGTAGGCTTATGAGCATCCAAGCTTGCTATAATCAGGGTAGTTAGTGGGGTGGAAAGAAAGGTAGTGGATGGATGGGGTGGGTGATAAGAGACTTGGAGTTGCAAGGGCATAGCCAGAATGTTTTAGGTGTGCTTTTATTAAAGTTTTGAAGTGGGTACATGATGGTATGGAGGTAATTGTGGGTGGGAGGGAGTTCCATAATTTGGCTGTGGCGCAAGAGAATAGTGCTTCACCAGCAGAGTTATTGGCTTTAGTGATCTGCAAGTGATTTTTATTGCTGGATCTTAGTGGTCTGGTGGTGCGATAGGGTTGGAGTAGATTCTGGAGGGATGGGACATTTAGTGGATGGTTTACTAGTTTGTGGGCAAGTGTGAGTTGATACCATTGAAGGAGGTGAGAGAGTTCAAGCCAGCCCAGTTCAACAAGTGAGAGACAGTGATGACTATGGTAGGATGCCCCTGTGGCAAATTTGGCGCTTTTCTTGTAGCAGGTCTATAACTTGTTTAAATCGCATTGCCTTAGGTTGGTATATATTGGAGAGGCATAAAGTAGGGTGGAGATAAGGTGGGAATTTGCTACTGAAATCTTTGTTGCTTTGGTGAGAAGTTGCTTATTTCTAAATAACGCTCCTAGTTTTTTGTGGACTTTTTTTTATGGTCATGGATATGTGAATGTCAAATTTTAGTTTTGTCTATTTCCACTCCTAGCAATCTGGTGTGTTCCTTTGGGTGTATAGTGGTAGTGTCTTTTGCTGTGATGTTAAAGTGAGAATAGTTTTGAGTATGTTTGGTGGGTTGGATGATGAGTAGTTTAGTTTTGTTTGGGTTGAGTATTAACTGGGCATTGAATAACCAAGTTTCAACACAAGAATAGGCTTCCTGTGTGACTTTTTGCAGTTTGAGGAGGGAGTGGGCTGAGCAGATGATGGTTGAATCATGTGTGTATTGTATGAGTGTGCCATGTTTGGTGGCAGAGGCTAGATTATTGGTGAAAATAGAGAAGAGTAGGGGTCCAAGGATGAATCCTTGGGGGACCCCCTATAGAGACAGGTAGTTGGGGAGATGGGTCATTCTGCCATACAACGGATTGTTGGCGGTCAGACAGGTAACTCTGAAACCAGTTGGTGACTGAGAGAAGGATAGGTTACTGAGGACAGAGATGAGTTGTTTGTGTGAGACCATGTCAAATGCTTTAAATAGGTCTAGGAAAGTAGCAGAGGAGAGATGGCCATTGTTTTTATGCTGAAGGATAGTGTTAGTAAAGGAGAGTAAGGCAGTGGTGGTGCTATGGTTTGGTCGGAAACCATGCTGAGTATTGGAAAGGAGGCTGTTAGTAAGGAGGTAGTCTGAGACCCGAGAGTGAATGCATCTCTCTAGTATTTTTGGAGAGTGGAGAGAGAATAGTTATGGGGCGGTAATTGGTTAGTTCTGTGGAGGGGCCGCCTTTGTGGAGGGGAATTATATGGGATACTTTCCATAGTGTGGGAACATAACTTTCTGACATAGATCGGTTAATCAAGATGGATACTGGGTAGGCCAGAGCATCAGCTGTGATTTGTAGGTATTCACTTGGGAGGTTGCTGCTAATTTGGTGGGCTTGCGTTTAGTTAAGTTTTTTATGTTGGAGGTAGGTACAGGAGAAAAGGAGAAGGCAGTGGGGAGATTACTAGTTGAAGGTGTGGGTTGGAGGGGAGGGGGGTTGTGTTTAGCTAGTGATAGTATGGTTTGTGTGAAGTGTGTGTTGAATGAGGTAGCAATATTTTATGAGTGAGGGATGTTAGGAGGAGGGGTACTGACTTTACCTGGGTGGAGGATGGAGTTTATGGACGACCAGAATTGTTTGGGGTTGTGTTGGGAGGAGTGTAGGGCAGACTGGTAGTATTGAAATTTGGCCTGTTTTATTAGCTTTTTGACTCTATTGCATAGTTCTAGGAATTTATGTCTAGTTGAGGGGGTTTTGGTTTTGCGCCAGTGCGCCCAGGCTTTATCCCTGTTTTTCATTTCTGACTTGGTGGTTTTCTGTAGCCATGGAGAGGGTTGTGCTTTGGTTCTGGAAAGTCTTATGGGGGCGTGGTAATTAAGGATGCTCAGGTAGTATTAAAAAATTCAACTGCATCATCAAGACTGAAGTACTTTAGAGGATGCCAGTTACATTCTTTGAGGGATGAGATGAATGTGAGTGGGTTAAAGTTAAATTTTTTATGTATTTGACGGTAGATGACAGGTTTAGCTTGGTATAGGTATTTTTTGAGTAGGAATGTTGGGGAGTGATCACTGAGGCTATCTGATAAGCAGCCTGTTATATATGACTGGGGGGCTCTTACTGACTAGTATCCAGTCCTGGGTAGTGTGCTTGTTGGAGTTTTTATTTATCCTGGTTGGTGACTGGACTAGTTGGGTGAAGCCATGAAGGTTTACATGATGGGTTGGATGGTTGCCAGAACAGGATTGCCAGTCAATATTGAAATCACCTAAAATTATAGTTTCTTGGGGGAGATGGTGGGTAGCCCAGCTGAGGAGGGTTTCTAGTGGAGGGATGTTTTAGCCAGGTGGGAAGTAGCATCCAATTATGTTGATGGTTTTATTTTGGTTTATTTTGAGGTTGGTATATATTATTTCTTCATTACTTATTTGTGGAGCTGATGATTTTAAGATCTGGATATTTAGATGCTGTTTAAATATTATAGCTACACCGCCTACTTTCTTGTTTAGCCGGTCTACTCTTAATATGTTGTAACCGGTAGGGAAGATTTGCTCACTGGTAATGTGAGGTTTTAGCCAAGTTTCTGTCAGGATGACTATATCTGGGGAGTACAAGTCTATGATGGCATGGAGTTGATGGACTTTGTTGGATATACTTCTAATATTTAGGCTTAGTAGAAGGAAGTCACTTGGCTTTCTTTTGGCTGTGATTTGGGATAAGTTGTGGTTTCTAGTCTGATTAAGAGGATTGGGGTTAGAGATGGTAGGGCCAGGGTTGGGGTGGATGTCTCCACTTAGGGCTAGTTTTGATATGCATGAGGTTATTAGTTTTCTCAGTTTTTGAATGTTTTTGTTAATTAGGGAAACTTTGATTGTACTCTGTGGGTAATAGGTATGGTGGGAGGGTTACTATGTTAAGTTGTAGGGATGCTTTATGTTTGAGTAATATAGTTGATAGAATATGCAGGGGGTGCATAGGAATGGTTCTTGAGTTGGTGGGAGGGGAGCTGAGTGAGGGTGAGACATGAGTGGTGGTGTGAGTAGTAGTACAGCGGTAGTGGTTGAGTGGGAGAATGATGGAGTTTTGGTAGGATGTAAAATATGCAAGGAGAGTGCATGCAGTGAGCATAGGTATGGTATGCTTATACATGTTAGCTGAGAAGGAGTGATAGTAGTGGGAAGATGGAGGAGGTAGTGTAAGGTTTAGTCCGTGGTTGGCTATTGGAAAGATGGAAGGGGTTTGTGAGAGTAATAAAGGTAGGACCACTGCGGGTTGGAGGGAATAGGAGGCAGGGTGGGGAGCCAAGGGGGTAGAGACCCGACCTTGTTAGTTGCTCTTATGAGGAGGCTGGAAACAATCGGGTAACAGAGTAAACTGATAAAAGAACATATGATAGTGAATGTGGAGACTCGGGTAGGTATCCTGTATTTACACCTCAAGCAACACAGCCCTTCTAAACTCACACCACCAACACCCACACATAGCAACACTAAATCCACATATGCGGAGGCCCTTAAGTGTAACCTGCCCAAGCAACAAGGACCTCCGAAGCTGAAACGCAAACAAACACCAATCACAACCGAAGTGTCACACAGCTCACAACACCAGTGTGCCACCCAGCAACAACCCCTAAGGCAAGACAACGTACCTAACACTTTAGTCATAGGTGACTCTATAGTCAGGCACACTGATGTCCCACTCACCAGGCTGAACAAGGAGAAAATTACAGTGAGCTGCCTGTCGGGTGCCAGGATCTGCCACATAACTCATGCACTCAAGTCACTCCACAACAAGTACAAATATGACTCTGTCATTGTCCATGTTGGAGTGAATGACTTGAGACGTACCTCCCTGGACTACATGAAAAGAGACATGGAGGAGCTCTCTGATCATGACCCTAGCCCTGATTAGCATCCTGCCTTCGCCCAGAATGATACCACAATATAAGGACAAAATGATTGACTTCAACAGTTGGCTAAGCTTCTGGTGTCATTCAAAGGGGATCCAGTATCTGTCTGCCTGGGACGACATGATCGACAGACCACGATGCTTTGCCAGAGATGGTCTGCCCCTGTCGCCCCTGGGATTCAGGTTACTTGGTAAGGCTCTTGCCACCCCTATAGTGCCTTTTTAGGCAAAGTTCAAAGGACAAAACCACCACTGTAACCGGTGCAAGCATGCAAAATCTGAAGGTAATGCTACTCAATGCTAGAAGTCTAAACCTCAAAATGCACTCTCTCGAGGCACTCTTAAAAATGGAGAACATTGATATCTGTGCAGTAACTGAGACCTGGTTCAAGGCCCCAGAGAGCACCCCTGCAATACCAGGCTACAACTCTTACCACACTTTTCGGTTACCAAACCAGGATCGAAACACTAAAGGTGGAGGAGTGTCCATATTCACCAAGGATATTCACACCACCAGGTTAGTTGCTCAACACAATGTGTCTGAAATTGTCCAGGTGCAACTAACACTAGGTAAGACTGCAATCCAAATTGTAGCTTGCTACAGATCCCCCACCATGCCCCAAGATTCTCACTACACCTTTCTAAACATACTGGAAAATATTCATATACAGCCAAACACCCTAATACTGGGTGATTTCAACTACCTTGCCATTAACTGGGGAAAATACTCGTGCACCAACACCTTTGCCCAAAGGTTCTTGGAATTCATAAATTCCAATGCCCTGGATCAGCTAATCCTTAGTCCCACGAGGGGCTCCAATATCCTAGACTTGGTCCATACCAACACAGGAAATCGATGCTCCACACCTATGGTCACCCCCTCGTTGGTCAGGTCAGACTATAAGGTAATCACCCATAACATCCACATCCCAGCCCCCCCCCCCCCCCCCAGTAAGGAAACCTGCATAAAAAACTTCTCCAAGGCCAACTTTATGCTACTCAAGTCAGAAGTTACGAACTTCATGACACCCATGCAGACGGGAACTGAACGATCGACTGCTGAGTCCTACACTAAGGCACTCTGCGAGCACATCTACTCTTGCATGAATTGTGCCATCCCAAATAGAACCAAGATTCTGTCCTCCAAAAAAAGGAGGCCAGTCTGGTGGTCCCCTGCCATAAACAAACTTTACAACAAAAGGAAATAAACTGTTGCAGAAAAGAGGAAAATCCCAGGATGCAAAAAACTTCCTTACCAACCTCAATAAGAAGCTGAGATCCCTCAAAATCCTCCAAAGCTAGTTACGAAAATAAAATTGCCAAAGATTCCAAAGACAACCACAAAGGCATTCTATAACTATGTCAAGAATCTAAATGGCAATGCTCAGATCTGCTCTGAGCTACAACAGAATGGCAATAAATATACTGATCTCAAGGATATTGCCAGTATCCTGGCAGATCGATTCAGTGCCATCTTCACCCCCCCATCCCCTAAATGGCCCATCTCAATACTGGAAGATTGCCAAATTCCGGTAATAACGGCCACACAGGTAAAAAACACACTCTCCAAAGCTAAGAATACAGCATCCATGGGACCAGATGACATCCCAGGCTGTGTACTACAAGAACTACAAAATGAACTTGCACCTCACCTAAGTGTCATGTTTAATCATACCCTCAACTCAGGCTTCGTGCCCACTGAGTGGCGCACTACAGTTATCCCACTCCACAAGGGGGGGGGTCCACCTTGGATCCCGGGAACTACCGCCCCATCAGTCTGACGAGCCTGATCTGCAAGGCCATGGAACGTATTGTCATGGAACTTACAAACAGAGACATTGGCAACCTTAAAACACTGGACCCCACCCAGTTTGGGTTCATGAAGGGACGATCTTGTCTCCTGAACCTTATTGACTTCTTCAAATCAGTCTCCAGAGCCGTGGATGGAGGGTATGGCAGTCCACACAGCCTATCTGGACCTCGCTAAGGCCTTTGACACTACCCCCCACTCTGGAATCATAGATAAACTTACTAAGCTGGGCATTAATCCCTACGTCACTCGATGGGTTGCCAACTGGCTTACTGACAGAGAACCCACACTGTAAAAGTAACAGACTCCAAATCCAGCTCCAGACAAGTGGAGTACCTCCGGGTTCAGTCCTGGGACCTCTCTTGTTTGGCATATACTTCTCTGAAGTACAGGCCAACACTAAGGGACTCTGTCTACTAAAGTTCGCAGATGACTGCAAACTGGGAGCCATTATTGAATCCCCAAATGATGTCGATACTCTACAAAAGAGCCTTACAGAAACAGATGTTTGGTGCCCGAGCTATGGGCTCAAGCTCAATGCCAAGAAATGTATAGTTATCCCCTTTGGGAAAAAAACATGTACCCGTGAATTACCACATAGGTGTCAGTACATTAAACACTGAAAGTGTTATAAGAGACTTAGGGACACAGGTGGACAGTGGTCTCATCTTCAATAACCACATCGCCACAACCACAACAGTCAGGAAATCCTTCTATGTGGCACACATCACCAAGGGCTTTTCATCCATAAAAAAGGAGGTCATTGTCCCACTGTACTCATCCTTCATTAGACCCATTATAGAATGCAACGCCCCATTTGTTATGTACCTCTCAAGACATCTGCAACAACTCGAAAGGCTGCAGAAATACCTCACTAAAAGAATCACAGGCCTAAAGCAGATGTCCTATGCTGACCGTCTTAAAAAACTCCAGCTATACTCTGTTGCATATCGTCTACTCCTAGGTGATCACTGCTTAACATACAAGGCCATGTCAAACCCAGAGCTGTTGGACATGCTACACTTAAAGAAATCCCAATCCCTCAGAGCTGTACGCTCCAGGGATCTACATCTTGTCATCACAATAAACAAAACATGCTGGAGGGATAGGTTCCTGACCCAGAGACTCCCCAGACATTGTAATAGAATGCCCATACATGTCAAGCAGAGCACCTCTTTGGTCCTTTTCAAAAGGAACCTTCATGATTGGAGGGGAGAAAGGAAATTCATCCCGGGGATCAAGTCAGTCACCCTGCTAGACAGGGGTCCAGGGAAGTAAATAATGTGGGAAGGAATAGACAGGGAATTGTTATGGCTAGGCTTGTATAGACCCTAGGGCCGATAGCCTAGTACCAACCTTTGAACCTCTTTCCACAAACTATCTGTGCCCCAGTTCAGGCAGTTTTAATAAGTTTTATTGCAGAGCTGAGCATAAGGTGCTCAAAGGGTGGTTGTAGTTTTAAAAATGGTGCCTGCCACAGTTAATTATTAACTTTGGGATTGGCTTAAGGTAATAAACAGGGAAGGGGGAGATCAAGGGTGTGAGCAGGCAGTTCTTTTGTACTGCTGCTAATGAGCCAAAGCAAGACAAGTTTGTGTTTAAGAAACAATCAGAATTGACCAAGGACTGCTCTGAAGCTGTAAGTCATTTCTTAACCGTTTCTCAGGTGGAAAAGCAGGATAACCTTGTATCAGTAGGCTGCTGTGGTCTCATTTTAAATTAACAAACACACAGTATTTGTATCAGTTATGGAGTCTATTTGCTAACCGAAGGGAATAAGAGAGAAAATGGAAGATGAGTGTGTGTGTGTGTGGGGGGGGGGGGGGGGGGGGCTGCTTACAAGCCAAAGCAGAGTGTTCTCCAGGGGATAATGAATATTGGCTCAAACAAGTAGACACATACTCAAAAGTTAACTTTAGCTGTTTGCAGACAGTTCAGACCTGGACTGCGCTTTTCTTATAAGAATGATGAATAATTTATATCCAGTTTATTATCTAAAGTCTCAGTAACCTTCCATTGCAGACAAGAGAGTTTAGACCTCTTTTGTTCTGGTTATTACCTTTTATAACATTACCTTAAACTTGTAAAATTTGTTCAACCAAACCATATTGCAACACCTGGACATGACTAGACCAAAGCTTCATATATTGGTGCAACTCTTGGGGAAAAAATGTTAAAACAATCTCAGTTTTACTTTCTTTTCTATAAGGACAGCATCCTCTACTTAACACACTGTAACTGCCTGAATTGTGGACCCTGGTAAAAAAGAAAAAATGTTCACCTAGTGCCTCTCCAGAGAGTACAGTCCTACCTTTAAGGACAGAATAAGGGGGGGGGGTGTGGTCTGAAAAGAATAGTATGCCAAACTCTAGGCTGAACAAACAGTGTATATGTTCTTTAGAGGTAAATATTTGATCAGTTCCTGAGAATGAGACATAAAAGGACTTGTATGTATTTAATATCGGAAAGACCCAAAGTCAACTGCACTTCCTTAAATACTAAACATCTAAAATGTCTGTATAAAAAAATCTCCTAGCACTGATGGACAGTGTTTACAGAGGCCGGATTGCACTTCTGTAGGGGAACAGACTATTTCAATTCCCTGCCCAGGTTGCCAACCTTCCTGAATGTAAACCCACACTCTAACCATTCAGGCTACTTCCATTTTAAAGATATCTTGATGTAGGGTAGATGGACATAACTGTAAGCAGTCTAACTAATATATAACCTTTTATTATTATTATTTATATTTATTTATTTTTATTTTACATTTGTTGACTGGGAATGTCTGACTGAGCCGAAGCCCTTTTTCAGCAGAGACCCGGGGAGAAAAGCTCCAGTAAATAGATATAACATTTTGTCATTATTAAAGGTGTTATACAGGTGGAATAAGGCAATCAGCTAGCAGGCTACAAGAGAATTTTTGAGAATATACAGATTACATTTTGTCATAAGTACAAGTAATGTATATAGAATAATGTAAAGAAAAAAAAAACAGGTAGATATAGTCAGAGCACTTTTTTTGAAAGTAGTAGTTAGAATAGAAGAGCAACATAGGAGTAGAATGTTAATTTTACAATTAAAACAATCAGGATGGAATAAAAGTTTCAGAGAGAGGGGAAAAAGCTATTGATACGTGGAGAGAAATAGAGGGTTTTCAAGGTGGGTTTGAGCATTGGCAGATCCATTTCCTGTTGAAATATTCTTTGAGTTAGTTTAAATTGTTTGGGATGTCTGAGTGTTTTCATTTCGAAGGGAAGTTTGTTTCATTTTATAGAGGTATGATAGCTGTATAGCCTACACCCTGCTTTAGATTTTGGCGTATAGATTTTTAAGAGGTCTTGGGAGGAGCTTCGGAGGCTTCTTGTAGGAGTATAGTGAGAGATAATGGTGTGTAAGGCCTGACAGAAAGATGGTTGGTAGAGAATTGCATGTATGGTTTGGATATGGGAGAGAAGGAGTAGGTGGGGCAACTCAAGCCAGTTTAAATATCTTCGGGAGAGACAATGGTGAGATCTATAGGATTGTTGAGTTGCAAATCTCGCTACTTTATGGTATGTGGCCTCAAGTCTAGTGAGGAGAGAGGAGTTTAGGTTAGTAAGGATTT
Source organism: Protopterus annectens (assembly GCF_019279795.1). Taxonomy (NCBI): domain Eukaryota; kingdom Metazoa; phylum Chordata; order Ceratodontiformes; family Protopteridae; genus Protopterus; species Protopterus annectens. The sequence continues at coordinate 152,251,364 of NC_056747.1, forward strand.
GTGAACAATATGTTAGGCAGGGAAGAAGGTAGGCATGAGTGAGGGGTATTCTAGCTTCCTGGGTGAGAAATCCTTTATTTCTATAAAGTAGGCCTAATTTAAGGCGAGTATTCCTGATACAGTTGTTTATGTGGAGGTCGAATTTTAGTTGATCACCGATTGTGATTCCAAGGAGTTTTGAGCTAGATTCAACTACAATAGGAGTGTTATTGAGTGAGTTGATAGTAAAAGAGGATTTTATATGTTTTTTTTTGGGAAGGAAAGTAGGAGCTTTGTTTTCTTAGAGTTGAGGATGAGTTTGTTTTTTGAGAGCCATGTTTCAACTGAATTAAAGGATGTTTGGGTAGCTGGTAAGAGTTCAGAGGGAGAGTTAGCTATTGTAATGACTGTAGAGTCATCAGCGTATTGGATAATAGAGGAAAGTGGGGCAGTAGGTACAGAGCAGGTTTGTGAAGATGTTGAAAAGCAGTGGCCCTAGAATGGATCCTTGTGGGACTCCCATTTGTATTGGAAGGGGAGTAGATAAAGCAGTGTCCCATTTTACTGATTGAAATCTATCTTTTAGGTAGCTTTCAAACCAAGCCACTGTATCAGGACAGAAGTTAAGGTTAGACAGTTTGTTTAATAGTAGAGAGTGAGAAACAGTATCAAAGGCCTTTGAGAGATCTAGGAAGAGATAGGAGATAAGTTTATGGTCATCTCTGGCCAGGGAGATCGTATTGAGAAAGGACAGAAGTGCAGTATATGTGCTATGTTTTGGTCGGAAATCATGTTGTGTTGGTGTTGGTAGGTTTTCCTGAGAGACATGATCCATAAATTGAGTATATATGCACTTTTCTACTCACTTTTAACCCACGTCTGCCCTCCTTGACTACTAATTGGGAAGTTTGTTCTGAAAAAGAGCTCCCCTGAATCAGAATGAGAACTCCTCTCCTTTTCCTCCTCATTAAAAAGAAAATGCTCCCTCATACTGAGACCCAAATAGTTTCAGGTGTTCCTCATAATTCAAAGGCTTTTCCTGCAACATAATAAATGTAGGTTGATATTTTTAATATAAGAAAATATCTTTTGTCTTTTAACTGGGGCATTACATGAATATTCTATGAGAAAAGTGAAATGCAACTCATAGTTCAGGTAACTGGTAAACAAATCAGTCCGTCTAAGGTGTAGGATCCAGTAGTGCACGTGCATGGCAAAACAGTTAATCCCTCCAGCAACAGCTAAAAGGTGAAGATCCGCTAAGCATAATGCAGGAATAACAACTTTCCTGCCATTAATAATAACCCAAAACCTGTAACCATAAACACACATCCGTGATTAAAAAATATTTACAGTAATAAGCTTATTGCTTCCAAGGATATCAAGAAGTACCTTTACTGGTGTAGTGACACCAAGGTGATCACACATTAAGTGGGATGAAGGCAAGTTAAGGTTATTTTCCACTTGCGCTAGCCACATGGTGCATATGCCCTCTATCCCTTCCTCCCTTCTCCCCCTCTGTAAATTATACTTCCAGATTAGCTACCCCTGTATAATTTGTTGAGTGTCTGACATAACCAGCTGATTGAGGGCTTTTAAAATTATGTAATTGGAGAAATTAGTTCAAGTAAGCATTTTATAAAACTGTGTCCAGTCGGCTAATCTCTCAGCCATAAAGCAAAGTCTAAAGGTAACCTTTGTTTTATTTAAAATATTCAGAGTTAGATCCCACTTGGTGATGGCTGTAGGGGAGACTTCACCTTCTTCTTGTTTAACCACCCAACTGTCAAAGGATAAGAGAAAACAATCCATAAACTCCCTTGCAGTTAAAATATTAAAGAATGTTCTCCTTGTAATCACAGCCACTTCTTATGGTAGTCTGTAACAACCAATGCAACTTGTCGCTGACTGCATTTCACATTAGAGGGAGTAATTCCAGCTTTGTCATTAAACTCTGCTTTCTGCCTTTGAAGCATTTATTGCTTGAAAAGGAGTTTTGGTTCTAGCAGTTTGTTAGCAAACCTTTTAATCTGATGTCAGTCTTCATGTAATCCTTGACTGTGGGCTTAGTTCTGAACCTTGGAACCAACTTGGCCGTTCAAACTCTTGAGCTAGGCACTACCCAGAAACAGTCACAGACAAATCAAAGTAATAAAAAAGAGATATCAATTTGGATTCCATATAATGGACAGTCTTTTGGGATATTTGGTCCACTAAGAATCTTGGGCAAGGGGAAGGTGGGGGGGTGTCAGGGATTAGAAGATCAACAACACAGAAGGAATGTTAAGGTAAGACATAACTTTATCTGTTGTTGTCAATCTTCACGTAATCCTTGACTGTAGGACAGAGTTCCTAGCTACCTGAATCTTCAGAGGTCTCATGGAAGGATATTCCGGAGGACCACTGAACCGAAAGAAGCACGTCTTCTAGAGACCTGGTCCAATTTGGAATGAGTGATAAAGGTATGAGCAGATGTCCATGTAGCTTATGCACAAATATCATATAAAGACGTTCGGGCATGAAAAACTGCAGAAGCAGCTACAGCTCTCGTTGAATGAGCTTTTACAGGACGTGGTAGTTGAAGTCCCTTTGAATTATAAACAAAAGTAATGCAGTCTCTAAGCCATTTAACTAATGTAACTTTAGAAACTGGGTTACCTAGTGAAAATGAGGAAAAAGCAACAAACTGGTCTGATTTCCTGATATCTTTTGTTCTGTGAAGGTCGAAACCAAACTGTCTATGGACGTCTAAGTGCAGCCAGTATTCTCCCTTACTGGAGGAATTAGGAAAAAAGACTGGTAGATGTAAGGTTTGATTGATATTGGATTCTGAAAAATCCTTCGTTAAAAAGGAGGGATTAGTCCTGAGAGAAACCCTGTCTTTGTGAAATATTAGATGGGGGTGGGGTTGCAGGACAAAGCTTGAATTTCTGATGCTCTTATGGCAGAGGTGATCGCTATTAAAAACACAGTTTTCCAGGTCAAAAATATTAATTCACAGGTAGCCGATGGTTTAGAAGGTGATAAGGTGAGGCATTGAAGAACCAAGGGTAAATCCCATAAGGAGCTGGGTTCTTTAAAGGGTGGCCTAAGCATAAGGGCTCCTTTTAAAAAGGCCTTAACAGTTTATGGGACATGAAAGTAGACCCATCAAAGCCAATGTGAAAGTTGGATATCGCAGACAACTGTACTCTAATGGTGGAAGCTGAAGAGCCAGACTCATAAAGACAGGTCAAAAATTCTAGAACTTTATCCACAGGAGCTGCATAAGGGTCAAAATCCTTGTCAAGAGCCCATCTGGTGAATTTTTCCCATTTAATATGGCACAATTTTCTAGTTGAAGGCTTGTAATGACCTAGAATAATTTGTCAGACTGGTGATGTAAGAGAGGAAAGCCTGGCAATCATGGGAATTGATTAGTCATGCTGTAAGCTTGAGATGGTGGAGATTCAGGATGAACCATTCCTTCTGGCTGAGATAGGAGATCGGGAACTGGGTGCAGAATCCAAGATTTCTGAAGTAGGTAATGCCAAATGAAAGGAAAACACACCTGTTGAGGCCCAAATGGGGCAATGAGAATTGTGTTCTTAGACCTCTTGGCTTTCTTTAGAAACTGACTCATCAGAGGAGTCTGAGGAAAGGCATGCAGAAGAACGGGGGGGGGGCAATCATGGAAAAGAGGGTCTCTGGGCGACTCCCCCTGAGGGGAATTAGGGCAAAGTAACTGCTGCACTTACTGTTTAGGGGATATGCAAACAGGTTGCAGCAAGGTTGGCCCAGTGACGGAAAATCTTTTCCACCACTGTCAGATTGAGAGACCACTTGAGGCAATAGGATAGTTCTGCTCAGCTTATCCGCTAACACGTTGGAGCTACCCAGAAGGTGCACTGGATTCAGGCACCTAGACAGCAGGACATTTGCCTGTGGTACATTTGACTGGGGACACATGGCTGAAGTGACTTTCAGCTGCAGAGAAATATGTCTGTTTGCAAATTCCCTGTGTGCAAAGAGAAGCATACGCTGCCATGCCCACAACTTCAGTAACCAAATGCACAGGGGGAAAACAATGTCCATGGTCCTCAAGGGAACATGAGACAGCAGGCAATATGGCAGGCATCAGCAGCAGGCTGGCCAGAGGGCATGTCACTGACAGTAAAAATGCAGTGCACAATGGGCAGTGCCTTTATAATTGGAGTGTGTGGACCACTGCCCCCTTCCCAGTGTCTAGGGAACATTAACTAAAACACATACTGGAACATAAATGTGACTACAGTATCCTGCAGGATTTCCTCCATGCTGTAGCACACTTCTACATGCTGTAGTTACATAAGTATGTACTATACACTGAGCACAACACTCATTACTTCTTCTGCCACCATTCATTTGGTTATTAAAGCTGTGGGCATGGCAGGGTGTGCTTTTCTTCGCCCACAGGGAATTTGCAAACAGCCATATTTCTCTGCAGCTGAATGTCACTTCAGCCATGTATCCCCAGTCAAATGTACCACAGGGAAATGTCTTGCTGCCTAGGCGCCTGAACCCAGGTGCACTGCTGTGAGAAAGCGGTTGGAAGAAATCGCCCATTGCCAAACTCTGAGGGCTTCACGACAAACCGGATAAGATCTGGTTCCCCCTTGTTTGTTGATATACCAGACGTTACCAGCATATTGTCTGTCTGAATTGCCACCATTCCAAATGGGAGGGTATCTTGAAATGCTTGTCATCAAGAGCACAGCCCTCATTTCTAGAACACTGATGTGCAAATTGGCCTCCATTTGGGACCACATAGCTTGGACTGTCCTTCCCAGATAATGCCCCCCCCCCACTCAGTCTGGGAAGCATCTGTGGTCTTTATGGCCTGTGCCTGTGGAAGGAGAAATGGGCGGCCTGAAAGGATCTCGTTGGACTGAATCCACCACAACAGGTCTTGTTTGCAACGATTGGTGATCAAGATGTGATGGGACATGGGTTTCATTAGTGACCACTGGGAGGTTAGAAGCCATTGAAGAATCTGCATGTGATATCTGGCTAAGAGAACTAAGGTATAATATATATATAAAATATTGCATCTGTAGTGCTCTTTCCTGGCATGAAACCATACTGCTGATCACTAAACATCACCTCCCTTCTTAACCTAGCTTCCACTACTCTTTCTCATAACTTCAAGCTGTGACTGATCAATTTTATCCCTCTGTAGTTACTGCAGCTCTGCACGTCACCCTTATTCTTAAAGATAGGTACCAAAACACTTTTTCTCCACTCCTCGGGCATCCTCTGACTTTCCAAAATTTCATTAAACAATCTGGTTAAAAATTCCACTGCCATTTCTCCTAAGCACCTCCATGCTTCCACTGGTATGTCATCTGGGCCAACAGCCTTTCCATATAAAAAAAGGTGATTAATAGAAAAAATGTGCAAAATATAGCCAAATCTTGCGAGATAGGATTGGATGTCTAACACTACAAAGTAGCAAACGAGATCTGAGTTAATTTACAGAGGAGCATCATAGGGAGTGCCTAGCTTGAGAGTTTTGGAAGGTGTGAGCTGAAGTAAATGACCGAGTCGGTTCCGAGCCCACAATCAAGGTTTTGTGAAGATCGACAACACAGATGGAGCATTATGCTAAGACATAATTTCTTTGTAGTGCTGTACCATTGACTAACTCTGGAGAGAGCAGTATTAAGTCATCCAAACTTGACTGCACCTCTGAGTTTAGTACAGAAGACTGTTCAAGTCTCCTCCTCAGACAAATGAAAAGTGCGAGTGCCTCCTGACAGCCGTACCTTCAACTCTGCAGGGTAAAGAAGCTAAAACTTCCATTTGTTTTTCAGCATACCTTTATGGCTTGTTGAAAAAACAGCTCATTGTGCCTTTGTCTCAGGGGTGTATGTCGTTATCCACAAAAGCCCTCTAGTTTGTGTAGGAGATCTGCTTACTAGGAGCCCAAAGAGAAGAGGATTCATTCCTTCATTCCATATGAAGCAAAACACATCAACAAGGGATGGGGTCTCTGACAATCTGTACCATTAGGGAAAAATATGCAGTGTGCCCTGTTGATCAAAATGTCTGCAGCTGGAACATCTGTCCATTCTGTTAGGTGTTGCATCATAAACAGTATATGGCGCAGAGAGTCAAGGGTCTTGGGATATCCATGAACTGAAGATTATTCCTTCAGCTACAGTCTTCCAAATCATCAAGTTAGCTTGCACATATTCCAATCTTAGGGTTGCTTGTTCACTATTCTGTTTTAGATTTGTGGTCCAGGTGCCTACACTATTCAGCATGTCTGAGTGCCCAGTTAATGCTTCTTCCATATCCTTAATTTTGGCTTTAGTTTTCATGATGTACTCAGTAATGTGCCATTCATCTTTTGTATTTCCAGTCTCAAAAGATCCATCTTCTTATTTAATGCTTCCTTGCTAGTTTCTCACCTCTCAGAATTTGAAATTGTCCCTGACAGTGCCAGGATGCCACCATGTGCTGTCTCTAATTGTGGAGCAGGGAGTTTTGTGCTCTTTTTAGACCTTCCCTGAGTCATGTAGCAATCTCTAACCCAAATCTTTAGGATGTAAAGGGAACCAACTACTATTGCTGCCGGTTTACATATAGCCGACTAACTGGTTCATCCAGATATTTTAATTATAGGTGGGGAAAGTAGGAAGCGATGCAGAAGATCAACTCACTCATCACCACTGGAACATAGCTATTCTTATACCCTATGCAGACCAAATAATTTGTCCTTGCATAGGTAGCAAATGCTTGAAGGTATGATGGAAAGGAGAGAGGTAACTAGAAACATATATGGCTATTTTTAAAATTTCCCAAGGGAATTCTGTCAGATATGTTGTAGGAGCAAATGGCTGTAACTTATGAAATTATTCTTTTGAGCTGGGGACCAAGGTCTGAATTGCCTAGACATAGTGAGGTCCTATTAAGTTTAATGCTATTAGCTGCCAAAAAAATAATTACTAGGAAATCAAACTCTAAACCAACTGTACTTTAATATGAGATACTGTAAATGATGAAAGAACTGAAGATGGGATGCTTAGAAAAGGGAAGAAGCAAATTACATAGACATAAATGGATATTGTGGGAAAAATACATGACAATGTTCAAGAGGAGGAGCGAGGTTTAAGGGAAGACAGGAATGGAGCAATGTATGTAATGTTTGAGAGAATACTAATTTAAAAAGTAAGGAAACATATCTGACGCATATTGCATGAAAATGAGAAATATTAATATGTTATTTCTTTCCTATTAATGTATGTGTATCTCTGTCTTAAATGGTGATTTCATAAAGGTTTTTAAAAAAGTGGATGCTGAATAAGGATGTGTGTGTACAAGAAGTAGACCTGTTTGCGTTATTTCTTAACAGTCAGCTGGGACAATTCTACTGTAGGATAGCAAGTCAAGATGTTTGAAGAAAAGATACCTTCTTTTGAACTGGATTGGTCTTTTTCTTTATGCATTCCCTTTTATATCTTTAATCCCTCAAGTACTTCAAAAGTATCATGGAAAAAAGACAAAAAGGCTTTCTAGTAGCCCCTTTTTTGCCAAGCCACCACTGCTTCTCTCTCCAACATAGCCTGGCAAGAGAAAAGTGCAAAGTATTATGTCAGCAAGCAGATGAGCTAACTCGAAACAAAAGGTCCCTGCTGCACTCCAGTCTAGGCACTAACATGGACAGCTTACATGATTTCACACTTCATTCCAGGTAGGCTGAAGTATTCTGAGGGCATGCCAAATGTAATTTTGTGGGGGCTAGGAAAAGAAATTCAAGGAAATCCTATCTAGGTATTTGAACGTGATTATCTCTGGTACCCCTCCAGAAAACTAGACTCCAACTAGGCTAATGCAGCTATGATGCTGGAATACTTGGCAGTCCTTTTATAAAGCTGGTTTATCTAATGCATCCATCAAAATGCATGTTCTGGTTTTTAAACTGGCTACCCATAGACCACTGTTTTGTTATTAAGACCCTCTCAAAAATAGTTTCTCAAATGGGTCCTGCATATTAGACCTTGAAGAAAAGATGTTGCTCCACCATGGGATCTGCATTTTTGAGAAGCTGGCCCTGGCATCTTTTGAATCAGCTGCTTCTGCCCTCTCCATAGGTTCATAGGTAGATACTAGGCTATTGGCCCTAGGGCCTGTATAAGCCTATCCAAACGGTACCCTGGCTTTTGCCAACCAAGAAAATTATTTTCCTGTGTCCCTGTCAAGCAGAGCCACAGAAGTGATCCCCGGGGTGAATTTCCTATCTCCCATCCAATCATCAAGATTTTTCTTGAAGAGTGCTAATGAGGAGCTTTGTTTGATATAGATAGGTAGTTTATTCCAGAGTATGGGAAGTCTCTGGGACAGGAGTCTATCCCTCTAGCATGTTCTGTTTATTGTGGTGACAAGGTTTAGGTCCCTAGAGCGTGTAGCTTGGAGGGATTGGGATTTCTTTACGTGAAGTGTACCCAATACTCTGGGTTTGACATAGCTTTGTATGTTAGGCAGATATTGCCTCTAAGTAGGCGATATGCGACAGCGTAAAGCTGGAGTTTTTTGATGCGTAGGGCATCTGTTTGAGGCCGGTAATCCTCTTTGTGAGGTATTTCTGTCGCCTTTCCAGTTGTTGTAGATGTCTTGTGAGGTACATACCAAAAGGGGCGTTGTATCTATAATGGGTCTAATGAGTGATGAGTAGAGGGGAACAATGACTTCTTTTTTTCCTGGATGAGAAACCTTTTGTGATATGTGCCACGTAGAAGGATTTCCTGACTACTGTGGCGATGTGATTATCAAAGGAGAGACTACTGTCCACCTGTGTCCCAAGGTCTCATCACACTTTCGGTGTTAAGTAGACTACCGCCTATGTGGTAGTTCATGGGTACAGAGTTTTTACCAAAAGGGATGACAATGCACTTTTTGGCATTGAGCTTGAGGCCATGGCTTTGACACCAGGCATCTGTCTCAGTGAGGCCCTTTTGTAGGATGTCCACATCGTTAGGAGTTTTGATTATGGCTCCTAGTTTGCAGTCATCTGCGAACTTTGTTAGCCAAAGACCTTCTGTGTTAGCCTGTACTTCAGAGAAGTAGATACCAAACAGGAGAGGACCTAGGACTGAACCCTGTGGTACTCCACTTGTCACTGGTCTGAAGTTGGATTTAGAGTCTGCTACTTTGACAGTGTGGGTTCTGTCAGTGAACCAGTTAGCAACCCATCTTGTGACATAGGGATTTATACCTAGTTTAGTGAGTTTGGCTATTATTCCAGAATGAGGGATGGTGTCGAAGGCCTTGGCGAGATTTAGATAAGCTGTGTGCACCATCTTGCCCTCGTCTATTGTTTTGGTGACCGCTTCAAAGAAGTCTATCAGGTTTAGGAGACATGATCTGCCTTTTACAAACCCGAACTGGGTAGGGTCCAGAGTTTGGAGATTACCAATGTCATTGTTTATAAGTTCCATGATGATACACTCCATGGCCTTGCAGACCAGGCTTGTCAGGCTAATGGGGTGGTAGTTCCTGAGGTCTGTGGTGACTCCCCCTTTGTGGAGTGGGATAACTGTTGCTGTGCGCCATTCAGTAGGCACAAAGCCTGAGGTGAAGCTATGATTAAACATGCTACTTAGGTGGGGTGCCAGTTCGTTCTGTAGTTCATGTAGAATGCAGCCTGGGATGTTGTTGGGTCCCATGGATGCTGTGTTCTTGGCTTTGGAGAGTGTGTTTTTTACCTGTGCAGCCGTGATTACAGGTACTTTGCATTCTACCGGTATAGAGATGGGCCCTTCAGGGGATGAGAGAGGGGTAAAGTTAACACTGAACCTATCTGCCAGGATGTTGGCAATATCAGTTGGTTC